>NC_133821.1:30117150-30467150 GCF_047830755.1 Zonotrichia albicollis
TACCGCAGCTGTACTTGTAGCCCTTTCAAAATAAAACAAACATCCTGCCACAAATCACGATTTTTCAGTCATGGGAAGAAACTTAGCAAAGCCTAGTTTCTATCCATAGAAATAGACCCTAAAATGAAAGAAAAGCAAAAATAAAAAGAAAAGCCTCCAAGAAACCATATGCTGAAATATGCTTTTGCCTCCTAATGCATCTTTTAGTTGATTAATATAAAATCTTTTAGGCAGATTTTTTTCCCTTTTTGGAGAGAGAGATGTACAACTGTCAATAAATTGTTAGTTATGAATAGCATTAAAGAACTCCCTCCACAATTACAGAAGAATGTAATCATATACTGCTGTGTAGTTGTATCTTTAAATGTCCTTCTCATTATGTGTTAATTATAACATAGCTCTATTAAAAGAACTCTGTCTGGGGCATTTTATAGCAGACCTCAAAGCTAAGTGACTAAAAAATTATATTAACGTCTGAGAGTCCTGATTATTATTTGCATTTTTAAGATAGCACTCTGCATACTGATTTGTGGACTTTTATTGGAGGTTTATATTTTTATTAAGATCTTTCTCTTTTTCAAGCTTAACTACATTCCTGTTATTTCTGTCCAGGTCTCCTTGACCACGTAACGGTTCTTATTGGAATTGCCTATGGAGGCAAAGCAATAGCAGGAGTTATTAATCAGCCATATTACAACTATGAGGTATTAAAACATTGATTTATTTAGAAGCATTGTGTGATTTCTAAATGTGACTCCTAAGCTATTTCAGTTAGCACACTTGCAACTGAAAAGTGGCATGTAATGGAGTTAATGTTGTAATGTAAGGTATATTGGGGTTTTTAAATTAAATATATATATAATTTTAAATGTTGGTTTCCAGGAACTGAATGTCAGGAACTTACTAACAGCTATACTGAATCATGAGGCTGTTGTAATGCACTGATACAGAATATATTATGTATATGCTGTGCAAATTACTACAGTCCTTATAAAGTACCTACTGTAAAACAAGTACAGGTTAGTAGTGTTGCAGTCTTTGTTAGAAATCCTTTAGTAAATCCATGCAATGGGTGCATTTGCAATGTGTGGTAACAGCTATAAATCTGCAGCCCTAAATAAACCAAGCACAAGTTGCCACTGACAGCTCAGTTAGAGTGTATCATGCCAGGCTTCAGGATGGCCAACCTACAGACATTTATATATTTGGAGATTATTTCAGTATTATTGGGGGAGCTCATGATACAGCCTGATTAATTAAACTTATTTGAGTTAAAAGAAAAAGCCCTTGAGCTGATGTAATACTATCATATTTTGTGTGACATGGATCACAAAATATTTCAAATTGCAAGATACTTTCAATTACAGATTGTGCCCCAAGTACAGAAATATACAAATATCAATCTGCCAGTCACTGGAGGCAGGATGTAATGCACCACCACAATGTCACAGATGAGAAAAGGGTCAATGATGTCATTGCCTTTTAGGGAAAGAGAACTAATTTCTCACTCTGGGCTCTCAAGTAGTTCTTTTTAAGTGCCACTGTTTAAATGTACAGCCCAGTATTAATGTTATACTCCCTGATATGCCAAGATGCATCCAGGTACCCTTTCCCTTTGTGCTTTAACTGCTGCCCAGATTAATCATCACTCTGTGCCTTTTTTGCAGGCAGGAGCTAATGCTGTGCTGGGCAGGACGATCTGGGGAGTGCTGGGCATGGGTGCCTTTGGCTTTCAGCTGACAGAAGTTCCTGCTGGCAAACACATCGTGGTTACCACGCGCTCCCACAGCAGTGCCCTGGTGAACGAGTGCATCGCTGCCTTGAACCCAGACCATGTCATCAGAGTTGGAGGAGCAGGAAACAAGGTATGAAAACTCCCAATCTTCTGGTTTTACTGGGAAGTGGCACCTTTGCAAAAAAAATAAAAATACTTTTTAAAGAAATTATTTGCTTATTTGCATGAACATACAGGGGAGACTTCTTCCACCTTACCCCACACAACTTCTCTTCCTAGCAGTCAGTCTGCTGTGAGGTTGAGAGAATTAGGCACAGGTGTATTTGTACCAGTGCCCACGCTGTTCATGGCTGAGGTCTGTCTTCCCCAGTATTCTGTTTTTAGGGGTGAAAATACAAAGTTGTAAGACCAGAATGACTAAATGGGAATTCAGTTTAATCTCAGTTATTGGACATGTCCTCCTGTTTGTGTTAATACAGCTTTTGTTCCAACTACCTAGCAGCACATTTGAAAGGATAAAAATATAAGCATACAGTGATATTTCCTTTGTGAAATTTCTCTGGATACAGGGAACACTCATTTGGTACAGGTTTTAAAGCTGTTCTGTCATAGCTGTCAAAAACACACCCTCTCATCTCTTTTCTCCAACATGTGCAAGGCCCAAAGAGGCACTAACACAACATATATATATTTTCCACTTTATTTTTTTTAGTACATGCACAAGAAGCGAATTCTTGTTTCTGAAACTGAGAGCAGATTTTCATCCCATAGACTGTATATATAACAATCAAAAATACTGAACTGGGAATGGTGATACAGTTTAGCTTCTAAATTTTAATGCATTTATTGTAATATTAATAAGGAAATGGCTGGTGTTCCTTTCCTGACTATCAGTACTTAAATAAACAGATTTAATCCTCACTTCCTGGTGCTATTTCTACCCATTTCTAAATTCCTAAATCCTTTGCAATGATTGCAACTCTTTTCATAACAGATCATTCAACTCATAGAAGGCAAAGCATCTGCTTATGTATTTGCCAGTCCTGGGTGCAAGAAGTGGGATACATGTGCACCTGAAGCTATCCTACATGCTGTGGGAGGTAAGTTAATAGCATTCAAAGTTCCAGGATAAGTGACACTGCATTAATTTGAAGTTAGTTATGCTTTCCATTGAAAGAAAAATGACAATACATGTGTCAGTAACTGTCACATAATTAAAAAAGCCAAATCCCCAAATTTAATTTAAGGTATATTCATTTTAATATTTTCAAAACAAATGCCTTTTTTCTTTTTCCTGTTGGCTACTATCTCACAGTAAAATCTGCTGTCCTACTAACTGAGTATAGTAGTTTATTATTAGTAACACGTTATGTAATATGTGGACATTGAATTCTTTAAACCAACAGAAATAGGTCAAATCATGCTGTTGTTCTCTGGATGTACAAACTCCAAATTTGAGTCATTAATGTAATTCAATAGAATTAATGGTCTCCAACCAACATGAGACACTTCACTTATCTAGAGGCTAAAGGGGTTGGAAAGTTATGAAAAGACTCACTACTGAAGATTTGAAGTAGTATTATTTTTTTAAATTCTTCTTTCCACAATAATAGGCCTTTTACCACCATATGCTCAAATTATGGGGTTTGATTCCTAAATTCTGTCAAGCAAGGACAACAGGCTTCATAATGACACTACTGAACTCCTCTGCAGCCTGTAGTGTTCATAACTGTGGATAATTTTAAACAGGGTTAGCTCAAGCATAAAGCAACCCAAACAATCTGGGGCAGCACAGTGCTGTATTTAGTCTCTTTGGTAGATAGGAATCTCCTGGTTAAATTAGCTTGAATAAAGATCTGTCTTGCTTTTGCTAAGTGATTCCTAAAATCTCATTTAAAACCAGCTGGGGTGTTTCAACACTATGTTAGAGTTTGTGGTATAGACTTACCCTGGTTTTTACTTGAACTGAGGATTTTTCTTTGCTGCTTGTCAATGGCAAATGTTAAAGCTACTCAGGAAGCATTTAAAGTAATCCATGAGAGAGAGATGTTTTCCTTTTTCTGGGACAAAAAGAATTTAAGTATTGTTGAAAAAAAAATAAACCCACTAGTTATTTGATTTCAGTCAATATAAAACCTGTTGTACTTAAATTGGAAGCAAAGATACTTCACATCTGAAGACAGGCATGTGTATCACAAAGACTGCTTTTAGTTATTTCACTTGAACTAAGAGACTCCAACTCCTTTTTGCTGGAATATTTTTTCTTTTTTTTTTTATTTTTTTGCAGGCAAGATAACTGATATCCGTGGAAATTCATTTCAGTACAACAAGGAGGTGAAACACATGAATTCAGCTGGGGTCCTTGCCACTTTGAGAAATTATGACTACTATGCCAGTCGCATTCCAAACATTGTGAAAGAATCTCTTGTGCCTTAAAGCAGGGAAGAGTCTTCACTTGGCGTGGAAGGCTGAGAAAATGAGCTTGGTAAAAAAGAAAGGAAGAAGATGACTGAGCATGAAATTCTGTTTCATAGAATCTGAACTGAATTTTTTCAGTAAGGTGTTCAGTAATTTCAAAATTATACAGAATCTCTAAGTATCTGTTTGATCAGATTGTTTGGCTGTGTTGAGCAGACAACATCAAAACAGTCACGTTTCTTTAGTAGCTGTTTTCTATATTCTTTGGGAGTTTTTCTTCCTCATGACTGAGTGTAATATACTGCTAATCATAACACTGCAGACCAAAAATCATCTTCATTATTCTAAGCACAAAATCACTTTAAGTCATTTACCTGATCTTGTTCAATGGTTTTTGTTGTCAATAAGGGTTATTGTGTTAAATACAAATGGACTAAGCATTTGCCTGGATGGATGATCCTATTTGTTATAAAGTTGCTAGTTTTGATTCTTAGAGGGGCAGTTGAATTTTTGGTTTGGTCTTTACTGAGTTTTGGGATGGCCAGTTGGGGTTGTCTGAGTTTTGCAGGAGGCAGGACACAATGCAGCTGGGCCTGGAAATCTCAAATAATCATGGATCACTAGATTCAATGAGGATCAGTGAAGTGTACATACAGCAGAGTTCAAAACAGCTCAGTTGGAAACCCAAGGAAGCATGACAAAGCAGGAGTTCCTAGCACCTCTATGATGATTTGAAATGATTTTTCAGGGTTTATGCCACTGTAGTCTTGGAGCACTTTGGGCATCCAAAGCCAAGGTCACTTTGCATACTTGGGAATAACAGAAAAGTCAGACTTTGAAATTTTCCATGTCCAAATTCTGAGATAAAGCAGGTGCCTTTCCAACAGCCCCAGAGTTGAGGAAGTTGACACTACCATTTCCCGCCCCTGTGGAACACAGGCATGTTAGAGGAGGGGAAAAAACAGGGCCAAGATCACCTAAAATTAACTTTGAATTGGAGATCCTGTTTCAGTCAGCTTTCCCATAGTGTGGCTGTTAGGAAAGCAGGATTTAACTGCCCGGTCCACTTGAACACAAAGAAGAACCAGTGGTAAATTACGTATGACTAAAATTGGAAACTTTGACAAACTCTTTTGAAGTCTCTTCAAGCTGAATTGGAAACTTTGACAAACTCTTTTGAAGTCTCTTCAAGCTGAATTTAGGATTTTCGAATCACACTCTTGAACCAGTGAGGCATCTGTACCCCTTCTTTTCTCCAGATGTTGTGACTTAAGTCCCTTACTCTCAAATGAAGGAGTCCTAGGGCATCCTTTTCCCTATCAATGTGATACATATTGGGGCATGCCAGTTTCAACAGACAACATGGAGCTTTGCTTTTCTTTCTGTTCTCCTTGTGGAGAAAAGAGTGACATATGTCAGGTTCTCAAGCAGGTGGTCTCAGGGAGGGTGTCTGAACACAGCTGCTTGCTTACATGAAGACTGAATCCCTAAGCTCTCACACATGATTTTTTTTCCTTACCTTCTGCTGGCACCATGAAAGCCAAAGTAGCCTGCAAGATGCACTGCACCCTTTCTCACTTCCTCTCTGCCCACAAGATTAGGTCTTCTAAATAACTACACTCTTCATCCACACAAACCATCTTTAAATGAGTGCCTCAAGGTATAAAAAGTTGTTTTCCATGCAGAAGAAGGTTTTGAAATTCAGTTTTTCAGTGTGCCCAACTTACTTCTTTCTCCTGTCATCATACAATATATTCAACAACTCCACCTAAAGCCCTTAGATTAGATCCTTTCCTCACGTTAGGGTTACACCAATATCACTTCACTGGCTTAAAGCCGACTCCATTTCCAACAAGCAGGAACATCTTGCCACCAAAAGATATGAACAAGGCAACTCTTGCTGAAGTGTTCCTGTCTCTCCATGTGCACATGTGGAAAAGAATCTAAGGAATCTTTTTCTTAGTGAGGTCCTCTTAGCCTAACATTTACAGATAAATTAGCAAGATTAGCATTTACCTCATTCTAGCATGACACTGGATTAGAGCTGCATATATAGGAACAATGTGTGCTTCTAATCCCTTGATCTAAAGCCTACCTTTCCTCTCTTCCTCAATTGCATAACTGGTAAGAGCATGCAAGGCAGATTCAGCCTGCTTTAATTAGAACCTTCTTCATATTTTGGCCCATTGTAAGTTTAGTCATTCCACATACTGATTGTGACTGAAGTTTGAATCACATAGCAAGTACAATGATTTCACTGTTTGTTATACATTATTTTTACCTTTATCTAATGCAGGATTCTTTGAGTTGTATGCTGTAGCATTCCCATCAAAATTTGCATGAGAATTTGCAAAACATGTTAAGATAAAATGTAGAACAACTCAGGCAACACAAAGGCCTGCCTTAATCCTTCTTTCCATGCAATCATTAAAATACAAAGGACAGAACCCATTGATAGTAATCTTCATCTATTGCCTCTATAATCTTATTTTCATCTGAAATTTGCAATAGGTTTGAAAATCTCTTCAGCATAAACCTCTTTCTAATTCTGCTGTAATTTCTGTCAGCTCATTTAGTTACCTGAATGGGAGTAGAACACACAGCATGTATCAGCTTCTGCATGATGTGGAAAGATACTTAGGTATGGAAGCTCGTGGAAATACTTTCCATGCTTACAGAAACTGTAGAACTGCTAACAGAGAAGAGCAGGGAAAGTTGAAATTAAACCCAGCAGCAGGAATCAAGCATAAAAACCAGCACATAATGTGCAGTCATGCTCTGGCTATACCACTACCTCCACTGCACAAAAAGCACTGGTTCACCAATCAAGCATTTGATAATGTCTCTGTTAGCACATTAGGTGCTACGGTAACATCTATAAAATAGACGGGGGGTGGGGGGAATCACAGGGACACTGCATTGTCCTTGCAACAAAGTGAATTTGAGCCTGTCTCTTGTGAAAACTCGGTGACACAGCATTTTGTAATTCATTCCAAGGCTCCAGAAGGTGGCTGGGCACTGAGACAGGCTCTCCAGTGAAGTGGTCACAGTGCCAAGCCTGCCAGAGTTCAAAAGCGTTTGGACCGCGTTGTGCAGGGCCAGGAGTTGAACTCAATGATCCTTGTGGATCCCTTCCCACTCGGGCTATTCTAGGACTCATCTGACCCGCTGCAGAATTCGCACGTTTGTCCCAAGTTTAACAAGTGACATTCTACAAAACCAGAAGAGTGAAACCACCGCACTCAAACGTGTCGGTGTGTGCTGCGCTGCTCGATGTGTTTGGATCATCACACATAGAAAAGGGGCTGGAGGCATCTCCACGTCTGCTAGCCACACATCCAGCTAAGGGCTTTGGCAGGCAGCGCCCGCAAAGCCCTGGGGAAGGCTCAGCCGGACAAGCCGTGAGAAGGGAAGCAGCGGCATCTGGTTTGCTGAGGGGCAGGGCAGCCCTCACCCAGCACCCGTCCCTCATCCCGGCCGGCTCCCCAGGGCTCCACCGGCGCGGCCGGGAGGGCCTCGTGCGCCGCCCGCTCGTCACCTCCGGCCGGCTCCGGCCTCGCCCCCTCCTCCGGGCGGGCTCTGGGCCGCGGCAACGAAGGGACGCACCGGACACCCTCACCTCCCGCTCCGCCGCCCCTACGGCTTCTCCCGCGGAAGTGACGAACGCTTCCCCCGCCCCGGGGCGGGTCCTGCCGGGCCGCCCTGGCCGCGCCGGCCCCTGCCGAGCTGGCAGCGCTGCGCGCCCCGCCCCGCCGCCTCCCTCGGTTCCGGCGCTGGCGGCGGGAATGGCGGCGCTGAGCCTCACCGTGGACGCAGGCAGTCCCCCTCTCGGTAAGTGCGGGGCGGGCCTCGCCCCGCGCCGCCCCGATCCCGCTCTGCCGGGGGTCCGGCGGAGCTCTGTCCCCTCCCCGCCTCCCTGGCTCCCTCCTGCCCGTGTTGCATCATGCGGCGCCAGCCGTGCCCGCGTGCGGGGCCGGGCGAGGCGGCACCGGGGCCCGTGCCCGTCCTTCCCATTCCTCCCGTCCGTCCCATCGCTGCCGCCCTTCCCCGGGGCCGTGAGCCCGCCGCGGGTCCCTCTGGGCAGCTGCTTGGGCCGTGGCGGAGCGGCCGGCGCTAGGCACGGCTCTGGCTGCGGAACTCGGGCACGGGTGCAGCCTCGGGTGACATGGCACGTTGAGGCTGAGCGTTCAGTGCAGCCCTCGTTCACATCGCTGCTCGTGAGCTCTGCCGCTGCCTTGCTGTCTTTCATTTTCAGTTCTAATCCGCCGGTAAAATTCCCCTCTGGGGAACTGGCTGAAAGTTCTCAGATGCTCTCTGCCCTTCGAGGTTATTTTGCCTTTAAAAATGTGAGAACCTCCTTCATTGCACTTCCACCCATCTGGAAACGATCTTTTGTATGTGTTCCATAAAATTTCTCCATTTCGTTGTAGCTGTTCAAAATAAATTTTCTTCCTGTTCTTCATCGTAGTTTTTTATTTTTCTTGCTGTTATTCCCAAATGGATTTCAGAGCTGAATACAACTTGCATGATTACTGATTCAAGGTATAAAAACGTGTATGTTTTAAATAACATTTCTCCTAAGACTTGTTTATACTGATTTGCCAAAAAAGAAAATGATGCAATATGAATTATGATTTACATCAGGTTTAGGGGCTTTGGATACTTATTTTGTTTGACAGCTGGTGTGTGGCACTGGAGGTTAATTTCAAGAGCTTGCATGTTTGTGTCAGAAATGTTGCATATTACAGATGAAACATTTATATCAAGGAGACAAGCTTGATACTTCATCCCTGCTTCATACTCTTCATTGTGTCTGCCGTGCAAGAAAAGTGTAGTAGTTTTTAATGTCATCAGTATTAATTACATAGCTTGGTGCACGTAATACTTGTTATTTTCAAAGCGTTTCCGTGCATGTTATTAAAATACTTACGTGTCTTACTAACGTATTGCATAAGGGATGTCACCCTGAATTTCACAGATGGATAGCTGAGGGATGAGAAGAAGAACCTTGACTTACTCTTAATGCCACAAGAAGGGTTTTCAGCTGAGCAGAGGTGAGAGCTAGGGAATTCCTAGCTCCAGTGGTTTGTATTTAGGCCAGTGTATTAATAGCTTCTGGTATCATCTGCCTTGGTAGCTCGAGTGTTGTTCAAGGAAGGTAAAGTGCACAGCATGCTGTGGAGACTTTAACAGGTTAGGTGGCTTTCCAGACCTAGAGTACAGTTCCTGTTTTGCCTGTGCAAAAGCTTGCTGCCTTTGTACGTGCCTCTGAGCAAAGTTAGAGAACACAAGCTCCTCTGCCTATGCTCAGCAGGATGAGCCTGGAGCAGAGCCAATGCAGAAACGCAGCCAAGTGAGCTCGGTGCTTTGTTTGAGCTGCTGTGTCGTGCTGTAGAGCCTCAAGATCAGAGCAGGTTTTGCATCAACCCTCTTGGAATGTGGACAGAGCTGTCTTCCAGTCAATGGTGTAGCCTAAAAACCTCAGTAATTATTTTCTTTCTGCAGACCATTTTTTACTGTCACTGGTGAACTACTTTGAGAACCTGTGTAAGCTTCCTGTGCTTTTACATGGATAAAGTTTTTTGGTTTTGAATGGCTAATCTTTTCATAAACTTTAAATCAGGTTAAAAATAGTCTCATCCTTGATCTGATATATATGAAAGTGCTGGTATGTTCAGTAATTGATCTCCTTTGATGGATGTGTTAGGGCTGGAATGGATTACATTAGTAATATTGTTCAATAATTAAGAGCTTTTTGATTACATTCTCCTCACATACTGGGGGACAGGACTAATTTTTACCATACCCTTAGGAAGCAAAAATGTATCGCAGCTGACCCTTGCTGAGCTCACTGCAGATCACTGTGTGCTGGACATTATCAATTTGAGGCTGTAAGGATTGCCAAGAAGAAGCCTTTTGCATATGAGACTGAATATTGTTTTTTTTCTTTCCCTGGGCATTCTCACTTGAAGGAATCACTTCAGTCACCTGGTCCTAGTGGATAGGAGATGTAAGTGGTTGGTTGTAACTATGAAATGTATCTCTCCTGGAAGGAAGTTCAGTATCTTTTTCTCTTGTATTTTCAAGGAGCTCTGCTGACGGTGGAGCATGTGAAGAATGATGTTGAAATTTCAGTGCAAGAAGGCAAAGAAACCATCCTCTCTGTGTCTGAGTAAGTGACTTTGCGTCTCTCCTTCTACCTTTGGGTCAGCAGTTTTAAAAATCACATGGTTGTAGCATTGACAGTAACCTTTTGAGGTAGAAGGAAAAGAAAAACACCACAGTTTTATTAATCACTGCATTACTGATGTCTCTAGCAAAGAGGCAAAACTTTTACAGCATATTCTGAACTAGATCTTTATGGAAAAAACTTTTTATTTACATGTACCTATGTACAATATTTATGCTGTACCAGTCACTTTACTGTTTAGGACTTTGTATGGTGCCATGGGTTACCAACAGAAAGGCTGTTTTATATTAGAGAGGTTTGATAATATAAGATTCCTTGGGCTTGTACATGTGTGATGGACTGAAATTTGAATGTTTAGAGGGCATCATTTTAGGCTCCCTCATGTGTGTGTATAAGCAAAGGCATGATGTTATGTCAGGAAAGTGCTAATTATCTGTGTAGTGCTATTCAGTGTATCCAGCTGCACACTGTTGAAAGAATATTGGAAATTTTTGTAGTATTCTATTGTCTGTCCTTCTAAAAATACTGTGCCATTGGAATGGATAACTTCAAGGTTGGGACACGAAGATAGATTTTACAGTCTGACTAAGATCAAATGCCTATCAGAAATGCAGGACTAAAACTTAGTTTTGAGAAGCTGCATTGTCATCTTCAATTCCATATGAGGTAAGACATCTGGATATATATCAAGAGGAGAGATCCTGCTGCCTGACATATTAGTGGAAACTCTAGCATTTAGTATCTGCAGTTAGGAGCATATTTGTACATATAAGCATTGCACTTGTAACCTAAAGTATGGTAACATGATGATGAATTTGGAATTACTGATTATAACTGTAGTCTTTGAATGCTGATTTTTTTTTTTAAGATTGGGGGGAATCTATTGTTCACAGACTTGCTTTCAAACTCTCATTTTGTGAGCTAATTCAGTAGAAGATGCTGTTAGAGCCACCAGTTCATCATAGACTGGAATACCTGCTTGTCTCTAGAATGGCTATAGAAGCAACATATATCTTCTTGTATTGCAGTTACTGACTTGCTCTGCATAAATTAACACTAACTGAGCATTTCCATGTCTTCTAACCTTAGGTAATAAACTTGTCACTATGTACGTATGTTTGCAGAAAATCAAAGCACAGGAAGATTCAGCCTTCAGTCATGGTTGTTTTACTGGTTGCAAATACTGTTTCTGTTTAAAATGTTAGACCTGAACTCACATAGGGGTTCTTGCAGAATCTGATATTGTATGTTGTCTTTTGCTGTGCCTGGTGATGGCACTGTATTTGTGATTTGAATGAAAGAGAGAGAAATATGGCAGGTTATATTGGGATTTAATTGGTGCAGCTTTAATAATCTTCAGTGTGTGTTTTGCACATGTGGGATACAGCTTACATAACAGAAAGGTAATTGGGTATTTTTTACTTGCAGGAGAAAATTTTCCCCTTAAGTAGCCTTAGTCAGGTTTGGATTTTGTTTTACTTTGACTGTTTGGGCAGTGTATGGATATATATATATATATATATATATATATATATATATATATATATATATATATATATATATATAAAAATATATACATATATATATGTGTGTTTATACATATATGTGCTCCTGTGACACAATATATTTAAGGTATATAATTTGCTTTAAAATAATATTTCTTTCATTAAATAATTTAGTGTTGCCATGCCTTCTTCCTACTGCATTGCAAAACCACTCATTTTGGCTGTAATGGAACTTGTCAGAAATGTAAAGCAAACACACTTTTTCTGCACTTTGGCCCTGGGTAGATAATGTCTAGAATCACGGGCCCATCAGATAGAAATTTTGTGTGTTAGTGTCCTCTCATCCCTTGAATTGGCTTATGTTCAAGAAGTTTTTCCAGACCTCAGTATTGCATTAATTTTCCCTTGCTTGGTTGTAATAATTTTGAAAATTGATTCTCTGCCTTAAAGCCTGTTAAAAGTATATCTGTAATGTGAGAGGCATCAGCTGAACTCGTATCTCAACTAATGCTTTTGCTAAATGGATTTCATGGCATCATTTCTGCTGAAGCATCTTGTTTGGCATGTTGTGAAAATCACTTTAGATGTTTCAGATTTTGATTTTTTTTTTTTTAGATTCCATTAGTTCTAATGACTTCACTTGAACAAGAAAGAACATTTTATTTGTGATTCTTCTATGTTTGGTTTTGCAGCTCAGTTAAAATCTGGTGACAAACTTTTTAGCTAACTAGCTGAAACTTAGCTGTCAGCCAGCTACCTAAAAGGTTTATCGCTCATTTGAGATGATGATTTTTATTTTAAAGGTTATTTTTGAAGACTTAGCTTCAAAACTTCTTGCAGTAACAGCTCCTAAGCAAACTACTCTGCTAACTGCTGATGGCTTTATGGAGAGTTTTGGTGTACCTGTGTCTTGTCAAAACAAGCTGCAGTACAGCTTTTGTGTGCTGAGCACATGCACATTTCAGAGTAGTTATTCTTCCTAGGCAGATCAAGCAAAAGCTTTTAGCAAATCGATTCAACATTGATTTATTATGGTTGGAAATAATTTGTCTTTTGGGTTTTTTGTATTATGTGTTTGCTATTATTTTTTGGTCCCTTTTTTGCATCTTGTCTTCTTGAACATTTGCCCTGGTGTTTAACTATGGGGCATTTCATGTCGCTCTCAATAGCTACTCTTTGCCTGTAACATTGCATTTTCCCTGTTCATCCTTCCTTACTTAGCCCTGGAGTTGGCAAGCACTGGATGCAAAAAGTTTTTTATAACTTTTTCAAAGAGGTCAATTAGTGATGTTTGGGTGGGAGTACTTTGTTTTTCCTGAAGAAAATAACTTTTAAAGCATAAGAAGATTTAATCAGAGTAATATTTTCCCTTTTCATACATGTATTCAGTTTTGCTTGAGTAATCAAGGGGTATTTGTTTTGATATGAATTAGAGAAAACAATAAAAGTGCATTTCACAGACTTTACAAGTGAAAATGTATTGGAAATTATTTGTTTTTCTCAGTTTATAAAAGCTTCCTTAAAATCTGATAGTGGGAAATTAGAATAGGATACATTTTCAATTACACAGTAGGAGATAATTTAAACATCCTACTGTGACTTTGGGTTTTAGTTACATTTTATGGATCTTCTATATATATACTGGATCCTAGATGCTTGGAAAGCAAACAAAATTAAAAACAAGCAAACCAAACCCCCCCCCCCCCCAATGAACTGTATTCCTTAGGTTGTACTGCAATTAGCCTAATGAGACTGGCTGGTCCATTTGTACTGAAAATGGGACACATTTTAATTGTTAATATATCAAGTACATTCTGTATTATTTTCAGAACTTTTGTTGATTTTTGGCAGCCTTGAGGGCTATCACAATTCTTTTAATTTTATAAAGGATGCAGTAGGTAAAAAAGGAAATAGAGAACAATGACAGTGGGACCTTGGTTGGACAAGTTGGAGTATAGCATTCAGTCTATTAAATGGGGCAAATGTAAAAATAAACCACAGGGACTCCTTTTGTTGATATCAGTGCTTGTTTTAGAAGCAACTGGAGCTCTGTTTTTGCAACCTGCATCTGTGTAGGACTGTAGAGTAGAGATGAGTATTATCTGGAGAACTGATGTTTCTGGATGCATCTTTCTTCCAAAGCACTTTAGCAAATATTAATTTATCTTAGATGAACTGGAAGCTAGATTTTTGACAGTGTACAGCTTCTTTTGACACTGTATGTAATGTAGAAAAGGGACATGAAAACAAAGGAGTACTCCCTTTGGAGAGCCCTTCTTCTGCAGATCTGTTGAGGGCTTTCATAAGCGGAACGGGGACAACAAATTCAAATTAGTCTGTTATCTGGAGAAGACTGGGTAAAAAACAGGTACAGGCAGGGAAGTTTGTTCACCAGGGGATGGTTTCTGTGAAGTGTGAATTGAGTAAAGTAAGTAACAAATGAACACGGATTTTTTTCCCCTGATGCTAGCCCTTAAAACCATGATGAAGACCTCTCAATTCTGTTGATTCACTAGGAATCCTCTTCAAAGTTACCCTTCTTTTATGAAAAGAAAACAGATATTGATTAGCTCCTTATAATCTGGAAAATCTGTAGCTTGGGTTATACTTATGAATTCTGTCAGCTGTGGAGAGAGTTTTAGTATTTGAAAGAATAATCAGTCTTATTTTCTCATTTTCAGCTTAAACTAAATTCTCGCACATTTAGAAGGTTATTATTCCATCTGGTGATAGAAAAGCAAGGACTTATTTATTCCTGTGCTAGGTTTATTTTATTTTTGTTTTTCTACTTTAGTGACCTGGTTGGCTCGCCTGAAAGTTATTTTGTGTTTGCTTTGCCCATGTTTCAACTATGTATATGCAATTAAAGTTGAACTGACTGGAGGTAGTAATTTACCTTTGCCTTGCCCCTATCTTTTTTTTAGGCAAGTTTCATTTTCTGATGTGAATTCAATAGCTCGGTACCTGGCTCGAGTTGCTGTCTCTGCTGGGTTGTATGGCTCAAATCTGTTGGAACACACTGAGGTGAGAAGGAATCACAGAATCATAACATGGTTTGGGTTGGAAAGGACCCCAAAGACCATCTATTTCCAACCCCAAAGACCATCTATTTCCCATGGGTGGGGATACTTTCCATTAGACCAGTCTGCTCAAAGCCCTGTCCACCTTGGCCTTGAATCACTCTCTTGTCTCTTGGGTTTTTTTTCCTTTTCCCTTTTTGTCTTTTGGCATGTTCTAAGTTTGGGGGCAGGGGGGGTTTGGGTTTTTCTTTTTACCTTGTGTCTATTGTTCTGCATTTTACTGTTAGACTGAGGTTCCAGCTATGTGGGATGCTGAGGGGTTTGCTTTGGTAAGCTTCCTCCTTCATATAAAGAAATATAAAGCCTAAGAAAACTGTATAAAGACTAAGCAATCTGAGCTTTGGAAGGGTTGCCCTTGCCCACTGCTGCAACAGCAACTCCTAAGCAGACAGTTTGCTAATATAAAATAATTCAAGTTGTAAGGTAAAACATGAATTTTCCCTACTCACTTCCCTCAGCTCTGTTGCCATCAATTGCTGTCCTGTAACACTTCAGTGTAACACCAAGGAACACTGTGTGGCATTGAAATCCTGAAGTAGCTTTTACTGTGTATGAGAGACAAAACTCTGACCCTGATTTCTTCCTGGGTCTAGCTCAGGATAATCAATCATATGCTGAATTTTAAATTGATAACTGAAACTAGCAGACAAATTGAAATTTACTCCTGAAATTTGGGGAGGAACTGAAGGATTTGATTCAGTGAAGCCAGTGGTAATCACTCTTCAATCACTCTTCTGCTCTCATAGCTGGTCTTAAGGGAAGTGTTGTCTTACTACTTTGCCTGTGAGGCATTAAAAAGTTGTAAGTTATCTTGTGGCTATTTAAAATTTCTGTCCAAATCCTTTAAGTTAAACCCAGACCTTAGCAAACACACTTTCAGGGCTGGTACAATACTTATTTTCACTTCTGCCTCTTTCCAAAATAATACTGTGCTTGGAGAAGTGCAGGGACAGCTGCGTTTGTGGTGCACATATTTTGGCGTGCAACTGCAAATGACTGAACTGAATTCTGTGGAGGTTGTAATTACATCTGTGCCTGCCACGTTGGCTTGAACATTGGAAGGATTCCCGTTGCAGTTTGCAGAACAGTTACACATGAAATAGGACCAGAGAAAAGACACTTAGTCTCTTGCAGGACTGAGGGATTCAGTTTATATACAGGGCTACATTATTAAATAGCCTAATTCTTAATATTTTTTGTGTTTATGTACAAAGATAGATGGAAAAGACTTTTGCAGGAGTGGGGAATAGGACTTGTGAAGATCAGGGGTTTGATTTCTTCAAATCTAAAAGATGAGGAAGAGAAAATAGGGACTGAGGGGAAAATGGTGTACTAACCAGCAGCAGCACCAGGAAGAGGAAGTAGGTCACAAATATGATGTGTAAATAGCTAAAGGAGAGTGGTGATTTTTATATACTCTTGTGATAAGGGAGTACCTGAGAACTGCTTATTATTTTACCAATGGAAATAACTTAAGTGAAGTTGATGTTTTCAGCAATTTGGATTCATGCTGAAGGAAGAAATTAAATTTCATTGTTTAGTATTGTTCTTGGTGAATTTTTCAGTATAATTTATTTTAAATATTCCTTCAACATATGTTATGATCTGATATATTTAATTCTAATGTTCCTGTTAATATCTTCTGTTCAGCTGTTAGATCAATTGTGTATTATTCAGTTATTTAATGAGCTTAATTCTCATTCCATTAGTAACTTTAACTGTCTTTTGTCCCTTCAAACAAGATTGACCACTGGCTGGAGTTCAGTGCTACAAAGTTATCCACTGCCAGCCAGTTCCCTTCAGCCATCCAAGAACTCAACCACTGTCTGTCTCTACGGACCTACTTGGTGGGAAACTCTCTGAGTCTTGCAGATTTGTGTGTCTGGGCTGTACTAAAAGGTATTGGTTTATATTCTCTGTTTCACTGGCTTGCAATATCAATATTTTTATACTCAATCAATATACAACAGGAATCCCCAATTTTTCTTTTTTTGTGGATGCTAGTAGTGACTTCTAGCTCTATGAACACTGTCTACTGTCATGCACACTGCTGTGACCTGTGCATCCCTAGTGATGGCAGTAGTGTAGCTTAGGAAATCCTAGATTTTAATTTTTTAAATTGTTGCTATATTTGGAAATTTATGAGCTGTAATCCCTAGGTGGAACTTTTTCTAATATCTTTTGTGCTAATAATTGCAAGAACATCTTTTATTACCTGTTGCCTCAATATGAAAATGTGCAACATAAAATTATATGCATTGACCTTTCTGTGACATTATCTTAGCAGTGGAAATTTCTTTGGTGTTTACTTTGAATTATTAAAAGAGGTAGATGTTACTGTGCAAAATACCCTTTAGAAGTTAAAGAAGCTTTGATGATCTGTTTTCACGGATTTGGTTTTTATTTTCTCTTACCTCTATATCTAAAGGTGATAGGTGACAATGTACCATTCAGTATCACCCAATTCCACTTGAAAGTAAAGGGAATAATTAGGATTAAAAGCTAGCAGCATTTGGTGTTTTTTTAGTGTTGCTGCTCTTAAGAGCAATCTGAAAAGCTGCTGTTGATAAAAATAATTTTATTTTTATAGTTTAATAGTTTGAAAACTTCTTTGTTTTCTAACAGATAATGGTACATGGCAAGAGCAGTTAGAACAAAACAAAGCTCCTGTGCATGCAAAGCGGTGGTACAGCTTCCTTGAGGTACAACGTGCTTTCCAGTCTGTAGGAGCCAAGTGGGCTGCTGGCACAACAAAGGTTAAAATGGTAAGATTTACTCAGGCCTTCTGGAGAGAGTAGCGTTATTTCTGTGAATACACTGCAAGAATTCTTTGTTTTTAAGTTAGAGAATTAAATACTGAAAGTAAGCAGTTGTACAGTGGGCTAAACTTTTGTAAACTCCTGTTTACAGCTAAAGCTGTTGCTTTCAAATTAAAAAAGGTATGAGTTGTCTAGTCCAGTGTGTAGGTGGAATTGTGGAAATATGGCACCTCTTCTTTTAATCAGCACTGCTCTTTAGCTATATTGTTTGCTTTTTCTAAAGACAAGTTTGAGATCTTTATGAACCTGCAAAGATTGTTCTTGACTGAAAGTTGACTGAATTTGTTTATCATGTTCAGGTTAAGAACACTAAGATACAAACCTTAACTAGCAATTGTTTTCTTCTATGGAATAAATTAGACAACTTTTCAGTCCTGGACCAGATTTGAAGACAAAATAACTTAAAACTCTAGAATTAATCTTTATTTGAAGTTCTGAGTTACGTGAAAGTTGTGAAGAGATGAATTTGGAGTCCAGTATGGCAGCTTGTAGGTTTGAAAGGAGAATTTGATACAGCAGTTGTTATCTAGAGTTTTATATCCGATTTTACTGCTAATACAATCTGTAATTATGTCTGTTTTCAAGGCAACAGAGAAGGAAAAGAAAGCAGATGTTGGGAAGTTTGTTGAACTTCCTGGCGCAGAGATGGGAAAGGTCATTGTGAGGTTTCCTCCTGAAGCAAGTGGGTAAGAAACATGAATACTTTGCCAAGGTTCTATTTTGTTGGGGTTTTTTTTTTAAGTATTTTGGTGAGGATGGTAATCAGCTTATCAGACAAGGCTGTTAAACCAAATGAGTGTTTAAAGCTTTGTCTCCACTAGAGCTGTTTGTTCACTTCTCCTGGGTACTTGATTGCGCTGTTGTCTGGACTTGGAATAGGGAGTTTAGTTGCGAGATGGTGTTGTGCAGCTCAGCAGTGCGATGAGGAGAAACAGGAGGATGACATTTGTATGGATAGTGGATGTGTGTGCCCTGGCAGGAGCTGTGGTGTGGACATGCAGTCCTTATGAACTGGGCCAAGGGACTCAGTGCTTCCCAAGGCAGATTAGATTTGAGAAAGGAAAGATGTATGGGATAGCCTTCCTTGGGGAAACTTGACACCAGATGTATAATGGAGGGCCAGGGGTCCAGATTGTGCGGAATACCAAAGCACAAACTCCTTAAAGACCACACAGAGAAGATGTGATGAGCCAGGATAGTAAACTAATTTTTCAGCCAGCTTTTCATTTTCTGTTTCTTTTTGGAGTTGCCTGATGGCCTATAAAATTTCCACTATTGTATTTGTTCATTAAACTGGCTGTTCAGCATCATGTGACTTCTGTGGTTGAGTTTCTTACTCTATTAGTCCAATATAAACTTTACTCAGATATTGTGAATTATGTATTATGTACGTGTATGTCTATGACAAATATTGTTCTTGGCTTATTTTAGTAGTTTTTAGTGTCTTAATCCTGGTGTTTTAAAATGCTGTTCTTCAGGGATATGTTACTCTCTTTTTTTAAGAGATTTTAATTTTGTGGATTTGGGGATTTATATTTAGTTTAAATTAGTCAGTAGCTTTATAGCTTATATTAAAAAATATGCAGCAGCTGGAAAATTCCACTCTTGTGAATGTGGTAGGTTTAGATTATCTGGTCACTGCTCCTGGGTATCATCAGCAGTTGGTTTAAGTTAGTCTGTAAAAATGGAGATAATTGCAGTCCAATCTTTATATCCATAGCAACACTCTAATTTACAGTTTTAGTTATTTTTAACTGTCAACTACTAAATTTGTGGTAGAAGAAACATAATCTGTTTTCATAAACGTGTAGTATTTCAGTAAATATCCTAGGTTTGCTGTTTGTTACACTTAGGTATTGCTTTCCATTCTTTCTCCTTCCCTCACAAATAAAGAGTCTAGCTGAAGTAGTTCTGGTGTATATATATATATTTTGATTTCCTTTTTAGATATCTGCATATTGGTCATGCCAAAGCTGCCCTGCTAAATCAGCACTACCAAGTTAACTTCAAAGGAAAACTTATTATGAGATTTGATGACACAAATCCAGAAAAAGAGAAAGAAGACTTTGAAAAGGTATGATAAGATAGCAGAGTGATTATGGGCTGTGAAAGAATGATAAGTGCATGCCTCTCTTTTCTTTCATACTTATTTATGCCTTATCCTTCCTGGACAATGGACCATTAAAAACACCACACCTTACAGGAAGAGGATAAAGATGTAAGAAAACTACCTTTGCTGAATATTACAGTGTACGTTTTCACACTTGGCAGGTTATTCTCGAAGATGTTGCCATGCTGCACATCAAACCAGATCAATTTACATATACCTCAGATCACTTTGAAACGATAATGAAATATGCTGAGAAGCTAATTCTGGAAGGGAAGGCCTATGTGGATGATACTCCTGCAGAACAAATGAAAGCAGAGCGTGAGCAAAGAGTGGAATCTAAACACAGAAATAACTGTAAGATATTTTAAGCTTTGGTCTTGCTTTCTTACCTTTTTGATTTGATATCAAAGCTTGATTTTTATTAACAAATATGAGTGAGATTACTAATCTGCATATCTTCAAGGTCCTTATAGGGACTTGAAAGTGTTTAGTGCTTTGCTCTACAAGGCTGGATGGATTAAGTACACATTTAGACCAGGGCAGTAAACTTGTGTACGTATGAATTCATCACCATTCATTATCACTTAAAAAATTCACAATGTAAAATGTGTGAAAATGAATTCCAGTGTGCAAAGAGGGGATGACTCTGATTTTTCTTACTGTAGTAATAAAACTTGATTCTGTATCAGCTTCCTAATACCTTAGAAAATGGTGTATTTTTGTTGTTCTTAGGTGTTAATAAGAATCTGCAAATGTGGGAAGAAATGAAAAAGGGAACAGAATATGGACAAACTTGTTGTCTACGAGCAAAAATAGATATGAGTAGTAATAATGGATGTATGAGGGATCCAACTCTTTATCGTTGTAAAAACCAGCCTCACCCTCGGACAGGAAGTACCTACAAGTATGTCCACTTTCTGCTTGTGTGGCCTGTAGCTTTTGCTCTTTCCGGGAATTGCATTTACAATTCCTTAGTAAATTTCTTTTAATGCTTGGAACTTGCTAGCATTTTTCAACTAGAATATGTGATGAGTCTCTTGACTTTCTGAAACTTGTGCAAATTACTTTTAAAACCTGTGAGATGGCCATTGTGGTCAACAGTGAATATTATTTCAGTTTTAGTCCTTATATATGTTTGGAAAAAACGTTAGCAGTGTAGGGTTATTTTTTTAGACTTGAATATTAAGGCTGTTATCAGTTCATTTCTTGAAGGCTTTCTTCATCTTAAAATTATATTGCCCTCTGGATCTTTCTGTGGACTATTAGTTGTGTATGTGTTATTTTAGTCTTGATCTGAAAGTTTTCAGGATCATAGGTTAGAAATATTTATAATGCTTGAATATAAACTGCACTGAGTTTAAATGTTTCAGTGGGAGGAAAGTGTTTTGTTCTACCCTGCTAATTAAAGATCTTTTTTGTCAGTGTTTATCCCACATACGACTTTGCCTGCCCCATTGTGGATAGTATTGAAGGTGTCACACATGCACTGAGAACAACTGAATACCATGACAGAGATGAACAATTCTACTGGATTATTGAGGCTCTGGGTATAAGGAAACCATATATATGGGAGTATAGCAGGCTAAACCTCAACAACACTGTGCTCTCCAAGAGAAAGCTCACCTGGTTTGTCAACGAAGGCCTTGTGGATGGATGGTATGTTCCATGGCTGTAGGTTCCCTAAGATTCTTGCGACTGGCACATTCATTTTTGCTTTGGGATAGTTTGAATGAATATTTAAACAATATTAAAGCATATAGATTAATTAAACTGGCTTATATATGTACAATGTGTCTGTTTCCTACTCTGCAGTTGCTGTGTACATACATATTCATGGTCTGTAATAAACATGAGGCAGCTTATTTTTGGACTCTGGCTCTTGCTGTGGGTGGTATTTACATGTTTTCCACTCTTGAGTCATTGGTTGTTGTCATTGGAGTCATTCCTAAACAATGCCAGAAGAGGGCCTGGATTGAAGTGTTTCTGGTCCTGTTGATCTAGTCAAATCCATCCCACTTCTCTCCAACCTGCCCTCACCCTCCTTCTTTCTGTTAATTTTTTCAGATTGATATGATTCCTGCAGACAGTATTTGGTGGACTAGCTGTCTAGTTGTCAGTTGAGTTGGAAGCTTAGATTCCTAGTTTATGCATGGAGCAACTTGGCTAGAGCCAAATTTATCCTTTTTTGTCCCTGCCTGATTTTTTTCCCTAGAGGTGTAGCTGATCTTTATGATGGTCTTTACCTTTCCTTCCCTGAGCCTCTCTGTTAGGTCCTCAGCAAGGTTTGATTCACGTTCCCACCAAATTCAAATGTTACATTGCAGATCAGGCCTTTTTATTTCTTATATAAGAGAAAAAAAAATCATAGAATTTTATCACTTATATAAAGAGATAGCATTGTCACTTCTTTCCAGCAACATTTTCTGGGTGCCCTTGGAGGGGAAATAATGGATAGGGACATAACTTTTGTCTTGCTAGTTTTTGAGAGACCTAACCTTCACCATACTTTTGGTACGGATAAGAGCTCAGTCATCTCAGTTAGGTGCTTTCACCTAGCTGGGAGCTTAGTGAGTAAAATACATGGAGGCTGTGCCTTTTGTGTGTAGCAGTATTAGTAAAGTTCTTGATAAGTGCAGAATTAGAGAATTTAGTGTATGGCACTAATGGAATACCTTTTTCCACTAGGGATGACCCAAGATTTCCCACTGTCCGTGGTGTCCTGAGAAGGGGCATGACAGTTGAAGGGCTAAAACAGTTTATTGCTGCTCAGGTAGGTATTTTCTTCTCATTCTTTGAATCTCCCTCGATAAGTTTCACAAATTTTTGTGAAGCTTCGCTTAATGTACTTGTTACTGGGAGGTTTCTGCTTTTGAAGCTTTGCTACTTTGACATCTGTTGCTTCAACAATGGTAGCACCTGTGAGTAGGTGTTGGCAAAACAGACTTGCAGTTTTCTTACTTGGAGAAGGTTTATTTTGCAAGCTCAAAAACTGTTTTTAATGAAAACAAACCATAGAGAGTTTTCAGTTTAAAGAACTTTGTTTTAAATTAGTCTAAGAGCTAGAATATTTATATTAATGTGGCGTTGATTCGGGTTTTTTTTATCCAGGGCTCCTCTCGATCTGTTGTGAATATGGAGTGGGATAAAATCTGGTCCTTTAACAAAAAGGTATGTGTTTAGTCGGATTTGATGCTACTCCTGATATCCTCTTTCTAGGATATGTAGAGAATCCAGCGTTCATTGGAGTGCTTATCACAACAAGTAGCAGTTGCAGTATGCTGCATCATTTGGCGCACTCTCAGGAAAATGGAATGTCCCCCCCTTCTAACCTGAAGAAGCTCTAATCCTATTGGTTCTCCTATGCCAGTACTTACTTGCCTTCCTTAGTAGTACGGGAAAGGATAATGGTATTAATGCTGTAAATCTGATCTGAAAACTGCATTTCATTTTTCTGCTTTCAAGCTGCGAGCTATCTGTAAGAAGGTATTACTTAATGCTTTTTACCTTAGCATATAGCTTACAGTGCTGTAAGCATACATAGCATAAGCTATCATTTTGCAGCTTCATAGCACAGTCACACTTGCTTGTATAACAGGAGCTCTACAAACCCACTGAAAATGCATTATTCCTAGTTTTCAAAGGCTGCCCACCTTTGGTTTGGCTGATTTGTCAACATAAACACAAATTTTCCCCGATTTGGTTCACGTTGGCCGCGTTTCCTTTCTGTGGCAAAAGGAAGAACGCACTGTGTGCTCTGCCTGGGGAGATCAAGCCAGCACTGCTGGAGTTTCTGACTGAATGGCAAATCAGGAATATTGCATCTTAACATGATGAGTTGCTTTTTGGCAGCAGATGCTTGGACACTATAATAAGGCGATTTGTTTTCATGAGGATTGCATATTTTGTGTGATTGTGGAAACACCTGTTATTTTGCATTGGTATTCCTGCTTGGTTTTGCTTAGATAGTACCCAGATCTGTTCATTTAAATAGTTTTTGCTTGTCTGGCATGTGTCTTTCAATTCTTCATGTATTTTGCATTTGATTTGCTACATACACGTAGGTTTATGAATTGGTTCTTTCTGTTGCTGCATAAATATATTTATGACTAACAACTGATTTGAGGGGAAGAATCCACAATGGACTGTCAAGGCTCATTTTTTTTAAAACTGACTTTTAAAGTGAGTTTCTTAGACCTCTGCTCCTTGTACAGCACCATATTTATTAGCCAATTTTATTTACATGTGGCTGTGCAGATTGAAAGCTCTCTGCAGTATGAGAAAAACCAGTTGGCTGCTTACGGGTAATTCTGAGCTCAAAGACTTTATCAGTGTGACAACTCATATTTTATACGCGATCCTGTAATTTTTAGCACCTGACGAGGGATTGCGAGTTTTAATGAATAAAATAAAGAGCCTGGTAATAACACCATAAAATCTGGTCATTTAACTATCAAAATTATGATATTAAATCATATAATACCCCTGCTTTTTGAGATACATACACAAGTCTTTTTTCAAAGTGTATGTCTAACATTTAGGTGCCTGACTTCAGGTACTACTAACTAATAAAGTACGTCTTCTTAAAAGTATATCATCATATCACTTTATTATCTAATGTCAAGTAATTAGAAGCGAAATAATTTTCTCAAAAATATAGAAAAATATATCGCTGTGTAGCTTTTCATTTGAGCAGGAATAAACCTGCAAGGAGAGCAAAAATTACTTCATATTAATAAAAGCAGGTGCTTTCCTTTGTGTCAGTTTCCCGTTACCCAGGTAGATCCTGGATATTCCTTTTGGCCTTAGATGACTGCTTTACTTGAATTAGGTATTTAAGTGCTTCTTCTGAACAGCTTGACAAACCAGTATTTCAGAGAAAATACAGCTGCTATGTTTGATAATGGGCAATAAAAATACAGGAAGACATCCTAGTGGTACCTCTTTCTTGCCAAACTCATGTTGTAGAAATCCAAATGAAGTAAATTTTATGGTATTGCCTTATTATAGTATCTGATGTGTCTGTAATAAAATTGCAGACTTGATTGGTGTCTCCACTATGGCCAGTTCTGTCACTGATTCTGCTAGAGTACTGGCCTGGAAAATGGGTATGAGATCAGGTCTTGTGCTGCTGGAAAAAGAACAAACTCCACTTAAAAATTATTGCTTTAAATTTAGTTAACTAGAGAAAAAGCAATTCAGATGTAATAGCCTATGTGCACAGTAAAACTGTATCAGAGTACATTTTTTGTGTCTTCACCAAAAGGCATTGGGTCATAATTTTGATTACTTCTGCTGTCAGTAGTACCCAATCCAGTTTTTACTCAGAGTATTTTAGTAAAGATGGGAAATTGTAAAGTATTATCACGACTTTCTCACTATTCTGTAGCTTTGGATGAAAGTGACATTAAAGCAAACTTTGAAAAAATGCAGTAACATAAAGAATACCAGTTAATATTCCTTTTTTTTTTTTTGTGGTGATTGTTTTGTAAAGCATCTCATTTTTTTGTCAGTGGCATATACTCATGATGCACCTTATTTGTTTTCTGTAGGTTATAGACCCAGTAGCACCTCGGTATACTGCTTTACTGAAAGATGCAGTGGTCCCAGTAAATATTCCTGAAGCTCAAGAGGAGATGAAAGAAGTGGCTAAACACCCAAAGGTTCTTGCTTTACTCTCTTGATATTCTTGTACTGCAGCTCAGTAAGGTTGGGAAGTACCTTAGCATGAGACAGTCCGGAAGGGGAGTCCTGCATTTAGCTTGCTCAGATAGCTAATCTGATAGAGATCTATCCAAGGGGTACTTTTGTTTTGCCTCAAAATTGTCAAAAACTGTGTAACTGCTAAACATGTTTGCTCTTTTAAGAGGAAACTCTTTTTGTAAATACATGGAGTGCATATAAAAGGTGCTCTAAAAGGCCTCTCTGGGAGTTTTCAGAAGAGTGAGTCATTACAAGTCTGGAATGCTACTCAAGCTGGTTTTCCTATTGTTTGATGCTAACTTTCACGAGGTTAAATATTAAATTTTATTCAAGCTCTGTTTACTGTATAATACAGTAAACACTCTTTATCCATTAACAGTGAGGTGTTTTTTAAGTGGTTTATAAAATCAGGTTTTATGTGGAGAGGTAACATATTAACTTGTTGATTCTGTCAATCTCTGGATTTTTAATAGGACTTTTAAATTTGTATAGCAAATAGTTCTTATCAAAAGCTAAAGAACTTGCTGATTTGATACTTTTAGTATTCAGTAAACAGAGTAATATCCCTTAATAGGGAAGTATGTTACTGATACAACTCTTTCTTGGTGCTACAAGTAACAAAGATACTTTCCTTTGAGTCAATTGTGCTGAAGCGTCACTAAAAGCATCCCTTAACTTATATACACTTACACTGAGAAATTGGTGAATTTTGCTGAGGCTTTGCTTCATTTCTTTGTTTTGATTTTGTTGCTCTGAGTGCTCCTGTAGCCATTTCTTGTAACTGAGAGTTGGGCATTGGGTTTCCCCTCTTGCCCGTGGCTGATAACAAGGAAACAGGTTTTGAGCAGATGTGAGAGCTGTGACTCTTCAAGGCTCAAAGACACTGAAGTTTGGTCAGATACAAGCCAGCATATTAAAACGTTGATAGTACCAGTAAATGCTTCCTCCAGTATGTAATGAAATAAATACTGACTTAAATAAACAAATAGAAAACTCCTGACCAGCTGAGAAAGTCTGAACTCTCAGCTGTCGGCCTTTTTAGAAAATAGAAGTTTATCTCAATTGTTGAGATACTTTAAAGCTGAATATTTTATAAGTGATGTAGTTCTGGTTTCTGTCTTTACAAATCTATGCAGCTAAAAGAAGGTCCATATATAACCTTATAAAAAGCAGAAATTAGAGTTCTGAAATTAGTTTTGAAGGGAATTTGCTTAGCAAAATGGGAACTTGAGAAAAAATTTGGGTTTACCTCTGAGATCCTAAAGATTCATGGGCCTTGCAATGGAAATGGAATATGCTGTCAGTGGATTTTTTGGGTGAATTATCAGGGGAATGCAGACTGCCTGTAAAGAAGAAACTGGAGGGAGCTGTGGAAAAACATTGTAGCTTTGCATTACTGTTATAGTCCATCTTCTGTCTTCATCTGTTGTCTTTGAAATGTAAACCATTATTCACAGAATGCTGATGTTGGGTTGAAGCCTGTGTGGTACAGCTCCAGAGTCCTCATTGAGGGCGCAGATGCAGAGACCCTGGTGGAGGGAGAGGTGGTTACGTTCATAAATTGGGGCAATATCATCATTACCAAATTAAACAGGTAACCTGTACAGTGGCAGATTAAATTTATTTTTGCTTTTCAGCTTTTTGTTGTCTTTTATTTTAACAGGAAGCTTGTAACAGTAAAGAGTTAATGGTTGGCAATATATGTCCATTCTATGAGTCTATGTCTATAAATCTACTTTGAAATATGCCATGAAACTGCATGTTAGCATAGAGTGTATATTGCTGTAGATTCAGGTTGGAAATCATTAGTCAGTCCTGATACTGCATGTCCAGTTCTCTCCATGATTCTGTGGCACTATTGCCACTGTAAAACAGCACTTTCAGACAGACAGAAAAAAACCACCTGGAATGTTAACAACTTTCACCCCATAACAAATACTGCTTTTACATACTGACAAACTAAACCTGTCACAGTTTTAGTTGCACAGCTGTTGAGGTGGGGAAGGGGACCATTTAATGTCATCACGGTATTTTTGAAGTGGTTGTGTTGAGATCGTGCCAGAATAGAGTGAGCTCTGATAGAGAACATAAATATGCAAAGATTTTTCTTCCCATGCTTTTTACTCTATGTTGATATTTAAGACAACAAAATCAATGGAGAACTTAAATGGCAGTGAGTGCACTCTTTCATTTTCTATGATTCACTCTTCAAAATTAACTCTGAACACTTGTTTTTGCAGTATTGAATCAGAACTGATCATTTAGGCTATACCATTATAATTTCTTTTTTCCTGTAGAAATTCAAGTGGAAAAATTGTGTCTATCAATGCCAAGTTGAACTTAGATAATAAGGACTTCAAAAAAACTACTAAGATCACTTGGTTGGCAGAAACTCCACGTGCACCCCTCATCCCAACTGTCTGTGTTAATTATGAGCATCTGATCACTAAGCCTGTTCTAGGTAAAGATGAAGACTTCAAGCAATATATCAACCGAAATAGCAAGGTGAGTTGTATTTTTGTCCCCTTTAATTCCACAAAACTTCATGTTGTTTGGTTTTTTTTGTTTAATACACTGTTTCTAATTGTGGTTTTGAAAATAGAATTGTTTTTTTGTTAAACAGATAAATTATGCTGGTGTATCTAGTTTCTGTGTTTCCATGTAACCTGTCATAATTTCAAAATTAAAATATGACTCTTGTTTATTCTCAGTTGTTACCAGGCTTTTACACATCTGAAAACAATAGTTTGAGTTTTTGTCTTGATACATTCTTATGATGTGGCATCTTCTTGCTAGTATGTGTTCTGCTGTTATTGGAATTACATAACATTTTGACTCTTTGAAAAGGAGGAAATCACCACTATCCTTCTACCACTATTTCTTGCTGTTCCTTTGACGTGGACTGATTTCTTTTAATACTTACAGCAAGAAGAACTGATGCTGGGTGATCCATGTCTTAAGGAGTTAAAAAAAGGAGACATCATACAGCTTCAGAGGAGAGGGTTCTATATTTGTGATCAGCCCTATGAGCCAGTGAGGTAAGTTACCTGAGAATGGCCTAAACAGACTTCACAGAATTTGCTTTAGCTTGTTGTGTTTTAGTGTTTTCACACACACACATTGGTAAGAGTAATGTCATCTGCAAATATTTACTCATTACCATGATCTTTGTGAGGAATGTCTCTGTGGACTGGCATGGCTTTTATTTTTTTATTCTATTCCTGCCTCTTCAAACTGTCTTAAGCCAAGTATGTGGTACTTGAGGTCCAGCTAACCTGGATTTGGTAATGAGGTCATGGTTTTGTTGTGACTTGGAGTATAGAAATTAAATAGCGGTGCTACAGGATAAAACAGGCATTTTTCCAGTTAGGGTATGCACATGCTACTTAATTGTAACACTTTCTTAGCAAGCTATTGGGCGCATGTAAGAGGAATCATTGCAGATCCCCAGTTATGGAAATGTAGATAATTACAGCTGTATATCAGAGATAAACTTGCAGTTGTGTGAAAGCATCTTTTAGAAAGAGTGGCCCATTTGTTTCAATAAATGTTTCATATTTATCTTTTATTTCCTTTACTGTTGTGTTTTCTATAAATCTTTTTATAGTCCATACAGCTGTAAAGATGCCCCGTGTATTTTGATTTACATCCCCGATGGACACACTAAAGAAATGCCAACATCTGGGTCCAAAGAGAAGACCAAAGCTGAAACTGCAAAGAAAGAGGTAAACTAGTGGTTTAGGAAAGTACCATAAAATGTGTGTGTGTGTGTATACTATACACATCTCTTTCTGTACGAGATTACATGCTGAATACTTGGCTTTTTTTTTTTTTTTAAGGCAAGTTCAGCTGTAAAAGGAAAATCTGCTCCAGCTGTTGGTCATACCTCTACTCCAGCCTGTGCTGAGTCATCTGAAGGTCACTTGATCATCTACAGCAAGGTGGCTGCACAGGGTGATGTAGTTCGTGACTTGAAAGCTAAGAAGGCAGCAAAGGAAGATATTGATAAAGCTGTGAAACAACTGCTGGCCTTGAAGGCAGAATACAAGGAGAAGACAGGCCAGGAGTATAAGCCAGGAAATCCTCCAGTATCTGGAACTGCACAGTCATCAAAACCTGAGACCCCTGGTACCTTGGACAGTAAAGCCCTGTATGATAAAGTAGCAGAACAAGGAGAAGTGGTCCGAAAACTGAAAGCTGAGAAAGCATCTAAGGTGAGGATCAAAATAATCCTGTGGTTTTGTCTGAGTTTGCATAGCCCATTGTTCTCTCTCTGTGGAGGTGAATGGGTGCTTATGGATCCAGAGATTTTGTAGTAGTCATCATTTGGACTGGACTCTGTTCTGTCAAGACTTGTGTTTTCCAAAACTCATTTCTTCAGTTAGTTTTGTATGACCAAGTTTGTATTGGTGAATTCCCATATTTCTTGGGCTGGTGCTCTGAAACATGGACCAAATTTACCCAACAGCAAGAGTTGATTAACTATCCAAATCAAGTCCTTGGGATTTAAATGCCTTGGCAATTCTTCATTTCTTTAACTCAGTATGGTCAAATTATGTGACTTCACAGGATTGAATTGTTGCTGTTTAGACCTTGAAACAAAGCTCCAAAACCAGAAAGATCCGAATGCCACAGATGTTTTTGAGACTCTTCCTGTCTGTAACTGTACATAGCAAACATAGCTACTATTAGCTGTGTTATTTTTTTTCTTTTTAATGCAGCGCAAGAAGAGAAGGAAAATAACATAGTTTGCCCAGTGGTTAAATAATGTTGATAGTAGTAGTATCTTGATGGCACTATAAAATCGAAATAAATGAGAAAACTTAAATTAATTCATTGTTACAATTTTACTTAGGACAGTTAGGGTTGTACATCCCTTAAGAGGAGCTACTTTGTTAAAATAGGAAATTAGTAGAGAAAACTTCTCTGAATAACTCCACTAAGTACTTAAAAAACTGAATAGGTGCACATAAACTGCAGGTCTTTTAATGAAAGTATTTATGGTATTCTTGAGAATCTTATGTTTCTATATCTTTGTTCCTCCTTCTTTCTGTCCCTTCCTTTCTTCTTTCAGGATGAGATAGGTGCTGCTGTGGAAGTCCTTTTATCCCTAAAGGCAGAATACAAACGACAGACAGGCCAGGAGTACAAGCCTGGAAGCCCACCTGTGGCCTTTGTCCCTCCTCAGTGTTCTCCTGTTCCCACTCCTCCATCCCCATGTCCAGTAGACAGCAAGGCTCTGTACAGCAGAGTAGCTCACCAAGGAGATGTGGTCCGCAAGCTCAAATCGGAGAAAGCTTCAAAGGTGTTCTACCTGTGCATACTTCTGAGTGGAACAGTGTCTTCATTTTAGGCTAAAACCCAATGGCAGGTTTTGTGAAATTTGAGGAGCAGAATTTCTAAGCTAGTTCCATGAAGTGCTTTCCCAAATTCTCTTGAGCTGATGATATGGCTGGCTGCATGAGTTATGTGTTAGTGCATGGAAAATAAATAAGTTCTTTTTTAGTCATACAAGATAAGTGAAGCAGAATATAGGCAGTAACTCGAAAGAAGGGCTGTAACTTGGAGGCAGAATGGCAGCAATAAATTTGGGAATTACCTGATCATGACCAAAGAACCATTATTTATTCAGAGTCTGTATATTTGCTGCTGCTCTCCAGTGTGCAGCTCATGGACTGCTATAACTGGAGAGGACTAAGTCACCTAAATGGGAGGCTTTTATGGCACAGAAATCAGCCCTTACCTACACTACCTGATTTGGTCCTTTGGTATACGACTTGTAGGTATTCTGGCTAAAAAGTTTTACTACAGAACTTAGTAATAACAGCTTATACTCACAGGATAGCTCTAGAAGTTTTATTGCAACAGCTGTGTTAGTGCCATTCCAGTAATTTGTGTTATCTCAGCTATTGTGTTACACCTCTACCCTTATTTCTACCCTTATCTGCAACTGCTGTTTCTTCTCTCTTGCTTCAGGAACAAATAGATGAGGCTGTGAAAATTCTTTTAAACGTAAAAGCAGAATATAAACAAAAGACAGGTCAAGAGTACAAGCCTGGAAATCCACCCTCAACGCCTCCTTGTCTATCTTCCACTGCACTTCCATCTCCTGTCTGCTGCAGTAACTTGGCAAGCTGTAGCTTAGTGGATGGCAAAGCACTTTATGATACTGTAGCTGAGCAAGGGGAAGTGGTTCGCAGACTCAAGGCAGAGAAAGCTTCCAAGGTACAACGGGCGTTAGAGTGAGCAATTACAATTGTAATCACATTTGGCCACTGGGGGGAAATCTTTCACCAAGTAGTGATCAAGCCTCCCCTATGTCCAGGTCATGCATGCTCTGATAATGCCAAGCAGAACTGTTCTGGTGCTGGATACTTTCCTGACTCAGATATACAAAGTCAAACTTAACCTCTCATATCTAGGTGAATAGGCACGAGCATGGCAGATATTGACCCTGCAGAAGTGTTTAATGTATTTTACTATCCCTTGCTGTATTTTGGACGAGTGACTGTTCAACTATCCCGTGTGCTGCAGCAATAGCCAAACCTTTCCAAATGAGACAGATTCAGTGGTGGTTGTGGAAAAGAACACAAGACAAACCTGCAGCTTTTTAGGTGCTTCTGGGGGGCAGGGGGGTTTCTGCCTGTATTTCCACCTTGCAAAATTAGTTTTGGTGTTGGGTTGGTTTTGGGGGGCTTTTTTGTTGGTTGTTTAGGTTGGTTTCATAGCCTGGTAATCAATGCTTCTGGCCAGTTCTCTCTTTAATTCTCACCAGTAAATCTTGCTATTTGTCCTCTACACAGGATCAAGTAGACCAAGCAGTAAAACTCCTCCTTTCTCTGAAAGCTGACTACAAGGAAAAGACTGGGCAGGAGTACAAGCCAGGACAACCACTAGCAGCTCAGGGGACTTTGCCTCAGACATCAAACACGTTACCCAGTGGTCCAGACACTCCTGAAGCTAAAGCCCTGTTTAGCAAAGTAGCTCTTCAAGGAGATGAAGTTAGGAAATTAAAAGCAGAAAAAGCAGACAAGGTAATAACATATACACTGTAGTGTAGAAATGTAATATATGTATTTAAATCTATGTATTTAATCTTTGAAATTCAGTGTGATTATGGGAATTCAAAATGTAAAAAAATTTCCACCTTTAAAATAGGCAGCATTTGAATTCTGAGATCTGAAACATTCTTTTTAAATTAAATATGCTGTCAGGTATGATCCTATAAAATGTAAGCACATTAAAGTAAGTACTGGCTTATGCAGATTTTTCTGCCAAAGGTCAGTGAATGTCCATAAAGCCATATAGATTTTTTTTTTTTTTTTTATATAGAGCTATATTATTCCAGTGATTTCTCTATAATTTTCTACTTTTTTTCTTCAAGGAAAAGATAGATGTGGCTGTTAAAGAACTTCTTCAATTGAAGGCCCAGTATAAGTCTGTTGCAGGAGTTGACTATAAACCAGTGTCTGCTAGTGGTGTAGATGACAAAGACAAAAAGAAGAAAGAGAAGGAGAACAAGTCTGAAAAGCAGAGTAAGCAACAGAAGCATAATGATGGCCCCAAAAAAGAACCTTTGCAAGGACAGAGTGGGAATGAGCGCTCCTCAGATGGATCAGGAGAGGGCCAAGGCCCGAAGAAACAAACCAGGTAAAGATGCAATCTCTAATCTTATTGGATAGAACCATCAACTGTCTACCTCTGCTCAGATTTAGAGTGTGATACATTTCTCATTTCACTTGAAGGTGGGGACATTTGTAAAATAACTGTATTGATTTTCATCTTCAGGATTGAGCCAAAAGCAAGTTACCAAAGTTTACTTAGTGTCAGTTGTGCCTCAGCATCCTGTATTGTTACTGTCACTGGGAATTTTTTGTGCTTATTATTTGCTTCTGTAAATATGCTGCTGTGTCTTGCTGAAAGTTTAGAGGTCTTTTTACAGCATGTATTATGCATCACTATGTATTTACTGTTTCATATACATAAACAATATATTAGAGACAAGAGATGTGGTTATTTTGTATAGAAATAATGCCAGACAAAATGCATTTCCCTCCTTGAAAACCTCTCTGTTTGTAGAGATGTAAAACCTTTACTGTTGTGTTCTATCATTTGAATCTGGTGAGTTTAACCTTCTTTAGAATCCTGTAGGTTTTTTGGTTGTCCTTATTTTGAGGTAGGGTCAGTTTGCTGTCTCAAACAGTGTGACTGACCATTCACATGAATGGTGAATTGAGTTGCAGGTCTTTCCTGAAATTTTAGCTACTGGCTAGGTAGGAAATGTTTAAAATAAAGAGTAAAACAGCTTACACACAGGTTTGGTTAATCTTAGGTTCTTACTGGACTGCTTACTGGTAGTTGGGTTTTTTAATGTGTTGCTGTGAGGTTCTTTGATACAGCCATAGTGAGAATTGGAAGTATTCAAACCATACTAAATAATTGGAACTGTTCATTAAATATTTAATATTAATATTCTTGTTAGCATAAGGAAATACTAGCAACTCCCACCAGCCAAAACTTAGCCTTTTGATGTAAAACTAAAACATTCTCTTCCACCTTATTATTCCATACCTCCTGCCCCAAAAGAGAAGAGAAAGAAAAGGGTTAGGATAAGTTTCTTGGCTAAATGCTGAATGGTTCTTTTGTCATACCATAGGCTGGGTCTAGAAGCTAAAAAAGAAGAAAATCTTTCAGAGTGGTTCTCTCAGGTAAGTGCACATCAGTTTGATTTGATTGTTTCATTTTGTTATAAATCAATTTGTGTTTGGGATTTGCATCTTTCTGTTTGAGTTTCTTTTTTTTTTTTTCATTACAATGCAAAGTATTTGCTCTTTTCTATGTCTTATGTTATCATGGTCTTAAATAGAAATGCCTTGGAGTGAAGACCTGAATAAATTTATTAAGCTGTAAAAAGGGTGAGTGTTAACCACCCAACCTTATTAAATATAATACATATGGTTTCCTTGTTTCATACCTGAATTCCTCTTTTGTTAAGAGTAAAAAACTTAGTTGAAATTACAGGAATTTCACAGACTTGAAAGTTTTATTTCAGCTCCAGGTGATGCATAACAGAAGCGAATATCTGTTGATACTTAACAATTTTGCTGGCTTGTGAGATTGAAAACAAGCCAGGTTGAGATGATTAGTTTTGATTAGTCTTGTTATGAGAGACTGCAAGTAGCTCTCAGTGGTGTACATTTCCTGTCAGTAGTATAATTTTTGCCTGTACTCCAAGAAATAAAAGTCTCTTCTGACATGAGCTAGAGACATTTCTTACACAAGTGCAGGTTTTTTTGTTCCTGGAAAGCAGCTATAGTCTCTTACTTGGGTTCATGAAATTCAGTTTTAGTTAAGTGTTTACAGTATTCAGACCTATTATTAAGCTTAGTGTTCCTGGTTAACCTTCTCTAGGTAACACAAATTACCCTAAATTATATCTTAGCTGCTAACAATTTGAGCGGTTTTAAGTAGGAGATTCTCTTGAGTTGCATGACACACACTTGAATTACTGAATGTTCTCTGTGCACAAACTGAAACTTCAGCCTCTGATTAATCTTTTGCAAGGTGATCACAAAATCAGAGATGATTGAATACTACGATGTCAGTGGCTGTTACATTCTTCGTCCTTGGGCTCATGCTATTTGGGAAGCCATCAAAGACTTCTTTGATGCAGAGATCAAGAAACTTGGAGTGGAAAACTGCTACTTCCCCATGTTTGTGTCCCAGGCTGCCTTAGAGACAGAGAAGTCTCATATTGCTGACTTTGCTCCTGAGGTACACTTCAACATTTCATTTTAATCTGACTGTAAGAAAACCCAACCACCTAGACTGCAGCTGGGTATAAAGTAAGTTTGGGGTTAGAGGATATTTTCCCAAACTTGTTTTTTATTTTCTCCTTTTTTTAGGTTGCTTGGGTCACAAGATCTGGGAAAACAGAACTGGCTGAACCAATTGCTATACGTCCCACAAGTGAAACAGGTGAGTCTCTTTTCATGTAGTTTGGCTGTAAACTTATGTGTGAAGTTCTGTGTAGAGTGTAGCTGGTAGACAGAAGAGTCCTTTCTGAAAAGTGGAAGCCCCCATTTTTCAGAATGTTTTCTGTAACTCCTTTGGAAAAGTTCTTAATCTTGTTGCTGCTCATAGCAAATCCACATTATATGTTCTTTAAATAGACATTTTTAGGAAATGCATACTTTTTCAGGATTTTTTTTTGTTACTATCCCGAAGACTGACTTCCTTTGTCTGGAAACACATTTGATTATTTGGTTTATATTGTTTATAAGAAATTTTTTTCAACTCATAATTCACTTCAGTTTTGCATGTGTTTTGACTGTAACTGGTCCTCTGAGTAATTTAAACAAGCATTTTAAGACCTAAGGCTGGATGAGTTTTTAATTGAGTCAGGTGTAGCATAGCATCCTGAAATCTTGAGGTCAGGGAGTTCCTATTTGTGAGCCCAGGTGTATTTCCCATACTGTAAGCCAGCAATTCAAGCCCAGTGTCATTAAATAATAAGCTTTGGATTGTACTTTGACCAGCAGCAACCAAGCTCTATTGCAGAGACTTGGGATGAAGTGGAAGTACTCTGATGAAAATATTATGTATTAAGACAAAAAAAAAATCTGTGTTAAAGGAACTGAAACATGAAAGCATGATTCTCACAGCAGAGAATGTTAAGCTTATATGTAGCAAAAGGAAAAGTTTGACATAAATGTCTTTATTGTGTGGAGACTCAAAGCTGCTTTCTTTTTACAGTAATGTATCCTTCCTATGCAAAGTGGGTGCAGTCACACAGGGATCTTCCTATCAAGCTTAATCAGTGGTGCAGTGTTGTGGTATGTGTACACAATTCCTGAGTACCTCTTCTTATCACAAGTGCAGTGTAGGACAGTTATTCTCTGTGGGCTTGGCATGATCATAATGATCACAGCACATATTTCAAAGCAAAATTGTTACCGTGGTTTATAGGATATGTTTTTCTCAGTGTTTCTAATAAAACATTCTTTATCAATGTATGTGGTTGATTGTATTAAGTAGAAATATGACTAGTTGGCTTTTTTATCTTTATTGAAGGTTTTCTCATACTTGCTTATAAACATTATTTGTAAGAATAATTTGACACTTCAGGGTGTTAATTTTGTTTGCTTCTGCCCCTCCAGCGCTGGGAGTTCAAACATCCCCAGCCTTTCCTTCGCACTCGTGAGTTCCTTTGGCAGGAGGGTCACACAGCATTTGCCACATATGAAGAGGCAGCAGAGGAGGTAAAAACAAATGCACTGGTGCTTCTCCTTTCAGGAAGTTACCTTACTCCACAGCAACACAAACAAATCTTTGTACTGAGATCTCAAGGATATATCTTTTTTTTGAGTGCCCTCGTGAAAAATGCCAAGTTTATTAGAACCCATTTTTTTCTCAGATGTAACTCATTTCTGGTGCTTCATTCTCTACAAACAATATGGGGAATTTGAAGAGTGTGATATATAGTGCGTGCTTACCTTAAATAATTTTTTCTTAAAAATACTTAAAAATCAGTTTTCCTTAAAAATTTAAATAATGCATCCACTTGTTTATGGCCAGAAGTTTTAAAACTTTCTTTGTCCAGTTTTAAAACTTTTTTCCTTGTTTTCTGTCATGACTTGTAGTTGTTGCTTTTTGACTCAGGGAAAATAACATCTAAAGGTTGAAGTAATTGAAAAAAATCTTAGTTTCTAAACATAGTTTTGAGAAAGTGTTAAATCTTGGAGATTTCAGACTCTGTCACATAAAAATATTTCAAGATTTAACAAATGCTAAATACTGAGTAATTCTGAAGATCGTTTGTTTCTCATAGGTGCTGCAGATACTTGATCTCTATGCTCGGGTGTATGAGGATCTCTTGGCAATACCTGTTGTGAAAGGAAGAAAGACAGAGAAGGAGAAGTTTGCTGGGGGGGATTATACAACCACTTTAGAGGCATTTATATCTGCCAGTGGAAGAGCTATCCAGGTATTTACTTAATAATAATAATAATAATAATAATAATAATAATAATAATAATAATAATAATAATAATAATCTATAATATAATAATATAATATTTTTCTCATTAAATATAGGAAGATTAAATATTTAAACTGATGCTTGATAGACTTAACTTTCCATTGAATAGAATTTTCTGTGTGCATCTATTTCAGGGAGCAACATCACATCATTTAGGGCAGAATTTCTCAAAGATGTTTGAAATTGTGTTTGAAGACCCCAAGAAGCCAGGAGAAAAACAGTTTGCTTATCAGAATTCCTGGGGCATTACCACTCGGACTATTGGCGTAATGACAATGATTCATGGAGATAACATGGGATTGGTACTCCCACCTCGTGTAGCCTGTATTCAGGTGTGTAAAAATGCCTTAAACTGCTTTAGTTTCCTTTCTTGTCTTGGAATTCATAAGTGTTTCATGTCAGGCAGCTGGAAGACTTAATATAAGATGGAGCTGTCTAGTTAGAGAGTAGCTGTGTGAAGTTTATACAAGTCATTAGGATACTTGTGGTGAACCAGTCCCCTTTGATATTTCATCCATTTGAAGTAATGTTACGTGTGCCATTAGTATGAAAAGTGAAATGTGTCCTTCATTTCTGAGAGCATGAAGGAAATTACTGGGACAGAGGGCCACAATATTGGTTTCAAGTTTTTTATAACTATGAGCTAATTTTTTTTTTTTTGTAGCAGAAAGTACATGTCCTGTTCTATTGCAGGTTGTAATTATTCCCTGTGGTATCACAAACTCCCTTTCTGAAGAGGACAGAGAGGTTCTGTTGAAGAAATGCAATGAATATCGTAGCAGGCTGCTTGCTGTCAGCATCCGTGTCCGGGCTGATTTAAGAGACAACTACTCACCTGGCTGGAAGTTCAACCACTGGGAACTAAAGGTACTTTTCTTTCCAGGAGGGGTTTTGAAGCCTATGTGAGGGGAATATATGGGGTATGCTATGTGTGCCCTCTGTTCTGAAAGCAGATGTGTTCTGTAAATCAAAATCTGCTGCCTGATAATCAGTGATCGCTTTAGTGAATAAATGAAGGAAAAGTGTTTTCACAGACTTGTTCTGTTTGCTAGGATTTGCATGTCATTAGGGATTTTTAAACCTCCAGGGCTCTACTTATATACCTAGAAATTTAAATTAGGAGCATAAATTACTTGCATTTTTAGAAATGTGTACTAATACTTCAGTGTGTCCTGACTCACAGCAGAGCCTTCTGTGCATACAGCAGAACAGAGAAGATAAACCTGCAGTGTCAGAAAAGAAAGGAGCAATTTTTTTGTTTCAATATTACCATGTTCCCCTCATATAGCACTTGAGAGGAACAATTCTGCTTCCTCTAATATAAGAGGCTTTTATAAAACAGAAATAGTGAGCAGAATAAAACAGTGGTAATAATGGTAGTTAAAAATTGAATAACGTGTTGAGTGTTGGTTTGGAATCTTATTTTTATTCTGAATGTAAAATCAGTTTCAATATGTTAATCTTCCAAGTAACCTGAAAGAAGTCACCCAGTTTGTTCAAAATTCCTGTTGTCTCAAGGTTCTCTTCCCTTTGTGTAACCTTTTTTTTAATGGACCTCTAGTACTGTGAAGCTATGTTGGAAAACTTTCTAAATAAAATTAGGTTTTTCAAGGAGGCACACAGCACAGGGTAAACTTGATGTTTTTCACAAAATCTACTAATGTGTCCAGTATAATACCTAAACTGCAACTTCAGGATCACTGCAGGAACAAAACACTCCTTTTATTGAGTGTATAAGGAATTTTGTAGGGTAAAAAATACAAAGGTGCTGGAATAAGAAGTAAAAGAATTAACTGAAAATATTTTGCCTTATGCACTTGTTTCTGTAGCAGACTTCTGATGTTACTTCCTAAAAGAACCAAGTCAGTGGTACTTCTTTTGTATTGTCTGGTACTAGTTCCACTGCTTTCTTGGGAAATCTTCCTAAGGGACCATGAACTATTCTTTCACTTAGTAATATTACAAATAGAAGTACTGGATACTCCCTTCCAAGTTTTTATTGTGGAAACAATGCTTTGTGGCATAAACTAGAATGTTCAGTTTGAATTGCTTGTTAAAAACAGTTTTGAGTAGCTCTTTATGTATTAGATAGTAGATGTAGTAGAAGATAGTTCATTGATGAGATGGATTTTACTGTATTATTCACCTTTTTAGCACAATTAAGGTAGTGGAGGCAGAGGGAGTGTAGGGAATCACTTGGAAGCTGTGAACCTGAGGAGATTCCACAGTACACAGTGCATAGAAAGCTTGGTACAGGTTTTGATTCTCCTGATCATCTTTTGAACACTGTGGAGTGGTTTTAGCTTATAAACCTACTGATTCAATTTCCTTGAGGGAGAGGGGGGGAACAGTCCTCCCAAATGTATTTTTATTCACTCTTTTCATTTCCTGTGGAAGAATGTGTACCCTCTGGGATACAGGTTGGGATGTAGAGAAAATAAAATTACGTGGTAGACTCTTAACTGACTCTTTTCAGTAACATGGAAAATCTTTTTGCCTGATGGTATAAGGGGGATGAGAAATTACATCTTACCACCAAAGTTTATCAACTTTGATATTATAAACTTTGATGAACTCTGAATTACTTGAAATTACTTACTTTGCTAAAACAATTAGCTGTTCGTAGTCAAATATTCAATGCAATTAATGTTGATATTAGGGCTGTAATTAGCAGAACTTTTGCTGTTTGCTGTTAAAACAAAACCTGTTGAATGCTGTTGAAAGCATTCTTTGAAAACAGAATTAAATGTGTTATTGGGTGAACTAGAACATTATAATTAGTGTGGAAGTCTTAATTGTTCAGACTTAAAAAATCTGATTTGCAGTATGTGGGATAACTTAGTGCAGTTTCAGCAGTGCTTTAGTATTACTTGCATGCTGGCACTGATGCAGTCTCCAAGCTAGCGAAGCCGGGTAGAATGCACAAGTGAAGAGAGTGTGGGTGGGAAGGACAGAAATTCATTAAAGCTTTGGAATATATTGTGATTTTTTTTCCAAAGAAACTTAAATATATCAAGTGGGTCTATACTAAGACTGGACTTTAAAACAAACAAAAAGCCACAGAGAGACAATGAACTATTGTGAGAATTCCTTCTTCATCCTAACTACAAATTCTTTTTTTCCACAAAGGGTGTCCCAGTCAGAGTTGAAGTGGGACCACGAGACATGAAGAGCCAACAGTTTGTAGCTGTGAGAAGAGACACAGGGCAGAAGCTGACATTGTCTGAACATGAAGCAGAAGAGAAACTTAAACAGATCTTGGAGGAGATCCATGCAAACCTTTACAGCAGGTAAACTAAGAGTTACAGCAAATGGCTCTGCTAATCACAGATGCCCTTCATTTGTCAGAAGAACTTCTCACATTAATGGTTTATCTGTGGAGAAGGACAGGTTAGGCTCATCTTCCTGTTTGTGTTGTATAATGTTCTACCTCTTAAACTCCTTCACATTCAGCAATATGAGCTGCCTGTTGTTCTTAAGAAACAGAAGGTAAAAGGTTGTGAACTTACTTTAAAAAATACATCCATGACTTCACATGTATTATTAATAAATAGATACACCATAAACACACCATAAATAGGTGTGACCCATTGGTCATTATGTGACCAATGACCTTAACAGTGCCCAAGGAAGGGCAGCAGAGCTGGTGAAGGGTGTAGAGCACAAATCCTGTGAAGAGAGGCTGAGGCAGTGGAAGGGTGTTTCTTCTGGAGATAAGGAAGCTCAGGGGGGACCTTATCACTCTCTACAACTACCTGGAATGAGGAGTAGTCAGGTGAGAGTTGGTCTCTTCTTCCTGGTAACATGTGACAGAATAAGAAGAAATGATCTCAGGGTGAGCCAGGGGAGGTTTAGATTGGGCATTGGAAAAAATTTATTCACTGCAGCTTTGGTGAAGCATTGAAACAGGCTGCCCAGCACAGTCATGGAATACTCATCCATGGAAGTGTTCAGAAAACATATAAGTAAATGTGCTTCTGGACCTGGTTTAGTGGTGGGCCTGGCAGTGTTGGTTTAGTGGATGGACTCGATCTTAGAGGTCTTTTCTGGCCTAAATAATTCTATGATCCTGTGTACAGGACTCCTTTGTGAAAGATGCTTTTGGTGCAGAATTTTGAAGGACACAAAGCTGTCCAAGTAACTTCAGTAGCTGAAGTTCTGTATCCAGAAGTGTATTTTAAGACCCTATTGTCCTTCACAGGATTGCTTTCTTGTAAGCAATCAAATACTTTTGAAACTATTTTTTGCCCTTATTGCAAATACCAAAATCCCTCACAGGTCTTCACTGCAGATCGTTGCTCGTAAGTCCACTGAGAAGAACAGGATGTTGACATGGCACTGTGGCAGATGAGCTTTTCTATTTCCTTCTCTGGTGATAAAAATTGTTTACAGGCAGAATATTTTTACCTAGTTCAAAAGCATCTTGTGATTTAGATTTAGAAGATAATTTTAAAAGCAAAATACACATCTATGGTATTTATTTCTGTCTGCTTCAGGTCAGTGTTTAACTGATGGGCACAACAGTGCGAATGAGCACAGTGAAATGTGTGGCAACTCATCAGCAATTAATCAAAATTTTACCTCCTTGAGGATCAGTAGTAGAAAGACATCTGAAAACTCAGCTCATTGGGCCAGTGAGTTTATGTGAATAAATCTGCCCTGACTGAATTTTTTTCCTTTTCTTAGAGCATCTGAGGACCTAAAAAGTCATATGGTGGTGGCCAGTAATATGGAGGACTTTCAAAAAGAGCTTGATTCAGGAAAGGTAAGGGGATTTACCACTTCTATTCTTACGCTTCACACCCTTTTTATCCATTAAAAGTAATGGCTTTATCAGAGTATGCTTGTAAGAGAGAGTATTGTAAACATTTCATTCAGGTTACAATAACCTCACTGTCATTCTAATGCAGTGACAAAACACTTACTAAGTCTCATATAAGTGTCCAGGTAAGAGTTTAAAGTACAAGCTTTTTACGTCAAGGAAGTTTTACCTTTATGACCTGAGTAGAAGCCATTGAGTTCGTTAAGAATTACTGCAAGTCAGTAACTTCCTTGGATTTATAGTAAAAATAATCCATCATGTGGATGAGTGAGCTCTACTGAAGTAAACATCTGTGAAAAGGTACTGAAGTTTAGATGAGAGATTAAGTCTTCAGCACAGAATTGAGCTGCTGTTTCTTTTACAAAGAACTGGTGAGAGAAATTTTTAACCCTTAAATTCTGTCACAGATCAGATTGTTTATGTGTTTGGATTAGTGCGTTCAAGAGATAGGATCCCCAACATTAGTTAGTAAGGTTGTGTATTTTATAGAGAGAGATCAGGGGGTTGTGTACCAATTAGATCCGCTTTGAAAATTTCCTGATGAAAAATGTTCAAGTGCCAAGAATCTATAAATATTCTGTTAAACTTCAAAATAATTTAAAGTTATTCCTGGTTAAGTTTGACCTTCCATTATACTATTTTATTTTATTTCTATTGCACTTAAATTCAATTTGGAACAATATTTAAAGGAATAATTATGAACTTCAGAGGAGGGACTGATTTAGCAATGTCCAGCACTCACTGTTGTGTGCAGCTAGATTCTAGATATGACAAAGAGAATTAAGCTGTTTTTATAATGCTTAGAATTCTAATGTAATCTAAATGTAGTTAAGCTTGGAAATGTGAACAAATAATTATATATTCCATGTCGGCCACTTCCACTGTTTTGGTACTTAGGTTATATGAATTTATTATGAGCTTCATATCTGAATTGAAAAAAAATTGAAAAAATCTGCCATTTGGTGTTTGTTTCACTCTCTACCTATATTTGTTGTATTAACATAATTTTATAGCATATGTATTCAGAATTACTGGAAAGTGCGCTCTATTAGCACTGACTGCTGTTTAAGACGAAAATTTTTAAGATTAAATAAGTGTTCCTGTTTAATTCCTGCTGCTGTTTTTCCCTTAATGGAATTGCAGACTCTTAGCTCTTTAAAAATGTGGACTGTTTTTCATTTCACTAACGAAAGATTAATGCAAGAACAGTGTAGTAGAGTGGTAATAGTTCCTTTTTTCAGTTACAAGAAAGTGAAGCTGTAAAGTGAAGTCTACTAAAGGCCAGTTAATGACAAATTGAGAATTTTGCAGTAAGAATGTAAATTAGGTGAAAGAAAGATGCACTGAATAAACCTTATTCACAGTTTGGATAGAATTAAAATGAATGAAGGCTGAATTTAGTAGCTGAGGTTGCCCTCAGCTATCAGCATTTCATTATGGTTCAAATGTTTGTGGGGGGTGTCTTTTTAACAATAATGCTACCTCTAGGTAGCAAACTGAATTTTCTCTGTGAAAGTCCATTAAAAATAAAAAAAAAAAGTAAAATGGAATATGAAACTAGGGGCAAGAGATCTGCTCCAATAGCTAAGAGTAGTACAGAGAGGAGTGTGTGACATTATTATTTCAGCCTTACTCTCTCAATTTTCTTCAGTTAAGCTAAGTGAAGGGAAGAGCAGGAAGCTGCACACCCACCCCCATGCCCCTCCAGAGAAATGTGCTGTTGGCAGTTCTGTTTTCTTAAAATAATGTATGCTCAGAAAAAATGAAAATTCATAGTAATGGAATTAAAATGGGAACTTTTTTAGGGCACTGTCTTACAGTGTATAAAGTGAGCATTTGCTCAGTAGTTTGAAAATTTTAAACTTTTCCTGAAAAACAGAACATTTGATAAAAAAGAGTGTTTATACTTTGCACAGAAGAAATATGTACTTAGTTAAAAAAAAAAAAGATGTAAATTTAAATGATGCTTTGGGTTTGTGTAGGATTTTCCGTACTGCACTGTGGAGGGATGACTGTGCTTATCTATTGCTCTGATGAAGAAGAGCTATTAAAATCCAATAGTAACAATTGGAACTTTTCCCAGTTTGAGATCTGTGTATGAGATCTGAAGGTTTAGGAATCTTTCAGAGACAAAGATGATTTTCTACATGTTTAACTGTTGGATTTTTCCTCTCCCCTCCTCTCCTCCCTTCAGATTGTACAAATCCCTTTCTGTGGGGAAATTGAGTGCGAGGATTGGATCAAGAAGACCACTGCCAGGTAAAATATAACTGAGGGTATATACCAAGATCAAAATCAAAATGGTTTGAATACAAAACAGATATGCAAGATGCCTTTGGGTATAACACTTATGTACAGACTCCTGCTGTCCTACATAATTCAGTATATTTACTTCCTTAGCTCTGGAACTTTGAGAATAATTAATGCAGTTTTAAGATTTATGTATAAATCACTTATGTAAAAAAAACACTTTATTGCACTTTTATTTTTAATAGAAATATTTATTTATGAATATATTTATTTATTAATATCCTTTTGTTTCAGGGATCAAGATCTTGAGCCTGGTGCTCCATCCATGGGAGCAAAAAGCCTCTGCATACCCTTCCAGCCACTCTGTGAGCTCCAGCCTGGAGCAAGATGTGTGTGTGGCAAAAACCCTGCCAAGTTCTACACCCTCTTTGGTCGTAGTTACTAAATCACTAATGAAAGAACCTTCTCCTTTATCTGTGAATTGAACTTTTTTTAACAAGACTGAAATAGCCCCTTAAACTTCAATCAGTTTTGTGACCTTTTTAAATAATTCAGAGACAAAGCCATAGACCATAACCTGGCTCCCCAATGGTCAGTCTTAGGCTAGCAGTAATTCACAGACTTTTCTGTAAACATCTCCAATAAAATAAAGATGTATTGTGAGCTGTAACATGCTGTGATGGGTTTTTTCTGTGTTGCCCAGTAGGGAGGAATAGGTATCCTTTGCTCATGTCTTTTTTTCTGGTTTGGTGCATGTATTTCCTTGTACATTGAGAAAATGCTTGAAAGGTTGCAGAGAATGTGATAAAAACTACAATACACTTCAGCGTGCTGACATTACTTTCTAGATAAAACATCTGCTTTTTATTTTGCTTTCAAATTTTTCAGTAGAGACTTGCTGCAAAAGAGACTTACTGTAGGAATAGTAATTACTACCTTTAGAAAACTTGTCTCTGAAGCCAGGTCTTTCAAGGAATATTTTCATAAAAACATAAAATCATAAATGGCTTGGAAGGGGCCTTAAAGATCATCTTGCTCCAACTCCCCTACTGTGACAGGGAACCTTCCACTAGACCAGGTTGCTCTGATCCCCATCCAGCCTGGCCTTGAACACTTCCAGGCATGGAACATCCACACCTTCCCTGCACAGCATGTTCCAATGCCTCACCACACACTCAGTCAAGAGTTCCCTCCTAGTATCTCACCTGAACCTGCTGACTTTCAAAAGCCATTCCCCCTTATGCTATCACTGCCTGCCTTTGTAAGCCCCTCTACAGGTTTCCTGTAGGCTCCATCTGGGACTGGAAGGTGCTCTAAGGTCTCCCTGAAGCCTTCTCTGCTCCAGGCTGAGCAATCCCAACTCTCAGCCTGTATGCACAGGAGAGGTGCCCCATACCTCTGGGTCTCTCTATCACCCTTCTCTGCACACATTCCAATAGCTGTACACTGTTCTTGTGTTGGTGGCCCCAGAGCTGGACACAGCACGCTGGGTGGGGTCTCATGAGAGCAGAGGTAGATGGAAAGAATCACCTCCCACATTTTCACCCCCTTCTAAAGCAAGGTTGAAAGATTAAATAACACCTTGTAGTAAGGTGCAGGTGGTGGCCATTTCTTGCAGATATTTTGCCAAGCTCTGTTTTACTTATTTTGCAAACTGGCCTTTTAATGGCTGTCTGACAGTGATACTGGAATGAGTAATGCAAAGGCAGTCTGAAGATAAGTTCAGTGCATGTTTCATAAAACCTTTTTTGCTTTTCCTACACTTACCAAGTGTTGCTCTAGCAGAGGAGGCTGGATGTTACAGAGTTGCAAAATCATTTTAAAAATAGCATCACTTCCACTCTGAGCACAAGATTGGCTTTAAAAAATAAAGAGGCAGCCCTGGCACAAAACAGTGGTTAGATGACACACACTTGGTTTACTTTTTTTCCTCCTGTATGTTTGAATGCTGTCTCCATGAACACCTTTCCCTGGAAAGAGTATAGTGAAAACTTGGTCATTAAAAAGGTGGACCTGTAAGATCCTCCCCAAACTCTTCCTGGCCCAACACTACGTGGTTGCCTGTTTCCAAAAACCTGGTTTTATGAAGCAGCCATGGTCTAAAGCATGCAGGAGACTTAGAGTGCTATTGCCGGATCTCTGTTTTTCAAAGACATGCACAATATTTGCTTTTCCCCAGATTCCTGTGGTCAGCCTTCCTAGTCAAAATTTTGAATGTTAAAATTTGAACCTGGCCTGTCTGATTTAAGATCGTGTGCCTTGTGCCTCAGTTTTTCCACAGAAAAGCACAGAAATTTTAAAATATTTTAGATCAGCTTTCTCAGAGTGCTTGAAACTTGGAAATTCTCTGTAATATTCTTTGGATTATGAGTAGTCCTGAAGGGTTTGCTTCAATTGCATCTTAAAATCATCAATCTTGCATTAGTGTAGGTATTTTCTGAGGTGTAGTAATGGGTAAAGGATTCAGGGAAGGATTTGTCTGTGCATGCATTTATCTTTGGATACAGTTGGCAAAGCAGATGAGTGGCCCGAAGGTCTGTGTCCTGGTGTGCTGGCTCTAATGCTGGCCGGGGTTGTGCTTTGGGAAGGAGAGTGAGCAATAACGCCAGAGTGATGTTTTCACAGCCTGAAATGGTTGGTGACTAAGAGTAGCCTGGAGAGGGATGTCTCAGGGTATGAGGCAGGAATGTGCCCAGATTTTTTGGCGGAACAAACCAGATTTTTAAGAAGAGATGAGCACTTACAGTTCCCACTGAAATGTTCTTCAACACCCATATTTTAAAAATCGAATGTGGAAGCACATAGTAACTCATTACAAAGGAAAGGCAAAACTAAATGCATCCTCTGACCTTATCAGTTTGAACAAACAGCCAACCTTCAAACAGTTGACTGCATCAAACCTTCGAGTAAACATGTTGACACAATATTCTTAGAAATGAGTTGCTCTGAGCTGACAAATGGGTTTGTTTGAAGACAGATTTCACAGAAGGCCAGCTTTTTCCTTTTTTTTTTTTTCTTTTTTACCCCCCCTCTTACTTTTCCTGAACATATTTCTTCCTGGTCATAAAAAGGCTTGAAGGATCTGAAATATTGATACCTCAGATGCAGATCGCCCTGTGATGATCTTCCAAAATGAGGGTAATATTTGCCTGGGAGAGATAACATCCATGTCAGCTATCCTTTTGCCAAAAGCACAATCTGAGCATTATAGAAAAAACTTTTAGACCCCGAGTAGATTCTGTCTGTAAGAAAAATAGGTATATGAAATTGGAATAATACACTGCTGTTGATTAAATGATACTGCTTTGTGTTTTTAATAGAATTGCAAAATTTTTGGTGCTCTTTAGTTCTTATGTACTGATAAATTTGAGTTAAATTGTAAAGGGGGTGTAACGGAAGTGCCTTCACATCATGGTAGCAGCTCCTTATTGGAAACAGAGCACAGGTGAACATTTTAGCTCTGCTGCAGAGGGAGTGCTTCATTTATCTCGTTTTGGTAATCAGAACCTTGTGTAAGGCAGGACTTTTGAGACCACTGAAGCTTGACCTTCCTCTGTACCCACTGAAAGGAGAATAACTTGAAAAAAACTCTGTAGTTCAGGTAATAAAATAAGTAGTTAAACATCACTTTAATACAAGAAGGAAAAAAAACTGCTGTGGAAATAGCTGGGATGGAAGTGGTGACACAGTGGTGTGAGAAGATGAAAAGGAAGATAAGTAAGTGCCAGTTTTCAATGTTGTAATTAGTTCTAGAAATCCACCCTTCCAGGCTTAATGGTGTTCTTAAAATGGCAGGAGGAGGGGAACCCTTGAGTCGCAGCTGCAGTGCGTAGATAGGCAAATGACCAAATGTTAAAAATTACATATGTTGGCAGGAGAGGCTTCTAACAAACTGGACTTTGAACATAAATATTTTGATTGTTGAAACCCTGTGAGCAAAAATCCAGATGAAAAGTGGGGATGGGTGTTTGTTTTTAACCTAAAGTTAAGTCACCTTGGGAATCCTAAGGTCAGCAGGGACAATTGGTCAGCTCAGGTTATCAATATTATCTTATCTCTCCATGGCTGTACTGCATGTAATTCATGTAATTTCCTTCTGTCCTACTTCATAACTAACTGTGTGCATATATGCACACAAATGGGCATTTTAAACAAAAAGCTGGATCATAAATTTTTCAAGGAAAACACCTTGGCAGGCCCATACTGCCTGGTGTGCCATTAGTGGTAGTTGGTGAGTTTGTGTTAATATGAGAGGACACTCAGAGCTCAACAGGTACTGCAATGAGTAACAAAAAATGTTACTGCTTTAGGATCTATTTTCTAGAAATGGCACAAAGTGCAAGCTAGGACGTCAGCAGCTTGAACTTCTCATTGTGCTTTCCCCAACTCTGACTTCTACATGCAAGCATATAAGAATTGTTCTGAGATTTTGAGACAGGTTTTCAAAATGGGAAAAAACCAATATGCTTTGGGTTTATTGTTAAGCCTCATCTTCCATGTCTACTGGCAGTTTGTTTAGAAAATGGCCTCCAAAATTTCTCCATATACATGAGCAATGTTAAAATGTGCTAAGAGTACAAGAAGTTGTTGAATAGTTGTTGTATTACATTGCTAAAATGGAAGATTGGTGCAGTTGTCTTGGAAGATTGTTCTATGGACAACATCTTCAGTAAGTCTCACAAAGAGTTCATGTCTATTGTGCTCTTAAAAATCATGTCCGCCCAACATGGATTTCAAATGTCTTTTTGCACAGGTGTACAGTAAGACTTTTTCAGGACTAAAATTACTGGCAACAGAAATGGCAGGAACAGACATGAGAGGAGAGTTTTATGCAAAAGAGAGGTCTTTTCTAACCACTTAAAATTCTGAGCCACCTTCTTATGCTCTCCTGTCTGGGCCTTACTCAGTTTTTCAGGACACTGTGTGGAGTACAAGTGCTGGTGCTCCCATTAGTCTTCCTAGGTTTATTTTTGGTTTTGTAGGAAAAAATGCCTCCTGAGGGTGGGACACTTCCAGGACTGGAGCTCTCACAGTGTCTTCACATGACAAATCTCACCGAGCTGCCCTTTAAACGGATTTATTGTTTTACTGCCTCCTATAAAAGTGGCTCCCAGGCGTGAGCAGCACTGACAGCTGAAGGGCAGGATCGCGGGCAGGGCGCTCTCCCCGCTCTGCGCTGTCTCCGCAGATCCCAGGAGCCAAGGGCAGGGAGCCGCAGGAATGGGTCGCTACTCGGGCCGCAGCAGCCGCCTCATCCTCATGTGCATGCTGAGCCTCGCCATTTTCGCCGTTGAGATCTCGGTCGCCTACGTGGGCAATTCTCTCTCCTTGGCCTCAGATGCCTTTGCTGTTCTCTCCCACTTGATCTCCATGATCATCGGGCTGGTCGGCGTCCGCTTCAGCCGCGTCAAGTGGCACAAGGCCAGCACGTTCGGCTTCAGCCGGGCAGACGTGCTGGGGGCTTTCGGCAACTCCGTCTTTGCCACTGCGCTCATGTTCAGCATCTTCGTGGAGGCTATCAAGAGGTTTATCAACCCTCAGAAGACTGAGAAAGCACTGCTCGTCCTCATTATTGGGGTTTCAGGTCTGTTCTTCAACATGTTGAACTACGTTATCTTCATGGAGTGCTGCTATTGTCATGCGGTCCCCAGGGACACCGAAACAGGTAAATAACCCCAGGTGGCTGCTCTGCTCCTGGCACTTCTGCTTGGTTATAGGGACTATTTATTGCTTCTCCGGGATGGGCAATGAAAATGTAGTTTTCTTCACTCTTGTTAGCAAGGGTGACGGATTTTATGCCTGAATCTGTGCATGTTTCCAGCTGTTGCCACAGGTGTTTATCAGTAACTAATGGGCAAGCATTTTAAGTGTTGTCTTTCCAAAGCGTACAGTGATCTGCAAGGGAAATTTCCTCCCTAATCCACTGGCTGGCCAAACACAGACAAAGCATGCTACCACCCCAAGGAGATACTTGTTATAAAATACCTAATCCTGAAATACCAGTCATCCCCAATCTCCACTCCTCAATATTTTAGTAGTTCTTCTGTAACTTTTATCAGAGATGTGGTTATCTTTAGAGCAGTGTTCACTGTTTGCAGGAGACAAAAGAACAGTAAGTGCAAAAGGAGAGTCTCACGCCTTCTTGTTTAGGGAATATGTTGTGAAAATGTTTGGATGCTGGCTGAAAAGTCCTGTGACTACAGTGCCGAGTACTCTTTACTGATGTTTGTTAACCCATGCTTGGGAGAGCATGCAGAGGAGAAACAGGCATACCTAGCAACAGAAAGATTTTGCAGGACTTTCTCTTCAGTGCATAGAGTTTTTGCCTTTCAGTTTATTTTTCTTAGCATAGGATTTTAAAAGTTCTGCATTTGGGAGGAGAGATGGGGGCTAATATTTTTATTCCTGGAGAAACTCTCTCACTTCATTTGATGGAAGATACATGTGAGCTCTTTTTCTCTCTTGGAATGTTTTTATATACACATGCAAATGTATTTCTTAAAACTAGGAATATTTCAGTTGAGATAGGAGCCAAATATTTGCAAAATGTTAACTGGATGGGCTTGGGGGGAAGCTGGGAGCCTGGCTGAAAAAGCAGCTGCTCTTACGTACTGCTCTAGGTGAGGTAAGGTAAGTTCTGTGTTTGACTTTCAGGCCGAACAGGGCTTTGGAACTAGAAATTAAAAATTTGTTAGCTTGTGTTATAGTGCTTAATGTGTTTTCTGGTGGACTTTTAAATTGGAAAATATTTCTGTTTATTATTAAAGGTATCTTCAGATCATATTAAAGCTTTAACTTCATTGCAGCTTAACATTAAAGCCAGATGCATAACTGATTTTGGTGCCTGCTTGTTTATATGCCCACCTGTTTAAAATTGAAGCTTCTCTTACTCTAAATTTCTGGTGATATGTAATTTTCTGGGGGATTTGGTTGGCTTTTGTGCTGGGAACTGTCAGCAGTTCATGACAAAGTCTCTATTTATGATGACTGATTTGAAATTGTGCTTCTGAGTGAAGTCAGGGAGGAGGAACACATCAGCACTTACTAAGGAATTAATGAAATTGATGGCAATTGTGCAGCTAATGATGATCTCACTGAATTTCTAGGATCCTGCTCCTAATAACTTTCTGGGACAACACATCCATCCCAATAGACTCATGTCCAAAGACCTCGCAATTCGACTTTGTTTTCAACTGAATTTAAGTTGCATGAGCCAGGGATGAATTTTGTACTATCCCATAAATATAGTGTGTAGATTTGCTGGTAGTTTTGCTTCTCTGTTTCTGGTACAGTGAAACTTCTCTGCTTCCAGTAGTGCCTACAGGCAAGATAATGCTGTTTTTTACAATAGAGGAAACACTCTTCTTCTGAACTTCATTTTGTAATTCACACTTAGGTAAAATTCCACATTTATTTCTTCTAATCCTCTTTATATTCAACCTGAGTATATTCAACCACATTTATTTCCTCTAATCCTCTTTATATTCAATCCTCTTTATATTCAGTGAAATCCCTGAGTGGGATTTTATTACATTTCTTTCAAAAGAAAGAACATATAGCTGTAGTCTGAAAAGTATACTTGCATGTTTCACATATATTTCAAGGATATATTAAAAATCATGAAAAAAGAGGAATTCCATCCCTCTGCCTCTTGTCATCTTGCATATGAAGAAAATATGCTCTTTCCTGGACCAGTAAGCACCACTAGCAGAAATTCAAGCAGATGGACACGGTCTCTGAGTGCTGCTGGTGCTGTCCAGCTTTCCATAGGCAGCACCTTTGGAGACACCTGGACAGGCTCCTGACATCAGTGATGGTTTGCTGGAAGGTAAAGGTTTGCAGAGTAGCTCTCTACCTCTTAAGCTTTCTAGGGAAAGAGAACAATTGCCTTCACATTTCTTTTCCCCAGGCAGGGAATGGATTTAAACCACCTTCTCTCTTGTTTGCACCACTTTGAAAAACACCAAAGCAAAAATTAAAGAGAACAGATCCATCCTGTGGTGCTGACCTGTGTGTGCTGAGGGCAATGGGGGCATCTGAAGCCACTGAAGCAAATTCTTCCATGTGTATTAGTGCCACAGTTAATCACCACAGGGAGCAGTTCATCTCGGTGCTCTGTTGCAAGGCCGACCATTAGGGATGGAACAATTAGCTGGTGGGTTTCCTGGACGCTGCTGACAGCAGGGGCAGAGTGAGATGTGTCTGTAATGAGCCCAGTGGACTCTGAGGGAGGTGTTTACAGGTGACAGCTCCGCTCTCCATTTTTTCCCTTGTTCTACAGCTGTACTCCTCATTTAATTCATTGCAACATCCACTCCCCAAGTTCTCATCTTAGTATGAATATTCTTGTTGAGCGAGAATAAATGTGTTTTCTCCAAGTTACCAACCCTGCTTACCCAGACAGAGCCAATTTCCTCTGTCATGCATTTTCTAGGTTTGTTTTGCTTCTCACCCCTAACTCTTCAATCCCTCACCCTTCATTTTTCTGAGTTTTGCTACCCTTTTGCTCTGTGTCCTATTCCCTAAGTCTTCATCTACTGCCATTCCCCTTTCTCTGTTTCTCTCTCACAGCTGTTCAAATTACAGCTGTCTAGCTGTAAACACCTCTCTCTTCCCCCCAGGCTGAATTCAGGTCTCTCTGTCCTCTAGGTCCATCCTTGTGCATCCTTGCACTTGATTCAGACAAATGCAGTTCCCCACACCAAGTCAGGACTAGGAGGAGAGATCAGCAAGAGAGCAGGGAGGACATGCCCCTGTTCTTTCTCTTGGTGCTGGCCCAGACCAGCCACTACAGCTATAAAAGCATTTCTATACTCTCTGAAGGAAGTGCTGTGTAGAGGAGTTTGAGGCAGCTGGGCCATCAGCAAAGGGCATCACAGACTAGTTAGTACTTTGGCTTAAAATCTTGGAAATTCTTGTTAAAACACTGAAATGTTAAATCTTCCCTGAGAAACTTTTCCCAGAAATTGAAATTCACCGAAGACTTTTCTTGCTCTTGCTGTTGCTGTTGGAAATGACAGAGCACCTTCAACTAGGGCTTTCTGACAATTTTGAGGTCTTGTACCTTACGCAGAGAGTTTTGGCGCAAAATGGAGAACATGGCTGAATAGCAAACAGAAGAAAATAAAAACATCATGCTCTCATAATAAATACCAGACAATTTTAATGCTGGCCATACACCTTACAATCACTTGTGAAAATACAGAAGCCTGTTTTACTGCACACAGAGACCTAATTACTCCTGTCCGTGTAGGTCAGTGCAATTGTCTCTTCAGCTCATTTATACACAGTTATAAAATGTTAGAAGAAGCACAGTTTGAAAAGAACCACATTAGTCTGATCATAGTAATTCTCTTTTGTTTGTCTTGAGAAAATAAATAAAGGTTTAACATGGAGAAAACATTTGTTCTGTTGTCTTGTGATCTGTACAGGAAGGTGGGGAGGGAAGTAGGAAATAAAGATGTCACCCAGCCCAACTCACTTGACAATGAGCCACCCATAAATTGTCCCAGACTGGGAAAAACATCTCTCATCTTCTCGTGAGGCACTTCATGGTCTTTGCACGGCTCACTAAATAAAACATGTTCTATATTAGCAGCCAAGTGCCTTTTGCTTTTAATGTCCCTGTTTGAGCAATTTAGCAGGTATGTGAGCTTTTGGTGTGGCATCACTGCTGGGTCTTGATTCTCCTCTTTCAGTGTGTGCCAGCAGCCTGCCTCTCAGATAAGATCTGGAAAGTAAGCTAGCAGTCACATAAAAGAAAAACATACCTTCTTTCTCCTTATGGACCTATGCAGAGTGAGTTTCTTTATTCTGAGGCTTGCTGAGAGGTAGATCTTTTTTCCAGGCTTTGTATGTATGAGACACATGAGGGCAGATGTGTGAATGAAGAGAGGCACTTTACTGGTGGGTGATTTGGGAAGATTTTGTTGCTGTAATATTCTGGACTAAATATTCACATCTGCTGATGAAACATGCTGATCCCAGGGGAAGTGAGAACATTTATAGAACAAAATAAGTGAATTAATGGCTGCTTAATCTGTATCTTAATGTCACAGACCTTCCCAGGGGAGACCTGGTGAGCTAAAACGTGCAGGTATCAAAAAACAATTGTATTTGTAGCTGTGCTCTCTGATTCAACAATTGCAAAAATGTATCCTGCAGGTGGCAAGAATGGCCTGGGAATTAAAATTCCAGAACAAAGGATTTCAATTTCTTAGGTTGTCAGCCTGAAGAATTTAATGATGACCTAATTTAACCCCATTTAAAAGAGAAAAATAAGTTCCCTGGTTGGAATAGCTTTCTTTCTCACGTGCACTGCTGAAAGCACGACAGACTTTGCCAGGTGATGATGACTCAGAGACACTTTTAAGGAATTAGAAGGAAGGAACCCTGAGTGTAACACCTGTAACAACAAACCTCTGGCTTACTCTGCTTTTCACACCTGAAAAGCCTAAAATCCTTTCCTCAAGATCAGCATTGTTCTGTGCTTCCTCTCTTTTGAGTGTATAATCAACAGGTTGATTTTATTTTTCCCTGAAGGATTTTTCCAATCCTTCAGTAAACCCTTCACAGCAATTCATCCCCGCTGCATTCTTACAGATGATTGCAGAATGCACAGCACCAGAGTTTGCCAGAGGACAGCTCCGTCACTCAGCGCATACTCATCCTCAGGGTTTATGTTGCCTCTGTAGTGCACTGTGACATCCAACTCCTAAATATTATGCATAAATGAAGGAATGGATGCTTTATGCATTTATTTCCATAAATCCCAGAGATGTTAATGTGTTGGCATGCAGGTAAACAGAGCCTACTGTAACAAAATATTTAGATTTTATGGCTTTGCTGGATGTAGTCCTCTCAAAAGGCATAAAAAGGCCAAAGGAGAGTCTCAAGGTATTTTTAAGTGTTTATCAAATGTTTAAGACTGAACACAAATTTATCTGAAGATCTTTAGTTTAATAGTGTAGCAAATAGTCCTCATCAAAATTTTCCAAAGCTTTTCTGAGCAGCCACTGAAAAGGTAACCTGATTTGTGTTATGTTCAGTGGAGCTCTAATACAAAGTGTTTAAAAAGAAAAGAGAAGAGACTGTGAAATTTTACTTAGCAACGTCCTTCTCTAAATTTTCTTCACAATTTTGAGTGCTCTTCAAAGAGAATTCAGAAGATAATCTGAGGGTTAGTTGTCAAAGAGAAAATTGTGGATAGAAGCAAGTAAAAGCAAATATTTTAGAGCTACATTGTGTCCAAAATGGAAAGTGCAGAATGAAAAAGTGAAGTCCTTGGATAAAGCAAGCAAAGCATCCCTGGATGGTTTATGCAACAAGATAAAGGTGAGATTAAACTCTCTGAACCTAGATTCCAACAGTGCTAGTGCTGCTGAACTTTGGGTACCTGCCTTCGCTCTCAACCTTGAACCAATTTCTTAGGAGACTCTGAATTACATCACAGTATCTGGCGTGAGCTGTAAGGAAATAAAAGGACTCTAAGATGACTGAGTTCAAAGTCATAAACAGTTTCAATACAATGGGATTCTTTAAGGCTGACATGTGTTGTATGTTAACTACAATTGCTTTAATTGGATGTTCTGCAGACAGTTTGACACAGGCATATGTCTGGTACCAGTTTCAGTCTAAAATGCTGCTGATATAAAAAAAGAAGCTTTTGCAGTAGGACTCAATGGAATTTACAGTGATGAAATCAGTGACTGGCTTTTTCATCGTCATGTTCTTTGCAGTGGGCTGTGCTACCTGGAAAAGGTCATATGTAGGTAAAAACATACACAAAAGTACATTTATGTGGGAAAATACATTTTTTAAAAAAGTGAAGTATTTGAAATATTTCAGGAAGCTTTATCCAGGTGATAGAGAAGACACTGACTGAAGTACGCAAAAAGGTTTTTATGCTGGGTATTAGGTGCAGAGAATGGTGATTTGTGACTAAAAAACGGAACAACCATCTTAAAATAGGGAAAAATATAACAAAAAGAAGGCATTACAGCCTAGGAATTAAATAATCCCACAGGTTCATAATTTCAGATTGACCGACCAGTATGTTCAAGTGAAATTTAGGAGAGCATGAAAAATACATTCCCAGGCCAAACTCCAGTACAGAGTCTCTCCCCAGGACAGTTTCAGGACTGTCACGAAGAGTAACAGCTGTGATTAAAAATCCAGCAGCATTCACCTCTGTACTCTGCCAAGGACACTGATAAAGCTTTCCCCCAGACTGAAGTCTTGCTAGTCTAGGCTTCTGCTCCCTGGGTTGAAGAAGACCTAAAGACTTCCCAGCCATTCCATCTTTCAGTCTATGCCAAAAAACCCTAAGAAGAAGAAACCATCTTGAGAACATAAATAAACCTAACCCAAGAATAAATAAATAAACCACCCTAACCCAAGAAACCATCTTCCTCTTCCAAGTGTGAGAGGGAGGCACAAATAAAATGAGCGAGGAATGAGGAACAAACCACCTTCCACAAGTAGGTCTGTTGGCCAGTGTTTATTCTGTTCTTCATTTTGTGGATGAATTTATCTGTGGCAGAAGCCAAACACATGGTTTCTATTTAGATTTGCTATAATTTGGTCCATGATTCCTAATTTAGAGAAACAAGGTTCACAGTCTAGGCTGTCACCAGGTCTTCTTGCAATGAACTTTAAAGGCCCTCTCACAGCCACACATTGCATCTCAGGCTAGGGGTGCTGCCTTAAAATGTCATGTGCCCAGGAACAGCCTCAGCGTTTTAGTACAAATGTAATATTTTCCTTCCCACGGCCTTAGAGCTTGGTAACTCTTTCATTACATACAGCAGGCTGTGGGCATTGGCTCCGTTCATTCTCTAGTTTCTTCCAGATCATTCCTGAAATGTGTGCTGTAAATAATTTATGATGGGTTAAAAAATAAAGTCTGACAGGATTCTGATGAGCAGAATGAAAAGAGATCTCTCTTAACGTTAATGTTAATGGTTCCTTATTTTCATGATTATTTTTGCCATCCAAATTCTACAGAAGCACGAGACTATGAGTGACCTGTTTTCATTCAGCAGTAGAAGAAAATTACCATAATTGCTGCTGTTATTATTGTCATATTTCATAATTACAGAGATATCTTACTTTCAAAGGCCAGTAGCCATTGAATGTTTGTCTTGTCTTCTGAAACAAGAACATGTGAAGTGAAACTAGCAGGATTCAGATTCAAAACAAGAGGAAAAAGGCAATAGGCTGAGAGAGTTGTGGTTGTTCAGCCTGGAGAAGGGAAGGCTCTGGGGAGACCTGAAGGCACCTTGCATTATCTAAAGGAGCCCACAAGAGAGCAGGAGAGGGACTTTTTACAAGGGCAGGTACTGACAGGACAAGGGGGAATGGCTTTAGAGTGGCAGAGGGTAGTTTAAATTCGATATTAGGAAGAAATTTACTCTGTGGGTAGTGAGGCACTGGAGTACATTGCCCAGAGAACCTGTGGATGCCCCATCCTTGAAATGTTCCTGGCCAGGTTGGATGGGGCTTTGAGCAACCTGCCCATGTCTCTTCCTGTGGCAGGGAGGTTCCAAACTAAACTATCCTATGGTTCTTGTTTCCAATTACTGTTGAAGTCTGCATTTCTTAGTGAGAGCCTGGACTAGGACATGAAAGAAAAATCCACTGAGGGTACAAGGTACAGATATCTAGCTTAGAAACTCACTTGGGCTGAAAACACCTGAAGAATAAGAGAGTATTAAGGAAAGTGTACTATATACTTACCCTGCTTTCCTGTTACCTGGGCATCCCTTTATGGCCACAGGTGGGAACAGACTCCTGGCTGCCAATGGCTAGGTGTTTAAAATTGGTGTGTTGAGTACTTTGAAAGCTTGGTACACAGAGATCTTGAAGCTTACAGGAGTGCATTGCATCTTTGTGGTTCGGAAGGGAAGTTTTCTTGTTTGTAATAATTTTAGAAGTTCTGAAGAACTCTTCTAATTTTTGTTCCTGACTAGGATGAGGAAACTGCAGCTTTTCTAGCAGCATTGTAGCTGAAACTAAAGTTGGCAAAGCATTCAGAAAACTAAAGTGCTGGACAACCTTTTCTGCATCTCCTAAGAACTTGTTCCAACTCAGCATAGTCAGAAATGGGGAGCCTGGGATATGTAGGCTGCTTTTTTCTTCAATAATATGTAGCTTGTTCATCTCAGGGCTGGATGAATAAGTGAAATAATAACATTCTACTGTTGAATGTGTACAGTCAGTGTAAAACGCACATGGATGCCAAATACACTGCAGAGCAATCATATACATGGTTCCCTTCTGAAAGGATTTGAGACCAAATGCTCTGATGCTGCAGGTGGATTTGTGCAGGCAGAATGGAAGTGCCAGAAAGGGGGAAGAGCCTGAGTGAAAACACTGGTAGTGGAGTCAGTGACTCCTATGTTCAGGATCATTGCTTTCTTTTGGACTATGTGGAAGGAGATCAAAGCAGAAAAGAGCTACAGGGATAGCACATATTTTATTCTGAAGAGTCACCTGAATTAATTATTCTTCTTATTGAAAGCAACAACTTCTTGAAGGAGAATGATTGAGGTAACTTTGCTCACCTGGCAGTTTTAGGAGCTGTTTGTGTTTAAGTGATTGTGGCACCTGGATAAAGAGAGAACAGGGAGGTTTGGATGCATGATGAGAAGAGTAAAAGCTTGGATGTACAAGAGGCTTCTAAGCAGCCACAGTGCAAAGGCCCTTGCATGGATGAAAAGCTGGTCAGAAGTTGTCCTGGTTTTGGCTGGGATAGTTCATTTTCTTCACAGAAACTGGTACAGTGCTGCATTTTTGATTCAGCATGAGAAAAATATTAATAGCACTCTGATGTTTTGGTTGCTGATAAGTAGTGGTTACTCCAAGTCAAAGAGTTTTTGGTTTTCCGTGCTCTGCAAGTGAGGAGCTGCACAAGAATCTGAGAAGGAGCACAGTCAGGATAGGCAGGACTTGGACTGGCCAAAGGGATATTCCATACCACAGTGTAATTTTCAGAACATAAGTTGAGAGGAGGTGGCCAGGAGTCACTGATTGCTGCTGGGGGATGAGCTGGACATCGATCAAACTTTATTTTCTCTAGGTCTTACATATTTTATTTATTATTTTTGGGCGCAGTTCTGATACTGAAAACCCCATAGCAGAGGACAACTTGATTTCACAGCAGCTGCTTTAGCTGTTCAATGAGCAACTGTTCGTGTATCATTTGTTTCCTTGATTTATTTTAGTTTAGTTTCTGTGGGTTTGTTTGTTTGTTTTTGCTTTGCTTTGATTATTAAACTGCTCTTATTTCAACCCACAAGGTTTCTTTACCTGTTTTTCTGATTCTGCTTCCCATCCCCCTTGGGCGGGGAGAGTGAGCCGGTTGCTGTGTGGCACTGAGTTGCCAGCTGGGCTTAAACTGTGATTGACGATGAGAAACAGAGTGATTCCATAGATGGAACAGATCAGTTCCATAAAAATGTGTGCTAAATGTTCAGAACAGAAAAGTGAATCAAATGTGAGACCATACAGGGAAAGGAGTGAAAGAGACAGGACTTTTGCTGTTCCTCTCTATCGGTGCATCTCCTGTTTCTCTTTATCTGCCCTGTGTTTTGAAGACTGTGCAGGTTTGGTTCCCTCATCTCCCAAAGGTGTAGATGGGAACTGGAAACAGTCCAGACACAGATCTGTGGTCTGACCCAGCAGACACTGCTCCGTTCCTGTGTCGGTGTGTGGCTGTTTTTGACAAGCAGATGGAGATGTGTGAGCTTGACAGAAGGAATAATCAGTGGATCAGCAGATCCAGTGTCAGAGCTGAGGCTCTGAACACATAGAGTTTCTGACACGCTCAGCGAGTCAGCTGTAATTGTGCTCCATGCCAGAGGACTTAGTCACAGCCTTATTTGCTGAAAACAATATTTTTAACACTATGTCTTCAAAAGAACTGTGATATTTTTATGTTTTGAAGTGAGTTCAGGGCTATGAAACTTCCTCTTTTTTTTTTTTTTCCAAAGAGGATTGATATATATTTTTCACAGGAGGATTAATGATGTTTCAGCTACTGTATTACGTCTTCCTAAAATAAAAGTCACTAGGAATCCCTTTCAGTTCTATGAAGGTGCAATTAGCTGGGCTTCAGAGCTGTCTTTTTTTTTTTTTTTGATTGTAAGTCAAGTGCCAGAGACAGAGTTTGCTATTATTAATTATAGTAAAGAAGATATAGTCTTTCATTTTAAAATTTATATCTGAGTATGTAACTTCCTATAACTCCTATTTTTCTTCTTATTGTTCTACCTATTTGCTTTTGATTTGGCTCATTAAGTATTTCTTATCCTATGTCAGTAGTTGCAGTTCTAGAGCTGAAATGTGTGTTGATGTAAATTATTCTATCCTCTCCGACAACTCTGTTTATTTTTAGGGTAAGGTTCATTTCAATACATTTATTTTCATGTGTTTGTTAATTTGCATATTGCAGGATATCAAGTGTGTGAATTTCTGCTTCATTGGGAGTTGTGTGGTAATTCTTTGCAGGGGAGACCACCCCCTGAAAGTCCACTCCAGAGGTTAATACACATCTTGGGTTCTGTGCACAGAATTAGGAGAAATGGAGAGGCCTCGTGTAAAAGATGTATTCAGGCAAGGGATCAACTCCGTCAACAGCAGTAACAATGCAACTGCTTCAGAGTTAGAACAAAGAGGAAATTCCTGAGGTCCTTAAGGAATTTCTGGTTGTAGAGAACACTGCCTTAGGTAGGTAGGACAAGATAGTGTTCCCTGGCCTTGCTGACTTAAAATCTGACAGCAAAGGGTGCCTTGTCAAGTGTGGTGAAATGTGTGATGTGGCACTTCGGTGTGAATTGTAGCTGCTGAAGTGGTACCTCAGCACTGGTTTGCCTCTGGCATAGCTGAAATACTCCCAACTGTCACAGGATAATGTTTTAAGAACCTAATTTTCTCTAGGTCTTACATACTTTATTTATTATTTTTGGGCCCAGTTCTGATACTGAGAACCCCATAGCAGAGGATGACTTGATTTCACAGCAGCTGCTTTAGCTGTTCAATTTGAAATGATCTATTGGTAGTTCAGCTGTCTTTTTTCCATTTGCAAGTAGGGTTGTCATTTTTGCAAGAACTGTCCTACAAACAACAGCAATAAAAATCTACAGATGAGAGAGGGGTTTACTACCTTTTCATGTATGTTAACATCCTGTATGTTAAAAAGTGCATGCAATTATCTTTCTATAGGGTAACGATAGAGTTGTGAACACTAAGGTACTATTTTCATAGAACAATAAAATGTTAAGGGTTGGAAAGGACCTTAAGGGTCAAGTTCCAAGTCCCTGCCATGGCAGGGACACCTCTCACTAGACCAGGTTGCCCAGAGCTCCATCCAACCTGGCCTTGAACGCTGACAGGGATGGGGCATCCACAGCCTCCCTGGGCAACCCCTGCCAGTATCTTACCACCCTAAATTTGCCTCTTCCAGCTTGTAACCATTGATCCTTGTTCTGTAACTATCATTCCTGATGAAGAGCTCCTCTCTGGCTCCTCTGTAGCCCCCCTTCAGATGCTGGAAGGTTGCTACAAAGTCTCTCCACGATGAACAGCCCCAGCACCCTCAGCCTGTCTCCGCAGGTGAGGTGCCCCAGTCCTTATCAAATTTGTGGTCTCCTCTGGACTCGGTCCAACAGCTCCGTGTTCTTCCTATGTTGGGGCCGCCAAATCTGGATGCAGCAGTGCAGGTGGAGTCTCACCAGAGCAGAGTAGGAGAGAATCTCCTTCAAACTTCTGGCCACGCTGCTTTGGACACAGCTAGGGATTCCCTTGGCTTTTTGATACACCTTTTTAAAGACTGGTGGCTGGAAATGAGCTGACTCAGTAGATGGCACTCTGTCCTTTGGTTCGGCACTTTTGTCGCCAATAAAGCACCAAAGGTCCGTAATTATTGGATCCTTCGCTGGAACGTGACGGTCTTGGCGTGTCAGGAGCGCCGGCAACACAGCCCTGGGCAGCTCTGCCTGCCGAGAGGGCCCTTGCCCCGCCGGCTCCACGCCTCCCCGCGGCCCATCAGCTTCCCTTTATGGCAGCTCTGGTGGATTTCGTGCGGCCCGCTGCTCGGCTCGGGGCGGGGCGGGGCGGTGCCCGGGCGGGCGGTGCGGCCTGGCCCGGCCCGGCCCGGCCGCTCTTATTGAGGCGGCGCTGGCGCGGAGCGTTACCGGCCGGGCCGCGCCGCCGCCATGGGGCGGTACTCGGGCAAGACGTGCCGCCTCATCTTCATGCTGGTGCTCACCGTCGGCTTCTTCGTGGCCGAGCTGGTGTCCGGATACCTGGGCAATTCCATCGCGCTGGTGTCTGACTCCTTCAACATGCTGTCGGACCTCATCTCCCTCTGCGTGGGGCTCTCCACCGGGCGCATCGCCCGCCGCAGCCGCCGCGGTCCCCGCGCCACCTACGGCTACAGCCGCGCCGAGGCGGTGGGAGCGCTCAGCAACGCCGTGTTCCTCACCGCGCTCTGCTTCACCATCCTCGTGGACTCCGTCCTGCGCCTCGCCCGCCCTGAGCCCATAGACGACGCCCAGCTGGTGCTCATCGTCGGCACCCTCGGCCTCGCCGTCAACGTCGTGGGGCTCCTCGTCTTCCAGGACTGGGGCGCCTGCTGCAGTGCGCGACGCCCGTGCCCCGCTCCGCCCGCGGCCGCCGCGCTGCGGGACGTGCCCCCCGGCGGCATCCCGAACGGCGAGGAGGATGGAGCAGGTGCCTTTCGGCTGCGCTTCGCCTTCCCTGGCGTCCCGCATCCATCTCTGCCCGCCCCTCCCTCCAGCATCCCTCTCAGCCTCCCTCAACTTTCCCCATCCTCTTTCTCCCCCCCCCCCCCCCCCCCCCCCCCCCCGTCTCGTTTTCCCTCGGGACCCGCCGGGCTGTTGGCCTAATCCTCTGGGCCCTTTCGAAGCCCCAAGGCCACTCGGGGGCCCCGGGGGGGTCTCACTAAGCTCACTCAGGCTCCCGGGGCCTCTTCACCTTGTACTTTACCCTGGGCTTCTGGGCGTGCCCCTGGGATGGTCGAAGGAGGTGTTACCCAGGGAGCTGCGTGGGAAAGGTTTTGGAGTGTTTTTGGTTTTCTTCTTGTCATCTTTAAAATAATTGGTTTTGAGAAGGTTGATGTTTTTTTCTGTTTGTAGAACTTATACACAACACAGCGTTTCTTCTTTGAATGCAGGTGATTCACCAAATGACCAAAAGAGCCCTGAAGAGGGGTTTGAGAAGAAAAAAGAAAAAAAATCTGAAGCCTTGAACATCAGAGGTATGGCATAGGACTATGCTGCTCATGTTAAATTAACTTGAAACACTTTATGGTTTCCATCTCAGGTTTATATATGCACCCACAAATATCACTAAGAAAGAGAGAATTCCAGGACTCATCCATGGAATTGGATCCAGTTATTCTCTAGCAGAAAAATTTTGATTATATGGAATAGCATGAGTAGTAGCAAAATAGTGTCATGCTGATCTGGCTTTGAGCATACTCACATTTTGGTTTTTATTCTTAGAAGAGTGCAGCTGGACATTGTGGAAAGGACACAAACCCTGCTGCACTAAGCTCAAGTCACTAGAGTATTTACAGGAAGGTTACACAGGGAGCTATGAGGTGAATCTTTGTGTCACTGATGTAGTTGAGCAGTTTTCAACCTTAAAATGCTTTTGGGCAGAAAACATAAATACTTCTAAATCTCAGGGTTGATAATGTTTTGTTGTCAGCATAAGGGAAAGGGTTCTGAAACTGGTGCTTCAGCATGGTGTTTTTGCAGGTGTGAACCTGTTGCTGTGAGAGTGTGTGACAGGATCAGCCCTTCCTACATTGTAATTTGGCAGGTCTCTGGGAATCTGTGGATTTTCGTGGAGTGAAACATAAAGCTACTCCTAGGAATAAATTACCCACATGTCTCTCCCTGTCTGTGTAGGTGTTTCTCTGCATACACATTTATGTGCCTACTCTGAGCAGAGCCAAAAGCAAATATCTTTGAGGATATGAAATACTGAGTTTGTCCCAAGGAAAGGACTGTCAGAAACTTCAATTAGAACAGAAGTTTCAGGTTTCTTGTGGTCACTGATCAGCAGCTGATATTCCCCCAAGGTTGTGTGAGTTTGCTTTGCATGAATTCAGCTTGAGAGGTCACTGTGGCAGTCAGGCACGTGGGTTTGCTGGTTTTTGTATTTGTGTGTGTGTCTGTCTTTCAAAAGTGTTTACAGAACTACACAAACAGACCTGTAAGGGAAGATGCTTCGAAAATCAAAGCATGTGCTAAGGACACAACACTTGCTTGAATGCCTAGAAGTTGGTGTCCCTGGGTATTGGCATTATAGTGATAAGATTTTTGGAGAAGCATGAGCAAACTGTCACACTCAGGGATGGAGGAGAGTAAGAAACCAATTGCTTTAGAGAAGACCTTGCTTGCCTGAACCACAATGCTTAGATATAATGGTGCTGGAAGCTTTCAAAAAATGGCTGATGGATAAAGAATTTTGTGACAGTTATTTTAAGATATGGATTGTCTTTGATTTTTTTAAAAGAAATTTTTAGGTATTACTTTAGTATGTCACCTTTGCAAAATCTATTTTCATTGTCTTTATGATTACAGAGGTAAGGAATATTGATATGTGTATTTGAAATTCTGTTTCACTCCATACTTTTCTTTTTAAGTTACAAGCTGTATACTTTATAGTCACTTGGCAAAAAATTCTGTTGTGGAATGGGAGCCTCCCTGAAAACCAGGGTTGAATGAAGTGGATTGGCAGAGGAATGGTTTCCTTGATTTTATAACTGGTAGGAACAGGAATCCATAGATTCTGCCTGGCAGGATTAATTATTGCGGTGTGAAATTATTCCTTTTGCTGCTTGAGCATACACAGAGTGTTTCAGTTAGACTTTGGAATGCAAGCTGTTGGAAACTGCTGCCTATGGTCTTACCATAAAGACTTCATTTAGTAAAAATTAATTCTTTATTTCAGCTTATAATCATAGCTTTTGGGGTTTGATAGGGAAATGGACAAATTTTGGTCTGAGCCCTAATTCTGTGATGCAATACCAGGGTATCTGTGTTAATGACGTTAAGAATGTAAAGCAATCATTTTTCCAAATTCTGTATTCTCAATTACTAATTCATCAAAATTCTGACATATTTTAAAATTTTTTTTCTTTAAAAAATTGCATTTTTTTTTTAAATTCATTTTTTTCCTTAACTCTAAAGAAGGTTTTCTGAAACATTTCCCTGTTCTTTATGGGCTGTGCTCTCTTGTTAGTTGCCTGGGCAATGCAACTGCATCCTGCCCGTTCCTCTTGTTAGTGCAACAGCTGATAGCCCGTGCTGAATCAGGACTATTTGTAAATGAAAAGGAAACACTGCGACACTGTTAGGAGGAGTAAAACCCCATGGTAGTCTGCCAAATGGGGCAGAACATGCCTGACTCCAGCAGAAAGAGCTGGACTCACCAGGAGCTTGTACTTTCTTATCTGACCCAAGTGATTTGGAGAAACTCCAGAGGCTGTGGCCTTCATTTCTTGCACAGATCAAGGTGCGTGTACAGGGCTGGTAAGAAACACCAGCATGGGCAGAGTTCTAGGGCTAATCCAGTATCCAGCACCATCAAAACTCTTTGCTGTGTTGTTAGTGAGTTTTGGGGGAGCCTTTTACAGTTTCTCACTTGAAAGTCTATGTGATAGGGTTGTTGAAAAGGTTCATTTTCTTCTCTCACAGCCACTAAACAAAAATGTTGATGAAGAAATTCACTTCATACAGAGAGAGATGTTCTGAATTCAGATGTGGGTTGGAATAAAATCTGAATCTGAACAGTAAAATCTAACAAAACTGGGATATGTTTGAGCACTGATGGGAAGAGGGAAGTTTATGTAGAGTAGTAAGAAGAAATAGATTCTTGGATTTTTGTAACTCTGTAGCAGAAAGACTGCTTTGGTCATTGTAGTTTAAAGAGCAGCTAAATATGTTACTGTAAGAGCCTGTTTTGTGTCTTTAACTTGTGTACAAAACCATCTTTATAAGATGTAAAAAGAAGTGCCCAGCATTCCTCTCAGAGAAGTCCAGGCACTAAACAATGTGACTGACTGTAGAGCCAGATTCTGATTTTTGACAAGTCTGAAGGCTAGTAGTATTGATGGAAGAAGGTTTAATATGACTGGTAATCTAGTTTGATCTAAAAATTGGAGTCTGAGGGTATTTGGAGTCTGCTTAGATTTCACTTAGGCAATTTTTCAGATTTCAGCAGTGTTGCCGAAACTGGTGGGGGAAGGTAACTGTTACTGGGGGTGGTCTGCAGCTCTCCACTCCCAGGATAGAATGGACAGATTTAGTCATGAATTTTTAATTTAGATTTAACGTGCCAGGATCTGTTAATAATCTTCATGCATTTTAAGCCGGCACATTTGTGTTACCATGACATTCCAGCTGGACAGCAGTCGCTAGCATACCCTACATGCTTAATAATCCATCCCACTCAAACAGCAGTGTTTCAGAGTCATCATTTTCTTGCTGTTTTTTTCCAAAAGCTGCTACTGAAAACTTTGGTTATGATATTAATGGCTGGAATATTGCATTCTTCATGTCAAGTGAAACATACTTGAAAAATGCAGCATTGCACCTACCCCAGGAAAAAACCCACAAAAACAAAGCAAAAAAACCCCAAACCCACCCCACTAATGAAAATTGTGCCATTTGTTTCAGGTGTTCTTTTGCATGTTATGGGAGATGCACTTGGATCTGTGGTCGTGGTAGTTACTGCTACTATCTTCTATGTACGGCCTCTGGGGGATGCTCCGTGCAATTGGCAGTGCTACATTGATCCAAGCCTGACAATAGTTATGGTGCTCATCATCTTGTCTTCTGCATTCCCACTTATAAAGGAGACCTCAACTATTTTGTTGCAGATGGTCCCCAAAGGTGTTGATATGCAACTACTGAGTAAGTCGAATTTGTTGCTGAAATGCTGTTAATTTTAATGGTGGATTTCAATGCATATGGTATTGGTGGAATGACATGTTTGGATTATTTATTCATAATAGCTCTAAATTCTCAAGAACTGTGAGAAATAGTCACATGCCTGTGTCCTAGCAACATGATTCAAATCTCTCTGGATTAGTTAAAGCATGCATTTTGAGAATGTGGTACTCCAACAATACATCAAGCATACCAGGTCTTGAGCTGTTAATGCTTTGTGTGGGTTATTTGTGAAAGAAACAGCTTTGAGTTACAGTCTTTTCCAATCCTGCAGTGGCTGCTTCCAAAAAGCTTCCAAAACTTAGACATTTCCATTAAGGTTAGTTAACTTTGTAGTTCTTAGGTGCTGTTCATACTGGTTAATTGTGGGTAATTCTGGAATTCCCTCATGCTCAGGGCTTAAAGAAACCAGAAAATGTGGGGTCTTGATAGAGGAAGTGATGTAGTATTTCCTCTGTGAACAGCTGGTAAATTGCCATGTGGGAGCCTGAGGGATGGGTGGATCCAGAAGGAAAGGTGCCATGTTCATCACCGGGAGGCCGAACTGAAGGCAGCTGGGAGTAGATGCATTGTACCAAGTATATCTCCTCTAAAATGATGGTTTTGACACTGCTGCTTTTGGACAGGATGTCTAGTGAGGCAGCTGATAATTAGCCAGTGCATCAAAGCCCCTAATACCTTTCCCTCATGCTTTCCAGCTGACAGACTAGCTCGTGTACCAGGGGTGAGCAGCCTGCACGAGGTGCACGTCTGGGAGCTGGCAAGCGGGAGGAACATCGCCACTCTTCACGTCAAGTGCCAAACCCCTTCTGATTACCAAGGTGCTGCTTACCAAATACGGAAGGTTTTCCACGAGGCAGGAATCCATTCTGTGACCATCCAGCCTGAGTATGCTGACCACAAGACCTCACATCTACTGTGCAGCTCACCCTGCATCTCAACAGCCTGCGACTCGCATTTGTGCTGCAGTCAGAGGCAGCCCCCCCAGGCTGAAACAAATGGCTACGTGGAGAAAAGTGAAAGCTCCCTTTCTGCACAGCACAAAGACAGTGGTTCTAGGAAAAGTGACATTGAAATCCCTATGGAGGACCCAGTGGCAGAGGAAAACGTGAAAAACTGTGACGTGTCTGGCGACAAATCACCGTCGGGTAGTACACGATTTTAGGCAGTTTGCTCTGCTCTGTGCTGTGCTCTCATGGAGCAAACGTATCTTGCCTGTGAAGGGGGGCATCGGTGGTTGTAGTTGAAGATGGTGTGGCAAAAAGATTTCTGTGCTTTAGCTGTAAACCAAAACACACCTAAAACCCCCTTGTACCTGAAATAAGGATTAAGATTTCCACCAAGGCTGTTGCATTCACGTGATTTTTGTGATACAGCCTTACCCAGTTCCTTACCAAACTAAGGCTGAATTCCTACTGTTAGAGTGGATGGGTTGTGTTGCTCTCTGTCTGCACTGATGTTTGCAGTCCGTGGCCAGTAGCACTGGGAAAGAACCTCTGGCCTTTCCTGCTGGAGCGAGCTGTTTCTTGAAAGCCCTGTGGCCAGCTAATGATTGCACTGGGCTGTAGTACTGTATATTTATAAAGGACTTCAGTAGAGAGATGCTTTGCTGATCCTTAAACCCCATTTTTGCATGGACAGTTCATTTTTAACAGTAACAATTCTGGCCAGTGGAGTTTGTGAATGAAATTAAGAGTGTCTAAGAGGATGTACTCAGGAATTATGACTTGTGTTATTTTCTTGATTGACTCCTGTATTTTGGGACAGAGCAGAAGCTGGTCTTGCTTCTCTACAAGTAATACTGGAGTCCCAGCCTAATCACAGATGAGTGTGCTAAGGAACAGACTGCTTGTCACGAAAGCAAATAAGTACCTACTAACGTTGTCTGTATTGATTCTAGCAAATGGAAATGCAGGTAGTCATCCAATTAACTTTTATCTTTTCACTGTTGTGATTGTACAACTCAGTCTTTTAAAATTCTTGTTAGCCTCCTCCTGACAACACAAGTTCTAAGAGCTATGGTCTTATTTCATCATTGTGTAGGATAATTGCATTATCTTTAACACTGAGTCTGTCATTATTCATGCTGAATAAATAAGCTAATGTGTTTATTATGAACAGTTGAAATTCTGCAATTCTATTATTAAGGCATAATTTAATATTGTATTAATTAAGGAAGCACCTTTAAAGTCTTTTATGCAGTATTATCACTTAGAGGGAGCTTTAAGAAATTTAAATCAGGAAATTTTTCCTGGTTTAGTCTCAATCATTTCTTTTTGGCTGGTTTTAGAGGTCTTGATGCCTTGAACCTTACCCTCTGCCCTGGTCCTCCTCCCCCTGCCCAAACATGTATCTCAAAATGTATTTGGTGAAGCAGTTTACTCCCTTTTTGCTGCTTTCTGAAGGTATGCAAGGGTGCTCTAAGGAAAACAAGGTGATGAGCCTGTCCCCAGTGCTGGAATTCAGTCCAGTGGGCTCCACAGGTTTCTGGGAGGGGAAACCCACTACTCAATCCACACTGCGTCTAGGGCTTGATCTCCCTGGCTATGCAGATCAGATCCAGAAGATTCCAAATATAATTTATTGACAAAAAGCAGCCTTTCAATGGTCTGTGTGGCCTGGACAGGCTATTTTATCAATTCATTCACAGGGACACCTTTGAAAAATAGTTGTGTCTTTGCCTCAGTGGCATCTTAACAGAAAGGGCAAATTGATTTCCAGCCTGAACTGGGAAAACACCAGGATCCCCTTGTGGGGGTGGCTTAAAAGCAGCCAACTCCTTATTAATAAAGATGATTGCAATAATGCAATGAATATTGAAACACACAGCAGGATATTTTATTGCTTGGAATGTAGTATTTACTGAAGCAGTGATTTCAGTCTGAATAGAACATTTCTAGAATTATAATCACCCCTTTAAAATGGATTTTTGGATTAATTAAGATATTTTATGCCATTTCATTGTAAGTTTGTATCATATAAATTAACAACCTATTTGTTAATATAATTAAGAGCTTGATTCTCCAGCCTCCTTGATTCCATTGGCAGCAGCAGGATTGGTATTGCTGTTATTGCCTGAGTTAATGTAAATCAGGAAACATTGTAAGAATTCGTCTGTTTTTTAAAAGCATGTGCCATGATGTAAGACAGCCCTTTCTTCTGTTCTTTTTTTTTCCCCCTCGTTATTTTCACCTATGATGATGCTTAAATGTAAATAACAAATGTATTTATCGTGGTTTGAGAACTTGAATAGAAATCTCCCAGAATAAAAACAGAGAACTTTCTTCCCAGATAGCTTCTAAAACAAGCACCCTTTCATAATTACTTGTATCTTAAATCAGGTTATTTGATTTGTAAATATATATATACACACATATTTTATTAAATGGTTGAAAGCTGGAATGGCAGTATTTACTCTGGGTTTAAAGAAAACTGGTAAGTGTGATGTTGGGGCATTTGTCAAAATGGACAATTTTTATTCTTCCAGTGTTAAAACTGTGGCTATATATTTTTTGAAACTTTGAAAAGTGTTGTAATCTAAAAATACAATGAAATCACATTCTTAAACTTTATTTTCTCTTGTCTGGTTGAATGTACTGCAACTGTTGCGTGTGAATAAATGGAAAAAAATCAGGGATTATAGAAATCTTAATATCTAGAAAACAAAAATATGTTAAATTTGCTTCATTACTTAAGCAAGCAAAGCCAACAGTGCTATGTTATCTCTGAGAAAAATCTTGCTTTTTTTTGTGTTGGGACTTTCAGGATATTCAACTAAGGTTTCTGACCAGCATCTTTGCCTTCCATTGAGTAACAAAATAGTTTTCTCCTGTACTGTGTGTCCCCGCTCTACTTCTGTGGGAGACTTCATTCCAATCCGTGTGTATTTTGTATTGGCCTCTTTCCCTTCAGTTCTTGGCATATCTCTTCTAATTCTGTTGAAGCAGGCTTCCCTTAGTTTGAGATACAGTATATTTCCATGTTAGCCCTTATCTATGAGCACTTGTTCTAAATTCAGTTTTGTAGTCTATTGCACTGTCATAAAAGCTCTGTTCTGGCCTCTTTAGCTGAATCACTTTATTTCCCTTCCTGACAAATGCAGGTAGATTGTGCTGCTCTGTCTGCTTCAAACACTGCCTTGTGATTGTCTTTCTTGGTTTTCAGGTTCTCTTGCAGTGATTGCCCCTTCTGTCCATTGCTGCTGGTGGCAAAGGAAATCTGCTTAAATTATTTGTGACTTTCAGCTGGTTGTCCACCTCGCGTGGATGTGATTTGTAGCCAGTCATGCATGTGACCTAGTAGAATGATGATAAAACCTTTGCTAGGCTTGCCAGATCATTTTGCAGTAAAAGTGAAAACTGGAATAAGTTAACATGACATTGAAAGCGAAAGCAATTTACTAGCCTTCATCAGTTGTGTGCCATTTCTTAAAGGGAATAAATTCTTTGTCACCTTTTCATATGTGCCAAAAGTGCTGATTTTATTTTTAATTTTTTTCTTCTGAAACCCTCTAAAGGCAGTCATTTATTCTTCATTATAAAGAAAACTGCAACTATTTTCAGGAGTATTGCCTTTGTTTTGACAGTTTTCTGTTGACTTCCTTTTTCTTGTCTTCTTTATAGTACTTACCTTGACTCATAGTGCAAGTGTGTTTTTTCCCTCTTAAGATTTTTTCTCATTTTCTCTTCCATAAAAGCAGGATGGTTTTTTGTTAGCCTGGTTATGGTGATCTACCAACAATACAGTTAGAAATTCCTTTTTATGCACTGGCTTAATTTTTGTACTCCATTCTATTAAAATACACCCACTTTCTGGTTTTGCTATGTGACACACCTTACCATTGCAAACCAGTTTTTGACCTTTATTTTTTGACTATTCTTTCCCTTTCCCATTCCTGATTATAATGCTTGCTGTCCCGAATACTCCCTTTTATTCTGAACTTTGAAGGGAACATGCCACTTGAATTTTTCCCAAAGAGAAGTTCACTACCCAAGTTCTATAGGTGGCTTGATGTGAGCTACTCTGAGGACTGCTTTGTGTTCTGTGGTCTGTGTAGAAATGTTATCTAAGTAGTCATCCTGAGATATGAACACATGTGTTTATGTATAATTAAACTCTTTATAAACACTCTACCTGGACCAACTTCTTAAGAAAGGTGGATTTCTAAACCTGGGAAGATGTAATGAAATCAGGAGGGTTCATTGGTCATTTGTTAAAATCGTGAGGGAAAGCTTAGTAAAAGATAATTCATAAGCCATGAACATTCCTAAGTTCTACTACTTTGCTGTACAGTGGAAGCACTTTCTATATTAAATACTTTATTTGACCAGTGATACCTTGATGTGAGGATGTCACTGTATAGGATTGTTACATTTATGGAGCTGTGTTGCTTAAAAGTTTCCTCCGGTTTTTCTGTTCCTTAAGTAATTTAACGTGCCAAAATGTAATTTCCGTGATTGCTGAATCTCACTGTGGTTTTATTAACTATTAGTGAGAAATGAACTAAGTTTTTATGTACAACTATATTTTTATCAAAATGAAGATTGAATATCTTGTAAATAAAGTGTATTTTTGAATAAAACTTTGTTCTGAACTTGTGTCTCTTGATAATTTTAAGACATTAGTATGAATGAAATTTGTTCTCATCCTGTGAGGCAGTTAATGTTGCAGATTTTTTGTGTATTTAGAAGAAAAGGGAATCAACACCCAAAAGTTTTTCTTCTGTAAGCAGCCTTGCATTTTGCCACATGGAGGAAGTTGAATGTGTATACTGTGATTCTCACTCCTGGGTTTCATGACCTGAATGTACATGCTAGAAATGGGATGAGGTCTAATACTACAAGTTTAGGTGCTTGTTTTGCAGCAGCAATCCTGGAGGTGCCCTCATATGTTTCTCTCTTCTTAGCATCAGTATCATGCGTCTGCCACCTGGTTCCTACGCTGTTGTGTCCAATTGTCCGGTTGTTCATGTCCCTACTTATTTAGTTTACAATAATCAATAAGGTGCTTGGCTTTTGGCTTTTTTTATTCTTTGAGTCTGTCTGAGTGGCAGATGCTACATAAGAAATTCAGTTCGTGTTTGGCCAATAGATTGCCTGTGCTTTTGTGTGTGGTTGGTGTTACTCAGCTTGTAGATGATGGACGACTAGCAATTTGGGAGACAGAACTGAAACATTTTTAAAGCAATTCCTGAGAAAGTTAAAATTATACATAGATTCACAGAATGTTAAGGGGTTGGAATGGACCTTAAGCATTACTTAGTCCTGCCGCTCCTGCCGTGTGCAGGGATACCTCCCACTTAACCAGGTTGCTCAAGGCCTTACCTAACCTGGTCTTGAACTCCAGGTTTGGGGCACCCAACAAATTCCCTGGGCAACCTGTTCTAGTGTCTAATCACCCTCACAATAAAGAATTTGTTCCTAATATCTAACCTAAATTTCCCCTCTTTCAATTTGTACCCATTATTCCTTGTCCTATGACTGCAGTTCCTCAGGAAGAGTCTCTCTCTGGTTTCCCTGTAACCCCTCTTCAGATACTGGAAGGCTGCCATGAGGTGTCTCCACAGCCTGCTCTTCTCCATGATGAACAGCCCCAACATTCTCAGCCTGTCTTCCTAGGCAACGACATCCAGTCCTCCCATCAACTTTGTGGCCTCCTCAGAGTTGCTCCAACCGCTCCAAGTCTTTCTTATGTTGGGGTATAGTAGTGGCAAGCCCCTGAAAGGGGAATAATGAGCATTGACTCCATGCTTTCAGAAGGCTGATCAATTATTAATTGCTTTATTGCTATGCCATGCTATGCTCTGCTATGCTATGCTATCCTATGCTATGCTATGCCGTGCCATGCCATGCTATGCTAATGCTAATATTAATGCTAATGCTGAAAAACCCATTGCCCTTGCCAGACAGTCTGATACAGCTTTGACCTAATTGGTCAATCAATCAAAACACCATTACCAGAGTCCAATTAAGAAACCACCCTTTGGTAAACCACCTCCATAACACATTCCACAATAACAGGTGCAGCAAATGGAGATAAGAATTGTTTCCTCTGAGCTTTCTCACAGCTTCCCAGAAAAATCCTGGGAGAGAATTGTGTCTCTCTCTGTTCAGAGGATATGTGATTACCACATTAGCATCCCCAGATGTGGATGCAGCACTGCATGTGGGTCTCACCAGAGCAGGGTAGAGGAGGAGAATCACCTTCTTTACCTGCTGAGCATGCTGCTTTGGGTGCAGCCCAGGATATATTTTCTTTTCTGGGCTGCAGCTGCAAGCAACATGGCCAGCTCTTGTTGATTTTTTCATCCGCTATCACCTCCAAGTCTTTCTTTATGTGGCTGCTCTCAACCACTTCTCTGCTGAAACTGTGGGTGTGGCTGAGATTGCCATGACCCAGGTGTAGGACCATGCGTAGGAACAGTTTCCTTGCTGCAGACAGACATAAGGCACTTGAAATTCCAGGACTTTTCCAGGACTTCTCTACACAGAGGCCCTTATTTAGTATCTTGGTCCTTTTGGAACAGAAGGTGTTTCTCCACCTTAGAGGGCTGCTACTGTTTTGGTACTTTTGTACTCTCCAAGAAACTACAGAAATAGGATGAGTTTGGACTGAATGTGGTAGATTGTGTTTTTTAAAACAGCTTCTCAAAAAAAGTGAGGAAGTGAGGAAATAGTAGTGATCACAAATGGGCGATGAAATATCAGTTAAATTCTCTGGCAAATTTAGAATATATTTGGGGGCCAGTAAGTGAATCTTCCAGTTAGGATAAGGTGGAGGTTCAGTAAAAAAGAGTAGGAAACATGCAGTGAAATGCCAGTGGAAGTTAATGAGGTATTCATCAGGGATGACTAAGCCTCTATCACTTCAAGGACACAAGCTTTGCCCTCTGATTCAAATATGGAATTTATTGTTGAGTCCTAGTTATATTTTACAGGAAGAGACTTATTTTGCTATAAAATGGTAGCTGGAAAAGCATAATTGCAATGCTTACCATCAGCTCTCTAGAGAGCCAATAGAAGTTTGTGGTTGAACTTGTCTCTGCGGAGGTGACATTGTCTGTCTGATGAAAGAAGCACGTATCTTGGTCAACAGAGATAATAGGGATTTGAACAACCATGAATTGTTATCAACTACTTGTATGTTAGTCAATTACTTATACCTGGGGACATTCCCAGGCACAGAGAGCAGCTGGCACACAAAAGATTGTATCTATGCTGTACTCTGGGAGAGGGTGGCTCCCTGCTGGGGGCCAGCTCAGATTAAGTCCTCGACTCTGGACTGTGCCTGGGAATGGCTGGGACAGCAGTAATTGGCACAGACTGTGAAATGCTTGAGCACCTTACTAAAACAGACGATTGTGGTTCATTCCCAGTTTTGGTTTAATTTGAGGGCCTTGGTCCCTCAGCCTCCACTCTGTTTTGCAAGGTAGCAGAACCTGCAGGTAGAAAAGGAGATGAGGCTGATGGTGGTTTCTTGGGCTCTAGGGTGGAAAGGTTTCCTGTCTTTCCTCTGCATCAGTGCACAGGGCAAGCTGGGTGGGGAGAGGCTGCCCTGGTCAGCAGTGCAGTCAGCAGATAACGCTATCACCCCAGCTACTTGCACGGCTCTGGAAATTAAAGGTGCAAGGCAAGTGGCACGTTCGATATGGTACTGCCCTTTGCTTTACCTCCTTCCAGTTCTAGTACATTCTTTTTTTTTTTTTTTTTTTTTTTTTTCTCCAATGTTCATCCGTGTTTAATAAAGCTCTGTGTCTTCTCTGTGTCTTCTCTGTTTAACCATACATTGCTGGCCACCCTATGGTGAGGAGGAGAGAACAAAACAATGGTTAAGGAACTTCAGGGTATGTGTGGGGAAATAACCCAATGGTGACATTGCACAAGTCATTGACATGACACAGTAGGTCCACAGCCTAGAGTATAGAAAATTTTTCCAGTAAAAGACTGTTTAATTCAAGTGGTAGAAAGTGACCCTTTTAAAAATAAACACCTTAAAAATCAGTCTTGTAAAAAGCATCGGATGCGGATGAGCCTATCCCCCAGGCTATAAACCAGGAAGTACAACAGGCAGTGGGAAATCAGCACAGGGAATGCCATCACATCTTGCAGAGCAACATTCTCTTTAGTTAGCTCTTTCTTTTTAGAGTTCCCGTATGAAGTAGGGATGGTGGCCTTTCTGCATAGAAAGTTTCCTTTGCCCACATTGATCACAGAATGTTTTTTTTTATGGCTGAGCTTTAAGTGCCCAGCAGTGTGCAGGGTCTACGCTGTGACAAAACACCTACCAGCAGCAGAGTACCTGCAGCTCTTTGTGCTGGTTGGTGCACACTTCAAACAAGTGTCCCCAAATGATTTAGGTGTCATTGCCATCTGGGGAACACCCTTCTACTTATGAACTTCTGGTGTGTAATTTCTGGGAGTGTAAGTGGGTATTCAGTGAGCCCTATATTTTCTGGGTGTAGCTTGATAACTCATGAGAGAAGGAAAGAAAGGCCCCTGAGGCCTTGGCATACTGCTCAGAGGAGCTGCTACCCAACCTTCACTGAGGAGGAAGAAGCTTCTCCCCCACAGCCAGCCCTGGGGGAGAGGACCTGTGGTGGGCCATCTGCTCCACACTGTGCCTGTGCTGTCGCCAAGGGATGTCCTGCATCCCCCAGGACAAAGGGGATGGGGAAGGATTTGCTGAGTCTTTCAGAGAGGGAAGAGTGGGAACCTGGGGAGCTCCCTCAGTGGTCCCCACAAATGGTGTTCTCTGAGTGCTGCCTCTGCATTCCAGTACAGTTTCTGAGGCCATCTAGAAGTAGGCAGTGGTGTAGGCATCTTTCTGCCTCATGCTTCAGATGCTTTTTGCCTGAAGGGAAACAGCTATCCTTGAAAATACCATTTCCCTTGATTCCTATTGTCTCCAGACACAGTTTTTTCTCTTGTTTGCAATAGCTCCTCTTTGCCTCTGCACTTTATTATATAAAATATGAAATCTGATCTTAACCAGCCAGCTCCTTACACTCACAATTACAGCAAGTCCATCTACCCCTAAAAGTAACACTGGCACAACTTTTATACTAATGTGCTGGCACTGTGTGTGTGAAAAGAAAGAAAAAAATCAAAAGCAGAGATCCGAAGGTATAATTCTCCTAAGAGCTATGAAATTCTAAAAATGATGAAATGGATTATGCTTCATCCTGGGTGTAAGGCAGGGTATTGCTATCCCAAGAAGAAAACTGATCTTTTTGGGTTAGTGGTTGGGCTGACATGAAGGCTATTCCCAAAGCCTGCCTTTAGCAAACTAAGCATCTGTGTTGCCAGCCCAAGAAGGAAGGGATTTGGCTTCTGGTGCAGGAATACAAGAGAAAGCTATCTGCTGATGGAAGCAAGGGGAAGCGTGTTGGCTAGAAGGAAGCTCTGGCTGTTTTCACTGGCTGAAAATCTGTCCCTGTCCTCTGCTCTTCTCCATGTAACAGGGAACTAGGCTGCCAGCACAGCAAGGAGGGGTTACACAGTGACTCAGCTGTCACCTTAAGGGGATGAAAATTTATTTTGCTGGCTACAATGAGGATCTCCAGGGACCATGGAGCAGCAAAGCATTCACCCTGTACTCCTGAGTGTTCCTGTATATGTATATATTTATTATTTCTGGCAGATGTCAAAGGCTTCCACAAATTATTTCATATTTGCAACCCCCAACTCACACTTAAATTTCCTTCTGAAAGACAAACACTGTCTTTCCAAGCACTCTGTGTCCTGGCCAAAGAATAATCATGTGAGGCAGCAGCAACAGGAGGCTGAGGGGAACAAAGAGGAGCCTGGCTCACAGAACTCTTTCAAAGCAGTTGTTCACTTGGCCAAAGAGTTCAGCAACATGACCGTTGCCTTCTTCGAATCCAGCCTCTCTGTCCAGCCCCATGCCTGCATGGGTCAGGGGAACCTTCTTCGCATGGGACACACACAAAACAAAAATCATTCTGGGTAAATGTGGCTTCAGGACAAGGATCCATAGGGAAGAGATGTATGGAGCCTCTTGTAGCATGGAGGTTGTTTCCACAGCTAATGCCAATAGCAGTGGGTCTGATAAAGTGGAGAAATGTCTCATATTTAGGGCACATTCACATATATGCATGCATTTATTTTTGCATGCACACACAAGTGCATGCACACACACACATGATGCTGACTATATATGGCCATTTTTATTACCGTGTCTCAGCAAATGCAAGTTCTTGCTTTAGTCAGAGTGCCATAAAATACGGTTTACTGGGTATTTTGATATCTTCTCTCTGGTGTCTTCTTCTTGCTTATCATTTTGAAATTGGACCAATTCAGTATGTCAGGATTTCGCAGTTGCCCTGGGTGTCTGCCTGGCAGAAGCCCTAGCATAAGGGTTTTGTGTGTATTTGCTATATACTCTGTACCATTATTGAATACTGCCATGTGGATCCCAGCTGCATGAGGCATCTTTCTGCTAGGTTACTGAAGCTGTGACAAGGGCAGAGGTATAATAAGTGCACTTTCATTGTGCTGGAGCTCACACAGGATTTTCCCTGCTGTGGTTGGCCTGGGTAGAGAGGAGCACAAAGGTGTTGTTTAAAAGTTAGTGAGATGTGCACAGGGGAAAAAGAAGAGGGCATGGATAGACAAATAGAGCCAGTCCCCTTGGAAAAGTCCTCCTACTGCTTTGTTCAATGGGTAGTTAACTACTATAATATATGTTTTTGGCTGAAAACAGCCCAATCTGACCAGCTCTTATCACCCCTCCACAAGCATGCTGGGCCCTGCTCCACCCTGCCTCTATCTTGGCACTCCAAACTTTGGCCCCTCAAATTCCTTTTATTATTTTCCTTCTGCTTGCTCTTCTCAGATGCTCTCTCCCCTGTCATCCAGGGGCCCCCTAATCTCCTTTCTTCCTTGCTCATCTGGTCAGGGCTGCCAATCTCTCCCTCCCCAGCATGCTGCTGGCCAATTTGCACTTGCTGTTTTTCTGCTTGGAGACCTCCTTAACATCCTGCAAGAAATCTAAAATGGAGTAATTCAAAGTGCCTAGGTCTGGGGCTTAAAAGTGCAGTGAGCTTGCAAACTAACTTGCAACCCATGTATCTAGAAGTGGACATTGAATATATATTGCTGGACAATTTTTTCTTTTTTACTGAAAACTGACCATAGGTTAGCAAATTTGAAGATGTGGAAACTCATCTTGGTTACTGTGGCTAATGTGAATTGTTTTTTGGCACTACTACCACCACTGCCACTAACACGAAAGGCTGTGGTGACTTGTTCCAAGCAATTTGGAGAAGAGCATCAGTACAAAGATACTCCGCAATACTGCTGTTTTAGGAAATACTTGTGAGCCCTCAAAGTTTTTGTGGGAAACCAGAAGTATATGAAGTGTTTGACTTGAATGTTTTCCACAGTCTTCCTTCAGGGTCACTTAGTGACCCCAAGACAAAGCTCTCTCCAGCTGCTCAGTGTTATCCCTTTGGCAAACACCACAGATAACCTCAAGATCATCCTTGAGGTCCTGCTCATCCACAGCACTGACAAACCACCTCTTTTTCAAATCTGTTTTTTGTCTTATTTGAGACCAGGCTGGCTAGACTGCAGGTGGGTCTGCCAATAGACTGACCTTTGCTCAGCCCGTCCCTGCCTTTGCCACTTTGGTCGATCTGCCCCCAACAGGAGTGCTCAGAAAAACCCAGAGCATCTTCTGAGGCATGATTTTTCCTAAGACACTGAGAGCATTTTAGAGCACTTGAGGTGAGCACAAGGTCCAGAAGAATGCACTCACATTTGTCTCTTGTTATTTATTTATTGTTCAGGAAAGAAAAGAGGGTGTTTTGGGTTCAGTGACAATAGAGGTTTATACGTGCTCTTTACTCAGCACTATGTGATTTAGCATAAACCTCTTGACCCCTGGAGAATTGACTCTGTCATGATAAGAAGCAGACATTATGAGTTAATGCCTATAATAACCTTTCATATGGTAAAAAATTTCCAGGGTTTACAGCTTTGAACCTGTTATCCTACACCAGATTAATACAACTGTATCTACAAAGTGATTACAAGGGCACTACTCTTGAGATAGGCAACTTGTATGAATGATTAAACAATTCTGACTAATTTGACTGCTGTTACACATTTAAAGAAAAGAAATATAACAGATCTTGAGCAAAGATTCTAGGCACTTAACCTTTCAATCTAATTAATTAAAAATGAAGTTCAGCTGACATGAAAGACTGGTGGTTATTTAAAAATGAATTTAGCTCATTTGAAGGACTAATGATTCCACCTTCACTGGAAGATCTCTTGACTGAGATCATGGGCACTGTGGGACTGAACCTCATGAACTTCCACTGTGGCACCCATCACAGCTGTTTGTTTTTCCTGGTTGAACGAATGACTCTGTCCTCTGGATAATTTTCTTTTTGATCCCCCCTCTCCTTTGGGCTTTCAGTGATAAGACCATGTTAATAAGGCTGAATTTTGTTTGCCCAGCTGGGCATTGTAAAGGGACCCTCTGAATTCTTGTTTGATCACACACCAAGGGGTAAATGCTTAGAAACGTTGATCTATATAGAAATACATTGAAATTTATTGCTCTAAATATTACTAATTGTTTCTTTATTAGAAGAGCAATCCCTATTTTGCCAGATGTGCTTGTAACATAAAATGGGTTGGTGGTTCTGAGCCTGAAGCATTTATAATGCAGACCAAATTCTCCAACTTCTAGTTGATTTGAGAATTTTTTATGTGAGTTTTGCTTTTTAATGGTGTTTGATGTGGTTGGCCAAGCTAGCTATGATGAAAGGGGTGTCAGGAGCATGTGTTACTGTTGTTTCTTGGTTGCTTTGTCTTGACTTCAGATTTAGTGATGCTGAGTCCAGTTATGAGTTAGTACATTGGGATTTATGCATGTAGATCTGTTTTAATCAGCAGACTCATTGATTTCAGTGGTTCTATAAATAGCTTAGATTTAATAAAGAGGCTAAGAAGTTAATGAGTCTACAGCTTTGAAAGGAATGTTCAGACTGGCTTCCAGTCCTGGTGCCTATTTCAAGCTTTTTGCTTCACCTGTGGATTCAGAAAGGAAGTTATTTGGCCTTTGGTCACAGGCCTGTGGCAGTCAAGGGCCAATATCCTTTTGTTTGTCTTAGGCTGGAAATATAATTCAATTAATGCTTTCCAAGAAATATTTCATTAAGTCCTGCATGAAAAGTAATGACCTTTACTTTTACGGAAATTGTGCTGAACCGGAGTTGCATGGGAGCAGGGGTCTGTACTATCAGGAATTTTATTATCTGTCTGAAGTACATCCTTTGTTTCTTATCTGCTTATCACACTGTGCAGCCAGAAATCTCCTTTCTGTAAGCGGTACACAGAACAACCTAAGCATTTATTTTAAACTATGTGGGTTTCTTAGTGAGCAAGTAATTAGCTACTTTGCCAGCTTTGAAAGCATGCACCTCTTCTGTTACATTGCCCAGTAGTGAGAGGACTATACATTTACATGGTAGCTCCCTGGCATGTCTTGCAGGATCCTTAAAAAGCATGACCCTGATGAGCTGCCCTCCCCTACAGCTGCAGTCTGACACTTGCATCTCAGAATGGAATAAGGTAACTTAATATAAACTGAATCATACTTGAATTTTTGTTCAACAGGAAAAATCCAAATGAACAAATGACTGTTATCTTAGTGCAGTCTTTGGCTGTGCATATATCTGTCTGGGCCAGATGTAACTAAGCAGGGTCCACTTCAGTGCTTGCTTGAGAGACATTAAAAGTGGCCTGCTTAGACTTTGTATTTATTTCTGAGGAATGGAGAGTTACTGCTGTCTCTTGTCCCTATCCCCCAGCTATGCCCAAAGTCCCCCAGGGGGAGGGGAGATGTCAGTAAAACAGAGAAATCATAGGGGAATTAATATGAAATGGTAGGAAGTTAGACTTCACCTTTACACTTGTAGATCAGCATAATCTCCAGAGCCATTATGTAAGATCCTGGCTCTAAGCATTGCTTTTTATGCCTTCACACGAGCCAGAGATGCAAGCCTGATAAATACTGTACTGGTTTAAATCTTTCACTTGCTCTGGCTTCATATTGATGTTGCAAATGGAATTTATCCTGGTTCATGCTGGAATAAATCAAGGCAGAGTCTGTGCCATGGTATCTTGAATTCTCAGTAACAATTTTAGTCTGAAGTGCAATAGATTTAAAATCCTAGTGAGCTTACTAGGCACTGGATCATGGTCAAAGTTAAAGCTTTTGATGACACGTGGAATTTTGGTATCAACAAAGAGTTCATTCTTGAGTCAGTAATAATTTGTAATAATGATTCATAGAAGAGACAGAAAATGGTGGTCAAAGGTGAGATGAATCATGCTGCCAGTGAAGCTCCATTTTGCCACTGATTCATGCCTTCCCAAGCAGGAAGAAAGCTGCTTTACAGAAAATCTCTCTATGAGAGTTGCTTCAGGAAATCTATAATTTTTAAACTACCAGTGATTTGCAAACAAAAGCATCCTGCACTTGTTTAAAAGCAGCATTTTCTTTCCTCATTGCCACTCCTTGGTTCTCTACTCTTCTACACAAGCTGCACACAGAGTGAGACTGGCAATGCTGCGCTGTTGGTACCACTGCTGTTCCTCCAGTGCTGCCAGGAGGAGCTGCAGCATGGAGCAGGTTGTGAGGAACCTGGAACTGTGCTGGCTGCTGTCCCTCTGCCAGGGCAGGCATAGCCCCAGAGTAATTCCTGCTTGCTCTTAATTTTCATCTCCTTTTTCGAGGTGCTGCAGGTTAAATTGCCACTTGTGTCACATTGCCATCTGCAGTACTTCAGCTACACAGGTCTTTGCTAAGAGCGGTTCAATTCAGCTTGTTGACAATCCAAGTTCATTTAGGTCCCTATTGGGAGTCACACATTGCTTTCTCAGGGACTATGAGGTAGTTTGATGGGTTTTTTGGATGTAGGAGTGACCTCTTGCTGGACTTCTGAGTCATCCTTTTATTTAAGTCAATATTGCAGGGGATGCATTTGTTCAATTTGTTCAGGTTAATGCGTGCTAAGACCCCCTCCCAAAACAACATCTATGTGTGCTCAGTAAAAACAATCCCAAAATAATAAACCCAAATATTTCAAGATGTTTTTAGATAAAAGCAGATGAAAGAGCATAGGGGAGGAGACTGGTGCTGGTTGTCTTAGGCTGACTGGTACATTGTGTCATAATATTCCTCAGACAAGGAAATTATAAAGAATAAACCAATGAGGGCCATCCTTCAGGTGAAGTATGAAGCAAGGCTTAAAGAAATATGTCAGGGAAGATCTCTGAACAGTACTTATCTTCACTTCTCTTTCATCTAAAATATGATTTTTAAATCTAGTTAGTGACATTTCTGCTGTAGAAAAAATGTCCTGTAGGTGTTTATTTACAGCATTATAAACAGTATCTAGCAAGCACAAGCCTACAAGATTACTTAAAAATGTATTTTATAAAACATTCTGGTTATTAGTGGGCAATACTGAAAACAGGTGGTGTTAAAATTAGTACTTATTAGAAGAAAACTAGTGCTGCAAGTACCTGAAATGAACACAACAAATTTCAGGTTCTGAAAATCATAACAAACTTATCATTAAGGTGGTCTTTCTTAAATTAGATCACTGTCTCAAAGAGAATTGCCTGAAAGAGCACATTTCTTCTTTGCTGAAGAGAAAAGGATTTTTTCAGATATCTGTCCATTTACCACTAAACTCTGGTGAGTGTGGAGTTAAAGCATTTTCAAGATACATTTCTGCATGATGTGATTAAAATATGGGAGATGCAAATAGTCCTAGCAAAGCTATTTTATATTTGATTGCTGCATTTTAAGATCACTAATTATCAGCAGATTAATGGGACATAGTGATGATGGAGTTAAGATCAATGTGCAGGGAAGACTGGAAAAACAAGCTTCCAGAGAAAGTTAGAGCTTTTACACAGTAAAAATGGTAAAATATTCCAAGTTATAGAACCATGGAACATCTTGGGTAAGAAGGACCCACAGGTATTTTCCAAATTCTGGCCCTGCACAAAAAAAGCCCCTGCTAATATCCAAACAATTCTTGAGTTCTGTCAGGCTTAGTATTGTAACCGCTTTCCCAGGCATCCTGTTCCAGTTCCCAAACACCCTTTGGGTAAAGAACCTTTTTTTGATATCCAACCCAAGCCTCCTCTGACACAACTTCAGTCCATTCCTTCAGGTCCTGTCACTGGTCACCACAGAGAAGAGACCAGTGCCCGTCTCTCTCTAAAGTAAAGGTTTAAGTATTAGAAAGCAGGATAGAGTAGAAAAGAAGTATTTCAAAGTCTGGGAATTATTTAAGGAAGAGGTATAAGAAATATTAGCTAAAGGCTATTTCCTTTTCTTTCACCTGAAACTATTCCCCAAAAAACTTTCTGAAATTATTTTCTTGAACATTCCTCTGCTTTTGGGCTGCCTACATCTGAGTTGGGAGAAAACTTGGCTGTTCCATAGGCCAAACACAATTATGAGTTAGAAAATAAACTGGACCCCCTCCCCACCAACCCACTTCATTTAATTATGGGTACTTCAAATATATTTTCTTGCAGTGTGTTGAAATTAATTTTTTGCCATATCTTCCCTGATATGCATGACAGTCCTAGTTTATTTTCTGCTCTAGAAAATAGCAGATTAGTTATCATCGTTGCATGCCGGCATAAAGGTAGCAATGCCTCTGACACAGGTGTTTACATTATAACATTTGAGGCATTTTTAATAAGAGGAAGTGATATGGAAACTAGGGAAGTTTACACAGGATAATTAACAGCTTGAACCCAATAACTCTTATAACTGTAATACACAAGAATTTTCCATTGCACTTTCTCCTCCGCAAAGGACATATCTGATTTTCTTTATATGTTATTGAGGTGTCACTGACCAGTCATAAAATATGACCTCTTTTCCCTGCAAGGAGTGGAATGTCCTGGACACAAGTTACATACATCTTCTGATTGCAGGACAAACCAGTGCTTCTGAGTTTTCCCTGGAGGCTCTTCTTTTGACCACCTCTCTGTTAAATTTATCTAGCTCAGTATCAGGGCCAATCTGAAGTGGAAGTGGTTTCCCTTGCAGAAAACATTCCTTACTTGAGATAAATGCTGAGAAAAGGTAGAAAATTACTTTGCTGTAGCCAGGAGATGCAGTGCAGGGATTTGCAACTGGAAGTCAATGCTGCAGAGCCTTTCTTAAAAAAAAAAAGAAAAAGAAAAAAGGAAAAACCAGTTTTTTGCTGAAAAAGATGAATAAAACAGAGGAAGAATGAGACACCTTTCTATCAAACAGCAAGACGTCATGACAAACTCTCTGCCTACACAGCAATTCCATTCAGACCCGTGACGCTGATCCTGGAGCCCATTTGTGCCAGTTGTTGGAACAATCTGGGGGCACTGAGTTTGCTGCTCTGCTATCAGCCTTTCCTGCTGGCCATTGGGTTCACCGCATGATTTGAGTTCACTTATGAGATGGTTAACAGCCCTTTAAGAATTTGCTCTGTGTATGTAAAGATGGATTGTATACCCTGAACTCCCTTAATCTCTGGATGCTATACATGGTTGTACGCCCTTGACACGAATAGTTTTTTGCAAACAAGGCCCATTTGGTTCTCACCTTGAGCAAAGGCACCAATCTCTGGTGTCCACAGGCTCATTTTGTCTGCCTAGGCCAGAGATCACCTCTAGGGCACCGTCAACATCCATTTGACCCATTCCTGCCTCCTGCTTGTGTCATTTCTCATTGCCCTGAATGAGATCAACCTCTCCCTGTATGTACAAACAAGAAATCATTTGCTTCAGAGTCAATACCAGTTCTTACAACTGGTCTTTTTGCCTCATTTTAGAGTTGCTTTTCACCAAAGGTTCTGAGCACAGCTCCTGAAAAATCAGTAACAATAACAAAGGTGCTAGTAGATGTTTTAGAGTGCCTGGTGTTTCATATCTTGCAGAGAAAACTATTATTGAATTGAGTTTTCATCTGCCTTCAATTTCTTTTTGTTCTTATATCACTTTCATTTCTCATTTTTTAAAGTTGGTGTTGTTTTGAGACTATACATGTTTTGCTAGCAGCTTGAGGTACTGCATGCTGGGGTATGTTGTGAGCTCTGCAAGGCTGGATAATCACAGTAAAGGGGAAAGGATCCCTTAACCTCCAGGATATGTAGATGTGGCACACAGGGGTAAGATTTAGTGGTGGACCTGGCAGTGTTAGGTTTACAGCTGAATTCAGTGATCTTAAAGGTCTTTTCCAAGCTTCCAAGCTGAACAATTCTATAAATCAGTGATGTGATTACTTTAGCTTTTTCAGTTGGTTTTGTGCCCCACTAGGAGCATTAGAAACATCTTTTCTCCCAAATGAAAGCTGAAATCACCCATGGGTTTGTTAGGTGGGCAGTTTAATAAACCCCTGCAACAAGAGGAGACTTACCATGATTTCGTGCCTGCAGCTGAGGTCTGTACGAGCAGGGCTGTGAACTCCAAGACCACTGCGCTGCCTGAACCCAGAGGTTCAGGACAAGATCCTTAAGGCCACTTTAATAGCAAAAGCTTTATTCCATTGTTGGACTCTGAGATTAATTTTTGCATTTTACACTTCTTGATGGAGACTGGAAATTTTACAAGGTGAAGAGCTACTGCTTGTTCAGTGAGCTTTCACTCAAGCCATTTATTTTGGTGGGCTGTAGATACCTATTTTTATCCCACCTCATTTAACTGTGTTCCAATGCCAGCTTCTTTTAGTCTTTTATTCTGAGGTTAATTTTAATTGCAGATGTAAAATATCTTGAAAGACTCAGTCGAATAATTTCTTCTCATAAACCAGGCAATAAATACACATCAGGTAATTGAGCTATTTACAAACCATAACTACCCCTCAGCAGCACAAAGGCACACGGGGACTCCAGTGTCATGGTTTGACTGACAGGGATGTGGATGCTGATGAAGATATTTGCCTTCCGTGCTTCAGAACCCTATGGAAATGATCCCTCTAGTGGGGAGTTGGAAAATCAACTGGTGATCCTGCTTGGCAGTGCGGGAAGGCGAAGTAGGGAACAAATTAAATAGTTGCCCAACGTTAGAGGGGAAAAAACCCCAAACAATGAAAGAGACAGTTGTATTTTCCTAAGCTAAAATTACCACTGAAATAAGATTTTAAGGTAGTTGTTATGAGACGTGGTAAACACTGCCAGAATGCCCATTCAGTGATTTCTGCAAAACACTTTAAAACAGTTTTATTTAGATTTTTTTTCATTGAAATAATGAGATTGTTTTTTTTATGTATTATCATCTCCTTGGGAGAGAAAAAGAACAAACTATTTATAAAGTACTTTCTGAATGATCAGGGGAAAAAAACCCTTGTGATTTCTTCCTTAAGATGAAAGCATTCAATCTTTTTATGGAAAAAATTTTTCAATTTTTCGAGAGATTTCAAAAATATTTCCAAGAGATTCGAAGAATTTCCTACCAAAAAAAAAAAAGCCAGGATTTGTGCTGTAATTGCATGTACTACCTTCTTCTGGTTCATCACGTGCTTCTTGTTACTGTCATTACTCACAGCGCCTCTTAAGAGCAGGCCATAAAACATGGAGGTTGCTGGACCACCTGACACGGGGGTCCGTTCTGCCTGAGTTTGGAATGTGTAACATTCCTGGACAATGTCTGATGGAGGTCCCAGGTGTCTCTTAACTGCAGCTGCCTTGAAAAAACAATTTGTAGTGAATATTTTCTTGCTGCTGTTACTGTGAAAAGCCTTTGTGGCAGCAGCGAGCTCCTCCCTATATAACCTGGTATTGGATCGCTCCACGCTTTCCTGAAGGATCAACAGTGTAACCCTGTGTTGCACCAAGTGTTCCCTTGTGTAAGAATAAATCTGACAGCTTTTGAATCAATATCCAGGTGACCCTAATGCCACTGCTGGACCACACCTCCTGTTGCAAACCCTTGCTTGGCTTGCTGGAAGAAGACGTGAGTGTAGACAGGAGTTATGATACCAAAATCTGGTTCCTTTTGGATTTGTCCTTTATCTCCCTTCAACACCTCCTATGTCTAACTCAAGTATTTCCCTTCCCATGTCCTCCATCCCACAGCTGTTCTGTGCCTCCCACTTGCTGGGGTGTCCTAAGCAAACAGTGGAGCCTGCTCCACCAGGTGAGCCATAAAACCCACCCTTTTCCTGATCTGGTGCAAATTCTTGCCTTTACCCAGCTGGGTGCCTGGCCAAGGGCAGACATCTCAAGCTGTTCTTTTCTGAGCCACATCGCTAACAGCTCTTTTCAAGTAAGAATTTAAAATGTTTTCATTTTCAAACATCTCTGCTTTCAGATTTGAGATGTGAGAAGGTGTTTGTCCACTTGTGAGGCAGCCAGCGGCAATTTCATTCCCCTGTGTGTGGCTACACAGAAGGTGTGTGCTGATAAGTTGTGTCACTCATGAATCATTCTTGTCCATGCTGCTGCTCCATGAAGCTTTGGTAGAAGAGATCCGTTCTTGGAACTATATTGAAGTCTTCAAGTATAATCCAAAAATTATCTCCAGATATGTTCTTATGTTCTCTCATTGGAGAGTGTCTGTCTCTTTTGGGGGCTAACATAATAGAAATTCTCTTTTATATTTGCAAAATATAAATTGTCAATGAAAATTAATGTGTACTTGGGGGGCATACAGATAGAAAAAGTAAAAGAGAGGAGGGAAAAAAATAAAGAGAGTACCTTGTCACCAGCCTGAGGCTGTGTGGTGATTTAATATAATTACAAAGCCTTGAGTTTCCTGAAATTATAAAGCACCTTCAAAGAGAGAGGTCTGCATGGTTTTAAGTAAGAGTGGAACAGTTCTACCCTTGTGGGTAGCATGAAGAATTCCACTCAGGCATTGAATATTAAATGCTTCAGAAAAGAGATGCTTGAAGCTCTGACATCAGCTGTAACTTCCCTTTGATGTCACATGCACGGTTAGTATTAGTTTGGGTTAAAATCATGTCTGAGCTAAAGGAGTTTGGCATGTTTGTGATTATGGACTCACTGAAATGTATGGAATCAACTCTGTGGGTATTAACAACAGCATAAATGTTTGGATCTCTTTTTTAAACTGCTATTGTATTAGAGAAAAGTGTTTTTGGAAAAATACTTGTTTTGTAAAGAGCTACAAAAGTATTCATCAAATTCTGACTTCAACACACTGGTAAGAGTGCAGTTCCAGTGAGTGATGCTGTTGGAGTTCTCCACTCATCTTTGTAGAGAGGATGCTTTTTTGAGAATTGTGATTTTTTCCTCTCCTAGCCTGTAGGAGAGGAAAAAATGTGCAATGGAAACAAAAGGATTTTCATGACTGTTTTAACTGTACTGCATGGTAATAATTTTTGCAGACATTATGCTGAATTCAGCTTCTCATAGAAATCTTGTAGAGGACATTCCATGCCACAGAGAGCAAAACAGTGTGAGTTTGGGCAGCAGTGTCTTATAGTCTGGCAGGATAACAGGTGACCTCTTCCCTCCATCTCTGGCCAGGGGCATCTTGCAGTGATTCTTTCAGGTAGAACCTAGCTTGCAGGTAGAACATATTGTTGGTTTTGTAGAGGTTCCTCTGTCATATGGAGAGACTTTATTGTTTTACTGCATATTTTTGTTCTGTTAATAAAGGTGCAAGTTTAGTACCAACTTTTACTAGAAGGAACTGGATCAGGTTCCTACAGAATTCATTGACACAAACTGATTTTGTGTTTGTGACTCAAATTCAGGGAAAATAAAGTCTAATGTCCTGTCTTGAATAGGTAAAATGAAAACCAGTGAAGTTTACAGTGCATTGTCCGCTTATCTGAAGACTTATAAAATTGGCTTCTATGCAATCTATTTCTGCAGACTTCAGTGGCCTCCCAGTACCTGAAGGGAGCCTACAAGAAGGAGAGAGAGAGTTCATTCACAGAAGAATGTAGTGATAGGATAAGGGGGAATGGCCACAAACTAAAATAGAGTAGTTTTAGATTAGATATTAGGAAAAAATTATTTTCTATGAGGGTGGTGAGGCACTGGAGCAGCTTTTCAAGAGAATGGATCTGGATGAGAATGGATGCCTCATCCCTGGAAGTGTTCAAGACTAAGCTGGATGGGGCTCTGAACAACCTAGTCTAGTGAATGTGCTCCTGCCCCTATCAGGGGTTGGAAGAGGATGATCTTGAAAGACCCTTCCAAACACAAACCATTACAGAATTCATTACCCTTATATGATATAAGCCCTAAGTAATCAGTGGTAATATGTTAATTAATGTAATTGCATGTTTGTGCTAAGGAATAGGTTATATGGGCTAATGATGCCCAAACTCTGTTCTTTGATTGTTTTGAGTTGTATCTAGTGAACAGGAAGTGAAAGCAATTTATGCAATTATGTGGATGGTGTAAACAATCAGACCTGACAGACCATGGATTTCAGGGGAGGGCTGTTATATGCCTCAAACGTACTCTTAGGCCGGCAGTTGACTCCAATGACCCAAAGAACCCACAGACCACCTCAAAATACATCACCACAGGGTTTCCTGATGGTTGAGAGTTTTTGTTGGGTTACTGTTTTTATTTTTATTTTTTAATCATAGGTTATACCCTGGCAGAACTAGGGGTGCAATGTAACCTTGTAATTGGCAATCACGAAACTCTGCCCTGCTTTCTAAAATGTCAACACTGTTCTCATCAAATGCCCTCAAGGTTGCCATAAAGTGGTGCTTCTGTGGGGATTTTTGAACACTGGTGAAGTTTTAGTTCCAAGTACAAAAATCAGCTTAGTTCCACATTTTTTATATATATGAGTTCCTGGTAAATATTCTCACTGAGCAAGTGTGTTGCTTTGCAGGGCTGAGGATGAAAAGCTGCAATTAATTTCTGAGCACAGGTGGAAATCCAGTCTTTGAAGGTTTCATTGCACTCAGATGACTGGAGTATTGGAAGGACCAGATTTGAAAATATCAGGCTCAAGACAGGGCAGTTTGTCAGAGCAGCCATGTGGGTAGCTGGAAGAGCTCCAGGGAACAGACTCAATTTGGGCTGTTAGCTGAGTAAGGCATGACTAATAAGATTTTTTAACAAAGCATTTTTAGAGTCTGTTGAAACCATTGATTTCCCTTCAAGAAAATTAAACATTAGCAAGTTTTTCCACTAATTCTAAAATAAAGATCATGGTCTCACACTTAGCTTGTGTGGTGGGAAACTCCCTACAGTTCACTTCAGAAACCTTTTTAGGATTTAATAATCATCAGTGAATTGAGCTACTTAGGTCATTAAGCATTCAGCTGTTTTACCATCTCAGTGTACAAATGAGTGCCTGCTTTTCATGTCATCTGGGGTTAGAATGTTGGAGAGAAGAACACTGAATTAGTTGGAAAATTAGCATAGATTGAATTACACTTTTGTGAGCTGTCAGTGATTTGGATGGGGAGGCCGGAAGTGTTTACTGGGGAATGAAGCAGTGTGGGGAGTGGGCATGGGCTTTAAATGCATGGGGGCAGCAAAGTGTTTTGGATAGTGGTACTTCTTGAGATGGAGGGCAGGTGGAATTTGTGGCATGGCATGAATAATACATGACATAATAATTTTTTTTCCTTTTCCTCTGGTGGCTTTTTGTTTGGGTGCTAAGCATAATGCAAAGGGCACAAACAGTGGCTTCCACTGAATGCAAGTGTGTTTCAGCAGGCTATTGATTAAGGTTGTAACGGTATTGCTTTACTTGGTTTAAGTTTAGCAGGTTGTGTATAGGATCAGGGGGAATGGTTTTAAATGGAAACCATAGATTTAGAGTAGATATAAGGGCTGGCTGCAACCAGCTTGGATATGGGAACCTTCAGCTTTTCTCAGCCCCAAATGTTACAAGGTATGGAAATTTAGGTTTGCTTGTGCTTATGAATGTCACAGCTCAAGGTGTGCTCTGTGTGTGGGATTTTGAACTCCCTCCCCTAATTTTTCCTCTTCTATTAGGATTTTAAGAGAATAAAGCACAATTTCATACGCTGGTGAAATATGAAAATTGGACGAGATAAATGAAAAAATACAAGTAATAGCATTGGTATCTGTACTGCAAAGCACAATGCCTATTTTGCCACTGAGGAGAGGGGGACGTAAGGGAGAAGTGTCAGTGTTGTAAAAATGTGACACTTCTCACAAATGGTTACTATTGGAGGAATTTATCTTGAGTACAGTGAGGCAGTAATATCTCCTAGGGGTTTTCAACCAATACTGGAGCCTTAACAAAAATATCTTTCTATCTGCTTCCTAGGCTTGATGTACCAGGTTCCTCCAGGCCATGGTTGCTCAGAGCACTTTCCTCTCTGACCAGGCACTTTGGAGCTCTTTGGAGCCACTCTGTCCCTTTGTGTCCAATGGATCTTGCCCAGGCGTTGGAATTGCATTGAAAAGCTGATTCGCTTTGAGCATAGGTAATTTTATTTCATCAACTTATTCAACTCCAGTGTTTGCCTGCACACAGGAGAGGAGTGTGGTCAGGACAGAGCAGGGTTTTGACCCTGAGGCTGCCTTTGGATGGGCAGGCATTGCCCCAGCAGGAAATGGTTGTGGTGCACTGCAGTGTGCCCTGGATCCTGCCTGCTTCTGCTGCTCAAGCTGTGTTTTGTCCAAGGACATCATGAAGGAGCTTCTTCACCTTAGTAAAGAAGTCTACCAGCTTGTTGAGTGGATATGGGCAGGAGCTAACCTCACCCAATGGTGTTGGTTCTGGAGTGGGGAGGGCTGTTGGCAAAGGCTTTTGAGAGGGGATTGGTGTCGGCCATGGCTTATGAGTGGGGGGTTGTGTTGGCCATGGCTTATGAGTGGGAGGTAGTGTTGGCCATGGGTTAGAAGTGGGAAGTGGTGTTGGCCATGGCTTATGAGTGGGAAGGGCTGTTGGCAATGGCTTATGAGTGGGAGGTACTGTTGGCCATGGGTTAGAAGTGGGAAGTGGTGTTGGCCATGGCTTATGAGTGGGAAGGGCTGTTGGCAATGGCTTATGAGTGGGAGGTAGTGTTGGCCATGGCTTATGAGTGGGAAGGGCTGTTGGCAATGGCTTATGAGTGGGAGGTAGTGTTGGCCATGGCTTATGAGTAGGAGGTAGTGTTGGCCATGGCTTATAAGTGGGAATGGGTTGTATTGGCCATGGGTTAACAGTTGGAAGGGGCTGGACTGGCCATGGTTTCAGAGGTGGTGGTGGGGGAACTGTCACTAAATGATTCCAGGTTTGTGATGATGGAGAACCACTTCCAAGTGTGTTTGCCCCTGTGTGGACCAGGATCCAGTCATAGAAGTACTGAGTGGAGGTGTAGACTCCAGGCTGCCTTGCTCTGGCACAGCCTTTTCCCCAGCTGGTTATTCCAACAACCCACCAGGAGTCAGCCTTGTTGTCCTGGCACATGAGGGGACCACCGCTGTCACCCTGCAGCAGAGCACAGAGGATTAAGGTGGTGTTGGTGGCACCTGCCAGTACTGGGGCTGTCTCCTTCTCTCTCACAGCCCCTGCCAGAGCTCTATTCTGGGCAGAGAAAAGCTCTGCTCAGAGGCTGGAGCCTCCAGAAGCTTGGCTGTGAATGGCATGGGTTCATGTAGGGTAGGGCTCTCTCTATCCTCTCTGCACGGGACTCCTGGTTGTGCAGAGGATGGAACTTTGGCACCTGGACCTCTTCACTGCCAAGAGAAGTGGGCTTTCTGGGATTTCTGTCACAAGGGGAGGCCTGGGCAGGCAGGTGTGGACGGGCAGTGTGTGGGGAGCCCCCACAGCAGTCAGGGGGAGCTGGGGCTGGGAGGGTGACTGAGTGGCTGGGCAAAGCAGGCCCTGGGCTGTGTTGGGGTGGTGCTTCCCTGGCTGCTGGTGCTGCTGGGGGCTGAGTGGCTCGTGGCACGTTCCTACCTGGCAGGTGTCGATGCCACCCTGTGGGTAACCAGCACACAAGTTGTGGGTGTGGATCTCCCCTCCGTACCAGTCACTGCTGTTGCAGAGCTGGAGATTGATGAGCTGGACCTTGGCCTCCTGCAGGAGATCAGGTGCATCTTGAGCTGTGAGCAGAGAAAGGAATAAACAGTAAGCACCACATTGCCCATTCTCCTCTCCTGACTTGAGAAGGGCATTCTCTTTCCTAGGGTTTGGCTTTGCCTCTGCAGAGACACAGGAGCGCTGTGACCCTTCTTCCTGCCTCTGGGGAGCAAGCCAGGTCCGTCTCTCAGAGGCATATCTTCTGCAGACTGGCTTTGGTCTCTGCTGTGGGAAAGCCCAAACCCTCTCCTCAGTGGGCTGAGCTGCCCCAGGAGTTGCTCTTGGAACTCACATCTTGCAGTAGTGGCCCCCCAGCCAGCAATCCAGCAGTTTTGCAGCTCTGACACTCTCAGTCTGGCGTCGGGCACACAGGCCAGCTGGATGTAGGGGCTGCACTTGACAGGATGGTCCAATTCCAGAAGAGCAATGTCATAGCTCATGTCATTAGGGTTGTAGTACTCATGCACCAGCAACTGCTTGACACTGCGCATTTGTGCCCCATGGCCCGGCTGAGTGAACTGGGTGGCCCCAATCACCACAGACAGCAGGCTGATGTTACTGGAAAGGAGATGGAGAGTGAGATGAGAGGGAGCAGAGCCATGTGCCACAGCAGCCCAGCAGTTGCTAGACCTCTGCTTGGAAAGGCACAGAGGGAGGAGTGCTCTGGCAGGTGTGAGTGCCCTCACACATCTTGAGGGAGGCTTGAGGGAGCCTCTTGTGAGGCTGGGGTAATGTCAAGCTGGAGGCTGTTAAGAAGCCTTGGCACGAGCCCAGGCTTCTCCTGAGCACTGTGGCAGCCTGGCTGCCTGAGAGGAAAGGGGATGAGAGTAGCAGGTGGTGCTGCTGGCAGGGCACCTGCTGGTGTTGTGGAGATGTCCCCATTCCCTGCCCCTTCTTACTCAAACTTGTCGAAGCAGTGGGCTGCTGTGAGGACCCACTGTGTGCTGATGAGGGACCCTCCACACAGATGCCCTGGGTCTGGAACCCATGGGTGGTGGATGCTGACAATCCAGGGCCAGGCTCCTGGCAGGGCACCAGCACCACCCACGATGCGTGTCATGCCGGATTCATAAGCCATGTCGCCGTAGTAGTACGCCATGAGGCCATAGTCGGACACCACGGCTCGGAGTCCGCAGATCCCTCTGCAGGCAGAAAGTCATTTCCATGCTGCTTCATGGCCTGCTGTGGCTCAGGCTGAAGCTCAGCCCTCTGCCCTCCCCACAAGGCCTTGCACGCACAGCAGGCCAGGGAAGGCCATGGGGTGTGTGTCTGTCCGTGCCAGCACCTGGCTGCTGGCAAGGAACTGAGGCTTCCCATGGTGGGGGGGAAGCTGTGGCCTGGCCATGGGGGACAGGTGGGTCCCTCCAGGGAAGGCCGCAAGTGTTGCCTTGGCTCCTTCCCAGGGCCTGGGCCCGCTTACCCGCAGTTGTCCCATGTCCCATGCGACAGCCCGGCCATGGTCAGTAGGACGAAGAGGCTGAGCCAATTCATGTCTGCCAGAGGCACGAGTCAGCTGCAAGCACTGAGAGCTCCGTGCAGCAGCACAGTCACAGCCGCACTGCCTGCAGCAGCTGTGCTGCCCGTGGTGCCCTTGGTCCTGGCGCTGATGTCACAGACGGGTGGGTTCCATGTTCTGAGCACTGCGGGGTTCTGTGGCACAGGGCCCACTGGGGGAGAGGCAACATCAAATTGAGGAGCCATAGAACGGTTTTGGGGTGGAAGGGACCTAGGTGATCATCTAGCTCTGACCCCCTTGCCTTACTTATGGCGGGATGGCTTGCGCTAGACCCAGCTGTCCACAGTGTGCATGTCTCGGCTTAGAAGCTGTCCTTGAACACTTTCGGGGGTGAGGCATTTAAGTACTAAGTCCTGGTCATCAGGCCCTGGCTAAGGCCTGAACAACAGGCCTTTTGCCGAAACTGGCCACTAGATGGACCTTCAAAACAAGTGTTATGTATGGCCACTCCGTAGATGAATAATGGATTTACCTTTCCATACTTAGGAACTAAACAAGGCCACATCTGGCCTTGTTTTTTGAGTGTGGGATCACAGAGAAATCTCCTGGTTTCTCTTAGAGCCCTCCCAGGCCTTGGGATCATCACAGTAGGAGAATGAAGCCAGATGTTACTGCACTAGAAGTTTTGGTGTCTTGCCTCTTCCTCAGTATAAAAACAGGGACCTCTCACAGGCAGTCAGTAACCTCACTGCCTCTAGGGGAAGGATGGGCAGGGTTGGATGAGGATCAAGGATAAGGGTAACCTGTGATTTGTCTTTCTTCATCACTGTAGGTGGTCTTTTATAGTAATGATTAGATGCATTGCCTACCTTGTCCTTTTATAAATATTTGATAATGATTTTATGTCCTGTTTACTTATACATTTGCAATACTTTGCAGTTTCAAATTGTAATAAATGACATTTATTCTTGAAGTTGGTGTCTGTGTCTTCTGTGCTGACCCTGCTTACATGAAAAACAGGCACCCACAGCAGCTCTGGGATGCCAATATCTCAGCAGCCTCACAGTCAAGAATTCCTTCCCAATATCTCATCTAAAGCTACCCTCTGTCACTGTAAAGACACTGCCCCTTGTCCTATCAGGACCTGCCCTTGTAAGAAGGCTCTCTGCTGCTTTCTTAGGCCCCTCTTCCTGCAGGATGAGGCTGTGCAGTCCCTGGGGCAGGCAGCAGCTGAGGAATCCATTTGGGGCAGGGAGCTGGGTGTGCAGCTGCAGTGCCAGCTGCAGATTGAGCTCTGGCTGGCAGGACCAGAGGCTGTGAACTGCCCATGCTTTGCATAACAGAGGGCACAGGGAGCTGTGGCACTGGCCAGGATTTGAATGGACGCTGAGCGCTGCAGCAGGAGCTGGTGGCTCTTTATGGAACGTGACATCTGTGAGTCTGCTGGGGGAATCCTGAGGCTGAATGGGTATGGAAACCTGCTCTGACTGGGTGAGAGTGGTGTGGATAGAGAATCAAACAGGGCAACCATTGGCTTGTTGGAGCCACCTGTGCTTCCAAAATGGTCACCCAGGGGAGTTTCCTCAGCACTTTGGCAGCCCAGATGGGACCCAAGGGCTGCTGGATCCTCCGACCTTCAGAGCAGGTACTGGTGAGGTCACCTGGGATCTTTAGAGCAGGAAGGAGCCAAATGGGAGCGTACAATTTTGTGTGTAGACTCTGTGGAAATTATAAGGGTGCATTTGAGCCTCTCTATTGTTGTGGCATTTGGTGCAGATTTGGTGAAATCACTGGTAGAGGGTGGAGAAGGCATGCACAGCATGATCAGTGTAAGGCAGCCACAGAGGAGTTGTGGAGACCCCTGTAAGATGTGAGGTGGGGGGCCCTGAGTCTCTGCTAGGACACTTGAGTCTCTGTTCAAAGTCTTTTGGAGACAGGCACAGGGAGAGCCTTGTGTTCCTCATGCCACACAATGGGTGCTAGGGTCCCTGGGCACACACAGAAGGGGGTGGAAGTCCCTTCACAAGGGACTCCTTCAGAAAGGGGTTTCACGTGCTTTGCGGTGTTTGATGTGATGGGAAATATCCCTGGTTTATTTAGGGGAAGAGATGCCCGTGGCTGAGGTTGCACAGAACTGGGAGAAATTGTTTGGGCAGCAGAATTTTGCCAAGACAGTACAATAAGGTTGTTCCAGGATGGTTGGGTGGCTCTAAGCTGGTCTGCTCACTGGACAGTGTAATGGCCATCCCCAGCCCTGAGTGACACTCTTGCACTTCCCTGGTCTTTAGTGACCAGGCAGCCCCTGAAATTTACTTCAGGAAATATTTGAAGAAGCTTAAGTCAGGGTGGCAGGGACCAGTACAGATGTGGGATGGTTCTTCTCAGCCCAGTCCATCTTGATTAAGACAAATGGAGGAGTGCCACCCACTGTGAGATAGGATTCCATTGGCCTGGTGATGCCAGATTGATTTTTGCCTTTTCTCTTTTATGTATCCTCTGTATTCTTTACACATATATTTGTAGCTCTGTAGTTGTATCTGTGGCGAGTTTTCTCAGTAGTTTTCCCTACCTTTTCTCTAAGTAGAAAGACAAAACATATTTCAGACCTCCAAGCCCTGCAGAGTACAAGGCAACTAAACTTATATTTGTTCTTCTTGGAAACCAAGGCTGGAAACAGCTCTTTGAGACATATTTTCATAAGCAAGGTTTAGTTTCCATCTGAGTGGAAGAGGATTTAGAGAGTGTTGAACTGAGGGAGGAGTTACTTCACCATGTGTGGTCCAAATTGGTGATTTTTGTCAAATATGCTAATTTATTAAGCTTATAAAACTGCATTCTCCTCATGCAGGGGAGGAATTCTATGGTCATTTGCCATATCTGCTACTGGAGGCCTCCAATAAAGATGAGCCTTTATATTATCTCCTATGTCAAAAGTGTGGTTTTTTATTGTTTTGTTCTAGGTTCTTTAAGGCATCACTTGAAGCCAAGAAGAATATCCAAAGCAGGCCGAGTGACAACCAGCCCAAGGCATTTTGAAGCATTCTATTAGATGGCGAAAGTCAATGCTCACTTGCTTTCACCTGTAAAAGACAGGTGAAAACTGCCTCCAACAAGTCTACCCCATGGCATTCCAGAAGCCTCTACCATTCCCCCCCCTCCTCATCCAAGAGTATCAAAGTTTGATTGAAAAGGATATAAAAATTTGGTGCAAATTTGTACAGTTTGTAGATGATTTGTTAATTAGTGAGTTAAGAAGATTCTTTCCCATCCTGTGGTGATTATCTACAGCCCTCAGACAAACCAGCATAGCAAGCTGCAGTTTGTGGCTCTGCAGCTGGCTCTTTGATTGCTCTTTCTCTCCATTGGCCATGCTTATTCAGCTCTCTCATCTTCCACAACTCCTCCCTTTCCCTGCCCTCATCTGCTCCCAGATATGGAGCCAGCCCCAGGCATCATTTCCCCCTGGCTCACAGGCTGGCCGTGCCTGTGAACAGCCTTGGTGTTGCAGATGCTGTTGGCCCACTCACCTTGGCCTTCCACGGCATTCCTGGTGCACTTTCCTAGGGTTCCTGCCAGCTTCCTCTCCCCAGAATGACCCCAGCTCTTCCTCTGAGTATCTGTGAAGTGTGACCACCTGGCACCTCAATCCCCCTTTGCTGCCTGTGAAATCTGGCTCTGCCTTAGGGCACTGGCACTCCAGTCAGGCGCCAGGAGTTTCCCTTGTCATGCTTGGGAGTTTCCCAGATGTCTTCCCTTAGCCCAGGCTCTCACCAGGCCCTAAATTAGCAGCCCATGTGCATTGCAGCACATGCACCCCCAGTGTATCTGCTTTTTTCCTATCCTCTTCCAAGGCTCGAGGTAGCAGGTTCCTCCAGGCCACGGTGGCTCAGAGCACTGTCCTCTCTGACCAGGCACTTTGGAGCTCTTTGGAGCCACTGTGTCCCTTTGTGTCCCCAGGCTTGTTGTGCAGGTGCTGAGCATGGCACTTCTTGTCTTACCCAGGAGTTGGAATTGCACTGAAAAGATGGCTCCCTGTGACCAAAGGTAATTTTATTTCAACAACTAAATCAACTCCAGTGTGTGTGTGTGCACAGAGGAGATGAGTGTGGTCAGGACAGAGCAGGGTTTGGACCCTGAGGCTGCCTTTGGATCAGCAGGCATTGCCCCAGCAGGAAATGGTTGTGGTGCACTGCAGCCTGCCCTGGTTCCTGCCTGCTTCTGCTGTTCAAGGAGAACTTTTAACTGCGTTTAAGTTCATATTGTAATCAATCCAGTTATAGAAGTGCTGAACGGAGGTGTAGACTCCAGGCTGCTTTGGTCTGGCACAGCCTTTTCCCCAGCTGGTGATTCCAATGACCCACCAGTAGGCAGCGTTGTTGTCCTGGCACATGAGGGGACCACCGCTGTCACCCTGCAGCAGAGCACAGAGGATTAAGGTGGTGTTGGTGGCACCTGCCAGTACTGGGGCTGTCTCCTTCTCTCTCACAGCCCCTGCCAGAGCTCTATTCTGCGCAGAGAAAAGCTCTGCTCAGAGGCTGGAGCCTCCAGAAGCTTGGCTGTGAATAGCATGGGTTCATGTAGGGTAGGGCTCTCTCTATCCTCTCTGCACAGGACTCCTGGTTGTGCAGAGGATGGAACTTTGGCACCTGGACCTCTTCACTGCCAAGAGCACTAGCTGGGCTTTCTGGGATTTCTGTCACAAGGGGAGGCCTGGGCAGGCACGTGTGGATGGGCAGTGTGTGGGAAGCCCCCACAGCAGTCAGGGGGAGCTGGGGCTGGGAGGGTGACTGAGTGGCCGGGCAAAGCAGGCCCTGGCCTGTGTTGGGGTGGTGCTTCCCTGGCTGCTGGTGCTGCTGGGGGCTGAGTGCCTCATGGCGTGCTCCTACCTTGCAGGAATCAATGGTGCCCTCTGGGTAACCAGCACACAAGTTGTAGGAATAGACTGCTCCTGAGTACCAGTCACTGCTGTTGCAGAGCTGGAGATTGATGAGCTGGACCTTGGCCTGCTGAAGGTGAGCAGGTTGATCTACACCTGTGAGCAGAGAAAGGAATAAGCCCCCAGCAGCTCCATGCTGGTTCTGCTTCTCTGTCAGACGAATCCCTTCCCCTAGGGGCACCCCTTCTCTGCAGGGATTTATGTTCTGCAGCCTGGCTTTGGCCTCTGCTGTGGGGAAGCCCAAAACCTATCTCCAGTGTGCTGAGTCGGCCCAGAAGTCGCTCTTGGAACTCACTTCTTGCAGTAGTGGCCCCCCAGCCAGCAACCCAGCAGTTTCTCAGCTCTGAGACTCTTAGGGTGGGTTCAGCCAGACAGGCCAGCTGGACGTAGGCACTGCACAGGACAGGACGCTCCAATTGAATCAGCGCAATGTCGTAGCTCATGTCTTTACGCCTGTAGTCGCGGTGCATCACCACCTTCTTGACATTGCGCACTTGTGCCCCAGGGCCAAGCTGATACAAGTTGGTGGCCCCAATCACCACATACAGCAGGCTGAAGTTACTGGAATGGAGATGGAGAGAGAGATAAGAGGGAGTCACAGCAGCCCAGCAGTTGCTAGACCTCGGCTTGGAAAGGCACAGAGGGAGGAGTGCTCTGGCAGGTGAGAGTGCTCTCGCACATCTTAGGCTGGGGGAATGTCAAGCTGGAGGCTGCTAGGAAGACTTGGCACGAGCCCAGGCTTCTCCTGAGCACTGTGGCAGCCTGGCTGCCTGAGAGGAAAGGGGATGAGAGTAGTAGGTGGTGCTGCTGGCAGGGCACCTGCAGGTGTTGTGGAGATGTCCCCATTCCCTGCCCCTTCTTACTCAAACTTGTCGAAGCAGTGGGCTGCTGTGAGGACCCAATCTCCAGTGATGAGGGAACCTCCACACCAATGTTTTGTGCCTGGTACCCATGGGTGCTGGATGCTGACGAGCCAGGGCCATTCTGCTACTGCGGAACCAGCACCACCCACGATGCGTGTCATGCCGTAGTCATAAACCACATTGCCGTAGGAATAAGCCACAGGTCGGTACCCACAGCTCCCTCTGCAAGCAGAAAGTCATTTCCATGGTGCTTCATGGCCTGCTGTGGCTCAGGCTGAAGCTCAGCCCTCTGCCCTCCCCACAAGGCCGTGCTTCATGGCCTGCTGTGGCTCAGGCTGAAGCTCAGCCCTCTGCCCTCCCCACAAGGCCTTGCACGCACAGCAGGCCAGGGAAGGCCATGGGGTGTGTGTCTGTCCGTGCCAGCACCTGGCTGCTGGCAAGGAACTGAGGCTTCCCATGGTGGGTGGGAAGCTGCGGCCTGGCCATGGGGGACGGGTGGGTCCCCTCCAGGGAAGGCCGCAAGTGTTGCCATGGCTCCTTCCCTGGGCCTAGGCCCGCTTACCCGCAGGTGTACTGGCTCTGTGCCAGCCCGGCCATGGTCAGCAGGACGAAGAGGCTGAGCCAATTCATGTCTGCCAGAGGCACGAGTCAGCTGCAAGCACTGAGAGCTCTGTGCAGCAGCACAGTCACAGCCGCACTGCCCGCAGCAGCTGTGCTGTCCGTGGTGCCCTTGGTCCTGGCGCTGATGTCACAGACGGGTGGGTTCCATGTTCTGAGCACTGCGGGGTTCTGTGGCACAGGGTCCACTGGGGGAGGGGCAACATCGAATTGGTTAGCCATGGAATGGTTTGGGGGTGGAAGGGACCCTGGTGATCATCTAGCTCTGACCCCCTTGCCTTGGGCATAGTGGGTGGGGTAGCTTGCACTCAACATGTTTTCAGAGCTCAGCTCAGAAGCTGTTCTCGAACTCAGTGACAATGGCTCCCCCAGTTGATGGGCTTACCAGAATGATGGTCAAAAATTAGCATAACTAGTGATTTGTCTTTCTACATCACTGTAGACAGTAGTCTTTTATAATAATGATTAGAAGCATTGCCTATCTCTTATAAATATTTTCTAAGTATTTGATGCCCTGCTTACTTATCCATTTGCAATTTTTTGCAGTTTCTGATGCCTTAAATTTTAGCTTTTATATTTTTCTGATTCTCTGGTGCCTTGCTATGTAACTCTGAACTTCATATTAAGTGGCCAATAAGTTCTTTTTACAGGGTAGTTAGATAAAACGATGCCTTCTCAGCTTGAAAATCAAAGACAATCATTACCCAAAATGCAGAAATAACAGCAAATTGAAAGGGGCAAGCCAAGAGGTTGAGACTTCATGACCTGAAGCTGTAATTGGACAGTTAACCCCATATGTAAATTGACCAAATATTAAAATTGTAAAAGCTGGTGACTAAGATCCATCTTAGATCCAACCAGGGTGTAGCACTGACCAGGCTCTAGTACTGCCCAAGGTATATCCTTTAAAGTCCTTTCAATAAATACCAACTTTATTCATTTAAATCTGTCGAGTCTCTGTTCCAGATAAAAATCCTCAGGCATAATTTTGAATTACAGTAAATGACATTTATTCTTGAAGTTGGTGTCTGTGTCTTCTGTGCTGACCCTGCTTACATGAAAAACAGGTACCCACAGCAGCTCTGGGATGCCAGTATCTCAGCAGCCTCACAGTCAAGAATTCCTTCCCAATATCTCATCTAAAGCTACCCTCTGTCACTGTAAAGACACTGCCCCTTGTCCTATCAGGACCTGCCCTTGTAAGAAGGCTCTCTGCTGCTTTCTTAGGCCCCTCTTCCTGCAGGATGAGGCTGTGCAGTCCCTGGGGCAGGCAGCAGCTGAGGAATCCATTTGGGGCAGGGAGCTGGGTGTGCAGCTGCAGTGCCAGCTGCAGATTGAGCTCTGGCTGGCAGGACCAGAGGCTGTGAACTGCCCATGCTTTGCATAACAGAGGGCACAGGGAGCTGTGGCACTGGCCAGGATTTGAATGGACGCTGAGCGCTGCAGCAGGAGCTGGTGGCTCTTTATGGAACGTGACATCTGTGAGTCTGCTGGGGGAATCCTGAGGCTGAATGGGTATGGAAACCTGCTCTGACTGGGTGAGAGTGGTGTGGATAGAGAATCAAACAGGGCAACCATTGGCTTGTTGGAGCCACCTGTGCTTCCAAAATGGTCACCCAGGGGAGTTTCCTCAGCACTTTGGCAGCCCAGATGGGACCCAAGGGCTGCTGGATCCTCCGACCTTCAGAGCAGGTACTGGTGAGGTCACCTGGGATCTTTAGAGCAGGAAGGAGCCAAATGGGAGCGTACAATTTTGTGTGTAGACTCTGTGGAAATTATAAGGGTGCATTTGAGCCTCTCTATTGTTGTGGCATTTGGTGCAGATTTGGTGAAATCACTGGTAGAGGGTGGAGAAGGCATGCACAGCATGATCAGTGTAAGGCAGCCACAGAGGAGTTGTGGAGACCCCTGTAAGATGTGAGGTGGGGGGCCCTGAGTCTCTGCTAGGACACTTGAGTCTCTGTTCAAAGTCTTTTGGAGACAGGCACAGGGAGAGCCTTGTGTTCCTCATGCCACACAATGGGTGCTAGGGTCCCTGGGCACACACAGAAGGGGGTGGAAGTCCCTTCACAAGGGACTCCTTCAGAAAGGGGTTTCACGTGCTTTGCGGTGTTTGATGTGATGGGAAATATCCCTGGTTTATTTAGGGGAAGAGATGCCCGTGGCTGAGGTTGCACAGAACTGGGAGAAATTGTTTGGGCAGCAGAATTTTGCCAAGACAGTACAATAAGGTTGTTCCAGGATGGTTGGGTGGCTCTAAGCTGGTCTGCTCACTGGACAGTGTAATGGCCATCCCCAGCCCTGAGTGACACTCTTGCACTTCCCTGGTCTTTAGTGACCAGGCAGCCCCTGAAATTTACTTCAGGAAATATTTGAAGAAGCTTAAGTCAGGGTGGCAGGGACCAGTACAGATGTGGGATGGTTCTTCTCAGCCCAGTCCATCTTGATTAAGACAAATGGAGGAGTGCCACCCACTGTGAGATAGGATTCCATTGGCCTGGTGATGCCAGATTGATTTTTGCCTTTTCTCTTTTATGTATCCTCTGTATTCTTTACACATATATTTGTAGCTCTGTAGTTGTATCTGTGGCGAGTTTTCTCAGTAGTTTTCCCTACCTTTTCTCTAAGTAGAAAGACAAAACATATTTCAGACCTCCAAGCCCTGCAGAGTACAAGGCAACTAAACTTATATTTGTTCTTCTTGGAAACCAAGGCTGGAAACAGCTCTTTGAGACATATTTTCATAAGCAAGGTTTAGTTTCCATCTGAGTGGAAGAGGATTTAGAGAGTGTTGAACTGAGGGAGGAGTTACTTCACCATGTGTGGTCCAAATTGGTGATTTTTGTCAAATATGCTAATTTATTAAGCTTATAAAACTGCATTCTCCTCATGCAGGGGAGGAATTCTATGGTCATTTGCCATATCTGCTACTGGAGGCCTCCAATAAAGATGAGCCTTTATATTATCTCCTATGTCAAAAGTGTGGTTTTTTATTGTTTTGTTCTAGGTTCTTTAAGGCATCACTTGAAGCCAAGAAGAATATCCAAAGCAGGCCGAGTGACAACCAGCCCAAGGCATTTTGAAGCATTCTATTAGATGGCGAAAGTCAATGCTCACTTGCTTTCACCTGTAAAAGACAGGTGAAAACTGCCTCCAACAAGTCTACCCCATGGCATTCCAGAAGCCTCTACCATTCCCCCCCCTCCTCATCCAAGAGTATCAAAGTTTGATTGAAAAGGATATAAAAATTTGGTGCAAATTTGTACAGTTTGTAGATGATTTGTTAATTAGTGAGTTAAGAAGATTCTTTCCCATCCTGTGGTGATTATCTACAGCCCTCAGACAAACCAGCATAGCAAGCTGCAGTTTGTGGCTCTGCAGCTGGCTCTTTGATTGCTCTTTCTCTCCATTGGCCATGCTTATTCAGCTCTCTCATCTTCCACAACTCCTCCCTTTCCCTGCCCTCATCTGCTCCCAGATATGGAGCCAGCCCCAGGCATCATTTCCCCCTGGCTCACAGGCTGGCCGTGCCTGTGAACAGCCTTGGTGTTGCAGATGCTGTTGGCCCACTCACCTTGGCCTTCCACGGCATTCCTGGTGCACTTTCCTAGGGTTCCTGCCAGCTTCCTCTCCCCAGAATGACCCCAGCTCTTCCTCTGAGTATCTGTGAAGTGTGACCACCTGGCACCTCAATCCCCCTTTGCTGCCTGTGAAATCTGGCTCTGCCTTAGGGCACTGGCACTCCAGTCAGGAGCCAGGAGTTTCCCTTGTCATGCTTGGGAGTTCCCCAGATGTGTTCCCTTAGCCCAGGCTCTCACTAGGCCCTAAATTAGCAGCCCATGTGCATTGCAGCACATGCACCCCCAGTGTATCTGCTTTTTTCCTATCCTCTTCCAAGGCTCGAGGTAGCAGGTTCCTCCAGGCCACGGTGGCTCAGAGCACTGTCCTCTCTGACCAGGCACTTTGGAGCTCTTTGGAGCCACTGTGTCCCTTTGTGTCCCCAGGCTTGTTGTGCAGGTGCTGAGCATGGCACTTCTTGTCTTACCCAGGAGTTGGAATTGCACTGAAAAGATGGCACCCTGTGACCAAAGGTAATTTTATTTCATCAACTAAATCAACTCCAGTGTGTGTGTGTGTGCACAGAGGAGATGAGTGTGGTCAGGACAGAGCAGGATTTGGACCCTGAGGCTGCCTTTGGATCAGCAGGCATTGCCCCAGCAGGAAATGGTTGTGGTGCACTGCAGCCTGCCCTGGATCCTGCCTGCTTCTGCTGTTCAAGGAGCACTTTTCATTGCATTTACACGCATATTGTAATCGATCCAGTCATAGAAGTACTTAGTGGAGGTGTAGACTGCAGGCTGCATTGCTCTGGCACATCCATTTGCCCAGCTGGTGACTCCAATGACCCACCAGTGGTCAGCGTTGTTGTCCTGGCACATGAGAGGACCACCGCTGTCACCCTGCAGCAGAGGACAGAGGATTAAGGTGGTGTTGGTGGCACCTGCCAGTACTGGGGCTGTCTCCTTCTCTCTCACAGCCCCTGCCAGAGCTCTATTCTGGGCAGAGAAAAGCTCTGCTCAGAGGCTGGAGCCTCCAGAAGCTTGGCTGTGAATGGCATGGGTTCATGTAGGGTAGGGCTCTCTCTATCCTCTCTGCACAGGACTCCTGGTTGTGCAGAGGATGGAACTTTGGCACCTGGACCTCTTCACTGCCAAGAGAAGTGGGCTTTCTGGGATTTCTGTCACAAGGGGAGGCCTGGGCAGGCAGGTGTGGACGGGCAGTGTGTGGGGAGCCCCCACAGCAGTCAGGGGGAGCTGGGGCTGGGAGGGTGACTGAGTGGCTGGGCAAAGCAGGCCCTGGGCTGTGTTGGGGTGGTGCTTCCCTGGCTGCTGGTGCTGCTGGGGCTGAGTGGCTCATGGCACGTTCCTACCTGGCAGGCGGCGATGCCACCCTGTGGGTATCCAGCACACAGTTGGTGGGTGTAGATTTGCCCTCCGTACCAGTCACTGCTGTTGCAGAGCTGGAGATCGATGAGCTGGACCTTGGCCTCCTGGAGGAGATCAGGTGTAGTACCTGCCGCTGTGAGCAGAGAAAGGAATAAGCCTCTGGCAGGTCCATGCCAGTTTGCTCATCTCTCAGGTGGTTATCTCTTTCCCTGGGTTTGGCTTTGCATCTGCAGAGGCACTGGAGCATTGTATCCCTGCTTCCTGCCTCTGGGGAGCAGGCCAGGCCCATCTCTGCAGACGTGTACGTCCTGCAGCCTCACTTTGGTCTCTGCTGTGGGGAAGCCCAAACCCTCTCCTCAGTGGTCTGAGCTGCCCCAGGTGTTGTTCTTGGTACTCACATCTTGCAACAGTGGAACCCCAGCCAGCAATCCAGCAGTTGATGAGCTCTGAGACTCTTAGGGTGGGTTCAGCCACACAGGCCAGCTGGATGTAGGAACTGCACTGGACAGGGTGGTCCAATTGCATCAGGGCAATGTCGTAGCTAAAGTCCTTAGGGTTGTAGTCCTGGTGTACCACCACCTGCTTCACATTGCGCACTGCAGCCCCAGGGCCCGGCTGAGTGAACCGGGTGGCCCCAATCACCACGTAGATCAAACTGGCATTACTGGAAAGGAGGTGGAGAGAGAGCTGAGAGGGAGCAGAGCCATTTGCCACAGCAGCCCAGCAGTTGCTGTATGTCAGCTTGGAAAGGCAGAGAGGGAGGAGTGCTCTGGCAGGTGTGAGTGCCCTCACACATCTTAGGCTGGGGGAATGTCAAGCTGGAGGCTGCTAGGAAGCCTTGGCATGACCCAGGCTTCTCCTGAGCACTGTGGCAGCCTGGCTGCCTGAGAGGAAAGGGGATGAGAGTAGCAGGTGATGATGCTGACAGGGCATCTGCTGGTGTTGTGGACATGTCCCCATTCCCTGCTACTCCTTACCTCACATCATCAAAGCAGTGGGCTGCTGTGAGGACCCAGTCTGGACTGATGAGAGAACCTCCACACATATGCCCCAGGCCTGGTACCCATGGGTGCTGGATGCTGACGATCCAGGGCCAAGCTGCTTCCGCGGCACCGGCACCACCCACGACACGTGTCATGCCATAGTCATAAGCCACATTGCCATAGGAATAAGTCATGGGGCTGTTTACATATTGCGGAGGTCGGAGTCCGCAGATCCCTCTGCAGGCAGAAAGTAATTTCCATGCTGCTTCATGGCCTGCTGTGGCTCAGGCTGAAGCTCAGCCCTCTGCCCTCCCCACAAGGCCTTCCTTGCACAGCAGGCCAGGGAAGGCCATGGGGTGTGTGTCTGTCCGTGCCAGCACTTGGCTGCTGGCTGAGGCTTCCCATGGTGGGGGGGAAGCTGCGGCCTGGCCATGGGGGACAGGTGGGTCCCCTCCAGGGAAGGCCGCAAGTGTTGCCTTGGCTCCTTCCCGGGGTCTGGGCCCACTTACCCGCAGTTGTCCCATGTCCCGTGCGCCAGCCCAGCCACGGTCAGCAGGACGAAGAGGCTGAGCCAATTCATGTCTGCCAGAGGCACGAGTCAGCTGCAAGCACTGAGAGCTCCGTGCAGCAGCACAGTCACAGCCGCACTGCCTGCAGCAGCTGTGCTGCCCGTGGTGCCCTTGGTCCTGGCGCTGATGTCACAGACGGGTGGGTTCCATGTTCTGAGCACTGCGGGGTTCTGTGGCACAGGGCCCACTGGGGGAGGGGCAACATCGAATTGAGGAGCCATAGAACGGTTTTGGGGTGGAAGGGACCTTGGTGATCATCTAGCTCTGACCCCCTTGCCTTGCTTATGGTGGGATGGCTTGCACTAGATCTGGTTGTTCAGAGGCTGGCTCCAAAGGTGTCCTTGAACACTTCAAGATGCAGGGCTACCACAGCTGCTCGAGGCAACTTGTGCCATTTCATCAGTATCCTCACAGTCAAAAGCTCCTTCCCAATATCCTATCTAAAGTTACCCTCTGTTACTGTAAAGGCATTTCTCCTTTCCCTATCAGTACCTGCTCTTGTAAGAAGGTTGTCTGCAGCTTTAAGTCCCTGTTCCTGTGGGATGAGGGTGTGCAGGCCCTGGGGCAGGCAGTGACTGTCTCATGTCACTGTCTGCTGGCATTTCCCAGGAAAACACCTAGCATGGCATCACAGTCTCTTTGAATTTCACTGTCTTCCTGCTTCTGCGTCTCTCTGTTCTCTGCAATTTTTTCCATGAGATTCTTTGCCAAACAGTATCACTCTGGAACTTCTTCAGGAACCATGTGTGTGCTTGGGTCACCAGCCAATCCAGTCACAGCCACAGTGGGTGGGCATCCACATTTCCAATGTGGATGGCAGCTGTGAATGCAACTGATTCAGATTCAGCGTGGAAATGAAAAAGAAAAAAATCTGTCCTAATAGCTTTTAATGAACAAGCCAACCTGTCAACATCAAACTTATTCAGTTTGGTGTTGACAAGTTGGCTTAATTTCTCAGGTGGAAGCATCCTAGAAGCTGTTAGAAGTTTTGAATGAGGAACATTGTTTGGAAGTTAAACTTCTAAATATTTCTGTAGCAATTGTGAAATGTTTTTCAGTGATTTTCTTCTAGAGATTGAGTCATGAAATGTAGGCATAGTAAAATATTTAAGATTTCACATGGCTTTTTATTTTGAGAAATGCTGTGTTATGTGAGTCATGACAGGGATGATACTGACCTAAACAGAGTAGCTGACTTTATTGCTAGGATGATAATTCTGAATCTTCACTATTCTTAAGGTACATCACAATTCTCCCCAGCATGGGTTTGCCTGAAAACTTTGAGAACAATGCTGATTCTTCCAGAATTTCAGCAGCTTGTTTGGGAAGCCTTACCTGGTATTTCTGGAGCAAACAGAATTTCTTCTAAGACCATACTGGCCTTGACTTCTGGAAGTGCTTTATGTTTGGCACTCATCTATAGTAGCTCTACTTTGGAGCTCTATGAGAAAATGGGGTGAGAGGGGAGGAAAAATGGTTAATTGCTTGCTTCTCTCAGGCAAGATATTTTTTTTTTTTTTACAGGGACACAGAACAAGAGATACTGGAATTTTCTATTTTTAAGAAAAATGTAAATGGTTGAAATTTTATTTCATATTGGAAATGGATTTTCCTCAATGTATTTTCCAAGGAATTACAGCTGTCTGTAAGCATAGAAGGGCTGGAAAAAGTTAGGTTACATGGCAAATCTATTTATTTCTGCTGTTTTTTTAAATGCATCCTTCAATCTTAATGTAGACTATGAAAAAGATTTGCTACACAAGTGATCCTATTGGCTTGCCAGGTATGTTTACACAGTTCTTTTGTTCCATGGTAAGATAATACAGACATTCAGATCATTGATTATTCTTGTGTCTGTAGCATGGTGTTACTCTGAATCATGTACTACACACAACGTGAGGCTCAGGCATTCCAAGAGATGCATAAAGATATTTTATGGTGAAAAAAGTTAATTGCCAATTGATTTATGAACATAGCTTTCTACAGAAATATGATTGGATTGAGTAGAGTTCAGGAAACTGTGATCTTTTGTGCATTTTTATAGGACAGTTGCATGCAGTTGTGACAAGTATAAAGTTAAAAATTCAGTTTTCTTGACATTAGCATGGGAAGCTGAATGTGACTTCCCGACTTCTATAGCTTCAGTTCTCCAGGTTCATCCACATTGCAGCTGAGAAACGTTATTCTGCAGTGTCTAACATTGTCCATACACTACACAAAGAGCTGCAAAGCAGCCTTAGTAGGAGCAGGCTTTGGGTTTGCGTTAATCAGATGGTGTGTAGCATCTTTATTCATATTGTGCCTGTGTAAGCTGAGAGATGCAGTGCATAATCTACTCTGGAGATGCAGTGCATAATCTACTCTGCTCTTGTACTGAAGAACAAGTGTCTCAATCCTTGTTGTCCTTACAGTAGGTAAAAGGTAGGTCCTTACAGATTTGGCTTGAGCAATAAAGAATAAATGTTCGATGTTAAGCATGGCATTCTATGGTGCAAATTAAAAAGAGAGGGAGAAAAAATAATCAGTTGTTAATGGGAGGGTAATGACTGTGGGAAACTTCTCTAGAAATTGGGAAAAAATTTGCTTGTGGGAGATTCTTCTGCTGGGGTTTGGAGAACTCAGGAGTGCAGTAAGAGTGTGTGTGTGCATCTAAAAAGTATTCACAGTTTTGAGGTGAGGGAGTAGAAGAAAATAAAAGTGAACAGAAATGGACAGAGTTGTTTTGGAAGTGAGACATTTCCTAGGGTGTTTTTTTCTGAGCAAGTGAAATATATCTTCATGTTTTTGTGTTGAGTTTTGAACCTCTTCTATCTTCTTAATGCTTTTATTTTTCTATAACCTGTATTTATGACATGATTTTTCTTCTCATTTTATGAAAATTTATTTAAAACATACTTCAGTAAAAATGGGAAAAAACCCTTAAAGCATGGGTGTTCTTATAAAGTCCATTTAAACTGAGGTGTTGAGTATTTTATTCAGTTTTCTGCTTTTGTCCACATATGACTACATGTATACATGCACATATAAAAGGTTAATGGATTGTCTGGATTTTCCAATATCTCACTGTACATTTTCAAGCATATTTAAAGGCTCATCGTGTTTCTCACATTCTGTTCCAAAGCCATAGAGACGTCCTTGTCTAAAGATGTGTACAAATTTATGGAGGGTGTGAAGTTTTTTACAATTTCCTTGGCAACACAACAATATTTACACCACCATAATTTTCTTATGCAATAAATATTTGCTGTTCAGCTGGCTGGGACATCCCTAATGTCTTCCTTTGAGCTGTGTGACTGGGATAGCCTAGATTTTTGAACTGTTGTTTCCTGGGCACGTGCATGGACAAAGGGCCTGTTGGTTCTCTGTAAAATTATGTAAGTTTACTTGTTTATTTCATGGAAATGCAAGCAAGAATTATCTGTGGTGCCATAAAAATTTTGTCAGGGGTGCATATGGGAAACCGGGAAGATTTCCCAGGCAAAATACTAAATCTGTGGCTTTTCTTGCTGCTAGTTCATATTTTCTTAAGAAGTCTTCCCAAGTCCTTCGAAGTCTTTTTCCTCAGTTGCTGAAGGCTGCTTCAATCTTCACTCATGCAGTTTTTCTGCTTTTCAGAGTTTATTCTTGGAAAAGATGTTGCTGGTGTTTCTAACTAAGTATATGATCAAAGGATAGAGTCAAACAGATGCAGGAGGACATCCTGGTTCAGCTCACATAAAGATGGTTGTGTGGATTCGGAAGAGCCTTTCAGGAATGATTGCACCTAGGTTGTAAGAGTTTCTTTTCTGCCTTAGGATCCAGGCTGGATTGTAATGTATCTAAGAGCTCCAGAAGTTCATGGCTCTGCTGTAGCTGCTGGCTTGTCCCTGTGTCAATATGTGTTGCTGACCACACACTATCATTGCCCAGACCCAATTTTGTAATGAGCAGAGGACCAGTGACAGGACCTGAGAAAATGGCTAGGAGCTTTGTCAGGGGAGGTTGAGATTGGACATTAGGAAAAGCTTCTTCGCCCAGAGAGTGGTTGGGCACTGGAAGTGGTCACAGCAACAACTGACAGAGTTCATGGAGCATTTGGACCATGCTGGGAGGTGGACTTCAGTGATCCTTGTGGGTCCCTTTCAGCTCAGGATAAACCTGTGATGCTGTGAGCGCCTTATGCTCTGGAGGAAAACGCAGTTAAATGCTTTCTGGAGGGAACATATTTCGTTTTCTGAGACACAAAAAATGAGAGGTCTACCTCAGCTGGCAGAGTACTGATCCCGGGGACTGCCGCATGTCACACGCACAAGCACACGAGGTGACATCCCCAAGGCGGGCAGGACGAGCCCGAGCGGCCGCGGGAGGGCGGCAGAGCCTCAGGAACGGAGAGGCGCCGCTGGAAAACGAGTTCGGCAACAACAGGAGCTGCTCACAGGGGTCAGCATGTCCCATAGACAAAATAGGAGATGAGCTCAAATTTGCCTCGCTTCTGCTCTTATTTCCATGGGTCATTAATTATGTCCATCCAGATTAGGCTGTAAGGTTCTTGGGATAGGGGCTTGTCTAAACGATGTATTGCTAGGCACACCTATGACACTGCACAAATAATTAACTGCTGTAATTATTGTGAAGCACCCTCACTTGACATTGCTACGGGACAGTTATTGTGTGTATCGAATGTGGCTGTGTCAGCCAGACTAGGACCTTGAATCAAAAACTGGAGGAAGCCAAGCCCTCATTGACAAATGTGGTTTATTGCTTTGAAATATTTGTAGAAGGAAACCAAAATGTTACCCATTTAAGCTTTTCCCCTTAGTCCTTCCTGGGCAAGAATGACCAAACTGCCAAGGATTAATTATTCTCAATTGAGACATTTGGGACAACCAGATTCTAGTCAGGTTCTCTTGGTTAGATCTTCATATTAAAACCAGGAAGAAGTGCATTAGCAAGGGCTCCTGTGAGATCTTGCCAAGTTTTTAATCTATTTCACCATCTTTTAAGATGTTCATGAGTAGCAGGTGAGGTGTCTAGGGGCATGGGCTTCCACAGATTGTGATCTTCTTCTATGTACTGTCATGATTCTCAGTGGGAGCTGACAGCAATCTCTCTCACCTGCCTCTAGGAAGAGCTGCTTGGGATGTTCTCTATCCTCTGGCTCTCAAAGTGATGCAGTCTCCCTGTTCAAAGGTGTCATTTTTTGCCGCACAGGAGTCCTGAGCAGGGGGATAACAAGATACTGCTGGTTAGTAAAGGTGGCTGTCAACAGAGAAAATGTTCAAAAATAAATTTACACCAAGAATGTGCATGGCTCAAACAGGATTAACATTGAAGAAAATGAACACAGGCATGTGAGTGCTTGTGTGTAAAGCTTCACGCCATGGTTTCAGGGAAAGGGTGGTGTTCAGTCCCAGAAAGCCCACTGGTGCTAGCAGGAGCTGTCCTGGCTGTGTTAGATAAGCAGTTAAGAGCTTGAAAACAGCATCTAAAGTGGTGGTCAAACTTTCTATCTGAAAGAGGTTATTTGGGACTGCCTGGATTATTTCCTTTCTTTATCTCCAGTGGGAAAAGCAACACCTCAACAGGCTCCTAAAAGGCAGAAACAGTCCAAGTCATCCTCTTCGCAGCTGAGCACCTCAACTGCTTAACTACAGGATGAGGCTCCTTTTTCTTCTCATGAGTTTTACCTTCTTGGCTATCCACTATATTTTTAATACATAAGTATACTGAGGTACCTTCAAAAGGCAAATAGACTGGGATTATATCTGGTTTATTAATACTCTGTGCTGAGATGAAACTTGGGAGAGGGGATGCCATGGATTCATCCTGCTCTTGGGCCAAAGGGGTCCTAGGCCTGTGCCTTAGTGCCCTTTCCCCATCTGGGGCTTGGCATGGGCATTTTTTGCCCCATAGGCATAGGTCCAGCCAGAACATTTATTCTGGCGCCAAAAGAGACTATGCCCTACACTACACCTCATCAGTCATCCTGCATCTAAATCATGTTCTTCGGAAAATTTTGGGCTGAAGAGGAGGTTATATATATATATGTGTGTGTGTGTGTGTGTGTGTGTGTGTGTGTGTATGTGCATTGATCAGAAAGGCCAGTGAGCCTGTGGTGGCCCATTGATACCAGACAGGCTTTGTCACATGGATATGCTTAAGCTTTTCAGCTCTCCTGGGAGATAGGTGGGTCTTACTTCCATTTTAAAAATGAGGGTTTATTGACTTTCTCTGAAAGGTTCCAGCAGAGCATAACTATGCAGAGTAGAGAGTTGTGTGCTGCCCTCAAGCTGTGCCACCCCACTTTGGCATCCCCTCTGTGTCAAGGCCAAGCTCTGCAGCTGTCCCAAGCTCATTGAACTCAACAGCATCAAACACTTAGGAGAGCACAATTTGGTCCTAAATATGCAAAAGATTTGACACAACAAGACAAGAGAGGGACTTCTGAAAAATAACAAAAGGTTGTGAAATTGCTAAGGGATTGAGTTGTTTGAATCATTGTTCCAGCTTTATTAAAAAAAGGTATAAATTCATTTCAGTTCTTAGTGGATCTCAAGCTGCCAATTTCTGAGATTTCGCAGCCTTTGATGTGATTCCAACTTTCTATGATGTAAGTGGATTATTTTTTCCTTAATTCTGAAGAGGCCATTTCCCTCCCAGCCCCCTCCAGAAAAAATGTCACAGCAATCCGACTCAAACCAAACACTGACTTTGGCTCATTGTAGATTTTAACCCACTCTCGGCAGTGGTTTATTTATCAAATGCTTCTTTTTAGACTTGAGTATAAGGGGAAGATACAAGTGGTAAACCACTATTTTAAATAACTCTGATCCTAAAACACACAATGGACCTTGCAATCCAGTTCCAAACTGCATACATAAAGAACAGTTAATCCATCCTTTGAATACAGCCAACTTTGGGGTGGAATATGGCAGCTTTTTAGCATACAGAGCAGCAAAACACAGTGTAGACTGCAGCATGAGGAATAGTTTATCCAACAAAAAGCAAAAGGGAAATGTAGACAGGAAGAATACAATTATGTACCTGGACTTAATCCAAGATACCTGAGCTGACATTTCTGGTCTTGCTGAACCAGAATCCTTAAATCAGGACAATCAGTCAAGACTATGTACCCTGTGCAGTGGCAAAGACCTCCAGTGGTACCAGAGTCCTTCCTGTGGATGTGGATAAGCTGGATCACTGCAGGTCCAGAGGAAGACATCTGTCTATTGAATTATAAGTGTTACAGCCTGTACACTTGTAGCATAGTAGTACCTCTGGTAAGAAAAATACACCAGACGAAAATTGCTGAAATCACATCTCAGACAAGTGTGGCTGAAGATATTGGTGTATATCTGTGGCCAGAAATAATACAGCAAAGAGTTGCAGTGACAAACTCTGCATTTTCTCCTTTTTGGACAGGTTGTATGTACTTCCTCATGAAGCACCCAGCACCTTTTGAATCACAGTGGTAACCGATGTCCTGAAGTGTCTGGCAAGGCATCCAGGAATAGGGAGATGCAGAAAGCTTCCTGTGGGCACTAAGGAAGAATGAGCAGGGCTATGGGGGCATGGACACACATCCCTTTTGGTAACTGTCACACACTATCTTCTATCATGGGCCAGAGCTTGGCCGTTGTCCAATCCAAAGAACAATTTAAGTTTGCAATGCAGCAGACTCCTACACACGACACTCTTAGAACACACCATCTCCTTTATCTTGCATAGCTCTAAGCTTGTCCTATCGTGGCAGAGATGTGAAAATTTGGGGAAATGCTCTGCTGGCTTCTCCAGTATTAGCTTTCTTGCAGATGTGCTGAGGATCATCTGGTGCTGCTCTGGCAGGTTTTATTTTTATGTTCTTCTGTTCTATAAGCATAATCTTTAGTCTTTCTGAATTAATTGCAATGTTGCTCTCAGAAGCAAAATAGTGGTTTGTAAATTTGTGTGTTTAGTTCTTATTAATGTCTTATCATTAGGTTTTAATGAGCAATCATAACCAGTTCATTACTTGAGACTCACTAGTGATTCTTCTTTGATTGTTTTAATCTTCCTTAGAAAAATTTGGAACACGCACTGTGAAACCAATACTGCTGCAATAAATATATGCCTAATTTTGATGGTGGCTATGAATTTGTTGGAAGGAAGATGTTTTCTCTGCATAAGCCTTTAATGAAATAACTCAAAAGTTGAACAGATATAATTAATTTGCATATTCTAGACCTAACTTTTATGAACAATTGAAATCTGAAATTTTGTATTGAATGTATCTTCAGGATTGAGCAACATATTTGCTTACAGGATGTTTTCTTCGAGGAAAAAAGTAGTTCAATCTATCATCCAGTAAGCACTAGATGGCACTATTTTATAGCGTGTGGAACTGTCGTTTGTCCTGCAACTGAGTTTATTTCTCTGCAGGGAAAGTCAGTGCCTGGATAGCTGCTACATTTGAAATACTGATAAACAAACATCTTTCACGGGATCTGATTGTTGTTGTTTAATATACATACTGGCTCAAAGCAAAATACTGAAATAACACTTGGTCAGGGATTTTGGCCTGGAATCTGGAAACAAGGTCCACAGTTAAGCTTTAAATTGCACCAACTAAAACAAAATCAACTAACATTTTAGGAGACATATTTAGACTTTGAATCCTTGCAAGCCTCCTTAGCCACTCATCTGAGCAGTCCTGGAAGACATGCAGGAGCATGACACCAGAGACAAAGGAACATCCTGGACATGTATACACTACACTCTATACACCTGGACACTAACTCATTATCATCATCAGACCCTGGATTTGGCCTAAAACATACTGCACAAACATGCCCTACCTGACTGTGCTCTCATCTGTAAAATGAGGGTTTCTCCTTTCCCCCCCCTCTTATTGGATTAGGCTGTAAATCATAGCTATGCTCAAATTTCCCTGGTTTTGGCTGGGGCCTCAAGGCTACTATTACTATGAATAATGCTATGTCTTCATAATGCATTACGGTCCCAAAATAGCAATGAACTTTATAGGAAACTGTGTCCCAGGATAGTACCACTATGGTTTTTACAGTCCAAGTGGATATTAATTTATATAATATTAAGGTTTCCCTTGCAGAATAGCAGACAGCCGTTGTTTAAGTTTAGATGTTACACTCTATGTATCTGAACCCAGAATGACTCTGAGGTGCTCATTACTCCATTGCACACACTTACTGCTAATGTTGCTTATGGGACTGTGAGAGGATGAGAGTGAGATCCAGTTATTTGATTTTTCCCCCCTGCGACACAGAAGAGCTTTTTGTGGTTCTGGTTTTTCAGGTCACATTCATTTGCTGTCCTTCTAGAGTCTGAAACTGGCAGCCCAACATTGATGGACAAAGGCAGTTAATCCTCTGCAGTGAGCCACCAAAGCACACTGAAGAGCCAACAAGCATTTCTGAGGACACCACTATCTGTCTTGCCTCTCACAAAAGCATTTCAGCTGGGTTTTGTTCACTAGGTGGCACAAACGTGTAAGAGATTGATTTAGAAAAGTTTTCTCTGCAGTTTTACTGATGATGTTGTAAATGTTTCCAGGGTGATTTTGAGCGTGTTTCAAGAGTGATTTAGGCTCCAAAGTTAATTTTTGAATAAAGACCCATAGTGATACGTTCACTGGGGAGAAGCCAGCGCATGGAGTCTTAGTCAGCTCAGGTTTGCCCATCTCAGCTGCATTCATGTCCTTCATGATGTCCTGGTTGTATCAGTCTCCCGTTCCCTTCTTTGTCTTCTCTCAGATCACAGAACCAGCAGAACAAAAACTTTCACTAGACCAACCATAACATAATGATATCAATGCCCTTTTTTCCCAAGAACAGTATAAACTGGACAACATTAATGGAAATACCAGTAGATGAAAGAGATGGTAGCCATATCCTTCCTTATCTAAGGTTTGTGTGGATAGAGGTAGCAGAGGCAAAGCCAGTGGTGAAGCAATGGGGGTGACCTATCTTCCTGCTATACACCAGCCACACGGCTTCCAGCCACAGAGCTAGAAGCATTAGACTGGAGATGTGGTCTTCAAAGACAATCTGAGGTTCCTTTTCTGGCTTGTCAATACAGGTGGGCTTCATACGTGTGCTTTTTGAAAGTACTAGCATAAATCTGAAAAGATCTGTGTGCTCTATTTCTTTATGGATCTATTTTACTATTTTCACAATTTCACTAAATTTTATTTATGTATATATATATGTAGGCTTCATATATTCTTTCTGTTAAGGGATAATCAACTCTTGGGTTTCTCTCCCTATTTCTACTTCTTACCCCTGAAGATAATAGAAATGATGTGATTTCAGACTCCAGGGTGAGTGTAAGACCCGAGAATAATGAGGATTGTGCTGTGCATCAGGAGGGAGCAGGCAGTGGCAGAAAGCCACTGCAACCATTAAAATGCAAGTGGAATACTGAAGGTAGGGAGGGCTCAGGCTTTGGAAATGAGTAACTTAAACATTTTCTTTCCAAACATCTGTAAATTGTTAGTTTGATTTATCTTGAATTAAAAATCATGTTTAGTAGACTGACAGCATTTTTTTAATTTTCAGCCATTAGACTTTTCAGATGTTTGAATTTCATGCTGCGCCATTGCCTTTGATGCTGGAGAAAGGTACCCCTGCTCATGAGGTATACTTGGGTCCTTTACCAAGGGGTAAAGGTCTTTTCTTGCTCTGTGTAGACCACAATTAAATCTTTAAGATTGTCTACTACCCCTGTTGAAACTGATACCATTTTCAGAACTATTGGAAACAGCATTATGCTCACTTCCTAGGCCAGTCAGATGAAGCCGTATCTTGGTTTAATTTGATGTTGCCAAACACTATAACAAATATGGGATGTCAATGTCTCTGCATGGAGAAAGCCAACTAAAAGAATTCAAGACTTAAAGCATCCCTTTTTCCACTCTTTTCCCTCCACTGTTGTCATTTTTCTTTTGTTTACAGTGGTTATTTTTTCTTCAGTGAAATTACTCATTCTCTCTTTCTGGAAATGCAAAACTCAACTTATCTAAGTGTTTTTACCCCTAATTTCAAAAAGAATTATGAAAGAAAAAAAAGATATTAGACTGTCATTCACTTTGGTAACAAGTATTGATTAGAATTCAAACAAATGCCTTTGATTCTGAGCTTGGTGCTCTGACAACTGGAATAGGTGGATTTGATATTTGTTTTTTCATCTACAGCTGAGTAAGGACTTCCAGGTAGTTCAGATCTGTGCCTTGTCATGATATTTCTAGAAGGTATATCTAACCCTTAAACTTCGCAAAAATTTAAATCTAAATTTAAATAGACTCATTTTTACCTAAAATCATGTGAGGTAAAAGAAGAGTTAAGTGTTTCTACAGATGATAATGTTCAGCATCAGATAATCCATATACGCATAAAATTCAAATAATCTCATATAACTGTATTTTCTTTGTTTTCAGGCCCACATAATAGGAATCATTATTATTTTATCCTATGAAATTCTTCCGAGCAAATCTTTTAGGTTTGCTCAAATGCAGTAGCAAGCTCAGCAGAAGAATTAGTTATTTTGATAGGCCCCAGAATTGACTCATCTCTAATAAAAATCTGACCACCCTAAAATTGAACCTAGTATGGATTGTAGCAATGATACCACAGGGTGTGTTTCGCTTTTATGATTCCTCCTCTTATTTTCTTAGTATTTCTGGCAAAAACCAGTTTTCTGTTGATCATGGCCTGCAGATAGCAAACATACCTCCCAGTACATGACTTGACCTCTGAATGGTATTAGATTTGGACATTATAGGAACAACAGACATGAATGGTTCTGGCTTCAGGCTGCCATTCTGCAGACTTCCCTAGGTGCTTGAATTTGTAAATAATATGAGCACTGCACTTGCATGTGTTTCCTCAGGAGTAGTATGATGAGCATCTTTCTGTGTCTGGGGAACTATTAGGTTAATGTTTAAGAGAGAAAAAAAATCTCCCTCCATCTGTGCCCATCTCATTTGAATGTTTGACAAAATATACACTGACAGATTCCTGAGCAATCCGCCAAGGCAATGGGTATCCCAATGCTTTCCCAGACCTCCCCCTGTTCTCCCTTGTTGTGACAGGTCCTAAGCCATAGAACTAACAAAATACTTCTCCCTAATACAAATAGAACAAGTCCAGGATAAGCCCAATGGAAATCCATGCAAAAATCCAGTGAAAGAAATTTGCAAACAGAGATTGAAAAGTGTCTGCATGTTAAATTCTTAATTTGTACAATGTTTTGGGAATCCTCAACTTTGAGGGATTCTGAGAAATTGCTTTTCATGGAAAGTGTTTAATGACTAGATATAAAAAAATGCTTTGGGAGCCCTTGTCCAGCCTGAAAATTTTAGGTCCTGAATAACTTTAGTCACCTCTTTTGTACAGAAGTTAGACTGAATATTTTGCAGTGTTATTTCCACTGCAAGGTGTTTCAGTAGCTTTTTTGTACTCTGACCTTTCTGGAATCTCAGAGTTTCAGAGTTTGACTTATGCACAGTTATGAGCGAAGTGTGGTATGGACGTGAAACAGATAATTCAGCTCTGTAAGCTACCAACTGCTTAATGAGACTGTACTTTTGCAGTAAGTGGTGGAGGAAAAACACCTCATTAAATCAGAGGGAATCCAAGAAGTTTCTCAAGGAGCATGAGTTACTTTCCCACATCTTAAGCATCTGGGTCTTCCTTCCTCTTATCCTCCCATTAGCCGTTCCCCAGTAATGGTCTCACTGGCCTCTGAGGCAAGATCATATAACTTTCAGGGAAGCCTACTGTTGCTGAAATTTCTTCTTCCAGCCGAAATAATGGCTTGTGAAGTTGGAAATCCACATCTTAAGTGTGATGGATTTTGTTTGGAAATTGATCCCAGTAGATAATTCTTTTAAAAAAGTGTCTAGAGATCAGACATGTCCGGGGAAACCTATTTAAAATGAGGCTCATCCAAACATTCAAGGTCAACAGAGAGATGTGAGAAAGAAACCTTACAGGATAAAAAGACTCATGTATATTAAACTATGCGTGCACAGTCATGCTGAATGATTTTCAAAGCCTTCTTCTTCCTCTCTTTTTTTTTATTTTTTAAATTCATACATTATTCTTTGGGCTGTCTTTGCAAGCTGTCTTTCCCATGGTACTTGGCCAAGAAAGAGCACACAGGGCCACCCTATAATGGGAATCCCAGAGGAAAAGGTCAATCATTCTCAGCCCACAAAAGAGGACTTATCAATCAGTTGTCAGACCATGAAACCAGAGCATCCAATGTTAAAGAAGTCTGAAATAGATCACCAAAAATACCTCACAGCTTGTCTGTAGCAAGTGCAAGGAGGATATGGAGGAAATGAGTGAGCTGTTCCTTCAGGTCTGGGAGAAAGTGTCATCATTCAAAAACCTTTTGATAAATTGCCTTGTAGTTTTTGCAAAAATAGTATACCAAGACAGCAGTCTGTAGGGCTGGGAACTTCAGATTACCAAAGGGAGGGGATGCCTGCAGGCAGTGGAGAATAAGAAATGCAGATAAAAGGTTTTAGAAGAGCTATCCTTAGTCTTCTCTGTGCTGCTAATTGTTTAAATAACTACTTTCCTTGTAGAAGTTTTTTTTCCACCTGTGTGTTCACAATCTCACTAGCAGTTGCACAAATCAAAAAGTTTTTGGGAATTTAGATATGAATCAGTAGTTGCAGCCAGAAATTCCCAGAAGGTACTGGTGCATCAAAACTAGTGCATAGTATGCAGGACTCTAATACAAGCTAGGTAACTCAAATTGAAGATGCAAACAATAATGTGAATAATTAACTCTGGGAAGGTTAACATCTGTATGTGAAATGTTCCAGCTGCCCTCTCAATGTGTACAAAAGTACACATGTTGGATCCAAGGAGACGTATTCTGGGAAAATTTAAGGCAACATGTAATCTTCCTTACTGGCAACCATCTCCTTAAAGAGAAAAAAAAAAAAAAAAGAAAGCAGATGTGAACTCTAGGAGCATTATGGATATTTGTGATTTTAATAAGGACACTATGTATACAGTTCTTTTTAAAGAAAATAATTAGAGTGGAGGAAAATGCTAAACTTAAGAGGGAGTCTTAAAATCCAGTTAGGTAGGTATTGTAATATACATTGCTCTATTAAGATCAGTTGGTCCTAAATTTGTTTTATGTACGTATTTATATATATATAAATAAAACAAAGGGCTGTTGGCTGAAGTCAGGCTTTGCATGACTTCACTCAGGATGCCATTTCTCAGGTTCATTAGGGATTATTTTAGTCTTGTAACACCTAATATTAATTCGGATGTAGACAGCAAATAGAAAGCTGATGCCAGCTGCAATTCTGGTCTCATTTTGTTGAAGTATCTGTTAATGGTCAAAGTGGAAGGGTTTGGGTTAATCCAGAGATGGACTCAAGATGTTGTCAGTCTTGAATCTGGACACACGTTTAAAAGCTCAAGTGTGAGGTGGGTGGAGGGCTACTTGGACCATTATAAATATTTCAAGATGATGAATAAACAAAGGATAGATATTTTGGTTTAATTCCATTTCTGTTATCAGCTGCCAATTCTTTACAGTCTCCACCCTAACTTTTAAGGCTAGAGCCAGACTGCAGAACCATTGTAAATCTCCTCCTGAAACTCTCAGCTCTGACAATTATTAGGTTGAATCAGTTTGCACTGCTGAGCCACATCATCCTCTCTGGCTACAGCTGAAAGTGGTTACTAGTCATTGCTTATCCAGGTAACATATTTGATTTGTTTTTGAAGTGAACACCAGATCTGATTGCCTCTTGTGGCTGATAGGCATTGCACTGCATGGGAGCACTAGATTAAGAGGAGCATCCACTTGAGGACCATATTGTGCTGAGTTGTAGGGGGCTGAGATGTGCTTCTTGCTCATCTCCAGTGCTGCTTTGGGAAGATCCACTGTGGCCATCTTGTCAAAGAAACCTCTGTGTAGTGTTTCTTGTTAGCACTGTCCCTGCCTAAGCCACTAGAGAAATTTTGGGCAGAGTTCTTGCTAGTAAACCATCTGTGTGCTCTGAAGAGGAACCAGACCCAAAAATCTGTTGGAAAATCAAAATGAGAAGAGATAAAAAGAAGAGGAGAGAGAGGGGGAGCAAGAGAGAGCAAATGAGCGAGCAAGTGAAAGAGAGAGAAAGGATAGGAAATGCGGAATACACAAATTTTTCAGAAGTGTTTTGGATTTCTGGGCTGTATCTTCAAGCATGTGTCTGTGTTGATTTGCAGGCAGACAGAATCAGCCAAATGTGAACTGGGAATGCTGTGGCTGTCTTAGGGCCGTGCTGAACCTGGGTAGTCTGAAGCTGGCTCTCAGCAGGGCTTGTGTTCACTGCTGGGCTAACCACAATGGTGTGATTTCATGTTTGGAGCTGTCAGACTTGGAGAGCACAAGCAGAATCACCTTAGTTCAGCCCAGAAAACAAAAATGCAGATATGTCCTTGTGCTGGTAAGAGATTCTGGCAATCTTTCTCTCACTGACAGTGCTGAATTGGTAGCCTGATCATACATTAGCACAGATGGATATGCTGCTCTTTGTTGCATCCATGGGGCTCCAAGGCCTGTATGAAGACTATCCATTAGTGAAAGGTAGTGTTATTCTCAAAATTGTGTTTGTTCTGTAGAAAGAAAATACACCTTGTCCGTAATGTCAAATGTTATTTGGATAACTGAATTGCTATCAGTATAATTAATGAATAATGAAGAGAAAACGAAAATGGAGTGTAATTCTGGAAAATACTTCAATAGTGATGCAGTTAAAATTGCTGTATACACACTCCTTTACACATAGCCTTTCTCTGCTGTTATCCACGATCTTCCCCTGCCCTTTGGCTCACTGGCTTCAGTCTAGAAGAGGAGTTACTGTGTCATCAATCTCCTAAGTCCTACACAGGTAGAGCAATGAAGGTGGTGTTGAAGGCCTTTCCCTCTTTCTGTAGTGTACATTTGGGAACATTTTCAGTTTATTTTTTTTTTAGCATGATTTAACACTTCAGCTTTTTCATTAATCTGCACCTCTATATTACACCCAGATTTGCTGTTTGGAGTGGCTGCATTTACACTCCTCTCCACTGTAAACTGTGTTCTCACTCTCAAGCCTTCTGCTCTCATACCTTGTCTTTATACAGAAATTATTTTGTTGTTTTAGATTATTTAAGTCTACTTCATTCATTGGTACAGATGAGGTGCTTGTTACAGTTGACTCTATAGAAATGATGGTTGTACAACATAATTAGCCAAAGATAAGGATATAAAATAGACAAAGCAATCTCCACATAGTCATTAAAAAAATTACTTTTACAAGAGGATAAACCTAAATAAAAAGCTCTAGGCAAGCTGAGATGAGTCCAGAAAAGACTTGCAGAGTTAGTAGAAAGCTGTGGTCTGTTACTAGCCATAGCCATCCTTTATTTACTGTTTGATGTGTTATAGTGTGTTGTTAAGTTTCTTGTGTTATTCCCCCAATTTATGTATTGTTCTCCCCTATTATGTGTAAAATGGTTTTGTTCCCCCAGTTTTTCCCGCCACTGCTACCCTGTCAGCTAAGTTGGTATAGTAACCTCGCTATTCATAGTTGCCGATATGTAATTGCTCCTCCCCTAGTTTCCCTTATAAGTGAAAGTTGTCTCCTCCCTGGGCCCAGTCAATCACCCCCTTCTCCTCCCAGGTTTCGAGAACCTTCTCCTCTCTGGAAGTGGTGGTTGGCTGGGGTCCCAGGACACCTCCCTTACCTTTTGATTATTGGTCTCAATGGAGTGTCAGTTCTGTGAAGTTCATCCCCTCACCTTTCCCGATTGGTTCCGTCTGTACCCAAGCCCCCTCCTTTTTAATCCTGTTTCATCCCCTATTCAAAAACTTTTCCCGGTTGGTTTCCCCGCGTTTGGATCCCGCAACACCTTCAATAAACCGACGTTTAACCCCCGGTGAAATGGTCAGCTCCGTTCCTTGCCAATACCAGCGGTGTAAGCCAGTCCGCAGCCAGCGCAGCCCGAGGCCATCAGACGCTGAGGGGTGCTGGCCAGGAATTGCAGAGGGGCGTCGGCCTTTTGCCCTCAGCTAGCCGGACTCCAAACTTCAGGCCACATACGCTCCCCCCTGCATTTGATGGACAAGTGTAAGAGGTGACTGATAGTGCCCCTGACTGCATTTTTAAGGCCTTTGCTTACCTTTGTTGAAGCAGGAACTTCAGTTACCTGATAGCTGACTTCCCTGCTGTTTTCTGCAAGGTCCCTGCATTTCCAGGAGAGCCCTCCAGCCCTCCATAACCTCATGGGCTATGAGGCATGGGGTGGTGCTTCTCACTGCTGTGACCCAGGGGAATATGAGAGTTCAGGCTTTCCTGTTCCAAAACATTCAAGTCTTGTGCACAGTAATGAATCAATTGTTATTTGCTGTTAGCAGGAAAAGGCTTCTTGCAAGCTCCTCATTCTGTAAGTTAAAGGACATTTTTCAGACATGGGCACCTATGTAATCGGCATAAAGCAATGGAGAATTGTGTCCAGATTGTGTACAGATCTAGAAATGTTCAGGAGCCAGGTTTTGCATCTGTAGGTACACGTTAGTACATGATGTAGGAAAATAGCAGAATGTGTGTGTGGGAGGGCTTCTATTTTATTTTTTTACTCTAGTTTTTCATTTTTCAGATGTTTTGAGAAGACAATTAGTTTGCACAATTGCTAGGAAATATCCCACTTGCACAAGGAAAGGATAACACATGGTAGCTTCTGCACGCTCTGGTTGGGCAGCCAGCACTTTTCTTCTTTTTCTTGTTTCTTTCTCAGGTGTGTGGCTATTTTTCACATCCAGGACAGTTCCATATCTCTGCTCAGTCAGGCACTCAACCATTTTGCCTAATTATATCTGATGTTTTCCTCATAGTATTATGCTCTTCTTCAGAGGAAATGAAAAGCAGATTGTCTCCTTGGCAGCAAAGAATAACAAATGTGCTGCACTGAATAGCTGCTAGATGAAAAAGGGCCACAATCTGCTTCTGTGCCAACCAGTGCTAAAGATACTCGGCCAGACAGGAGGCTGCTCCTTGGTCCCTTGATGTCTTAAAGTGCTCTGAAGAAAAGTTAAGGTTACTTTGCAGAGGTGGAATTACGGATATTTGATTAGGCAGAAGGTATTGTAAAATGTCCAGTAGAATTTTAAAACTTGTTTCAGTGAAGTTTCATTAAAAGAAATAGTAATTATAATAATGAATTGGTCTGCTTCAATGCAGTTGAAAGACATTTCCTTATCTGGATATAAATTTTTCTTTTGGATTTTTTTGAGTAATATTTGATTTATGTGTTTGGTTTCTTGTGTTTAAAAAAGAATATCTCCCTCTGAAAGCAAATATATGTATATAGAAAAATTAAAATATATTTAAAAATAAAAATTAAATTAAATATTTTGACTTTCAGAACAGGATATTTTAGTAAACCTAAATTTATTGCTATTTTTTTGCCTCTGGGAAATATTGTAGATTTTTTATTCTTTAGTGCTGGGAACAATTCCCCCTGCCCTTCTGAACTGAGACTATTGAATTTGGGTAGTTTTATGATTGTAACTATACCTATGCCATTTACTTACGTATTTCATAAGTTATTTCAGATTCCTCTCATTCATTTACCAAGATTTTTATTAAGAGTGTGCATTAAAGTAGACAAATTTTTCCATTAGCTTTCTTTTCCCAGTGTTACCTAATTTCAGTGAGAAGCATGAAATGTGAAACTCATGATGGCTACGTGTTCTGCTGGTTATGTTGTTGAAGCAGAAAGTTTTCATGTGACTTGTCATACAGTTCTGCTCACAACAGGCTCTGTTTGACACCTTCACAATACATAATAGGAATCACATTTCATATTTTAAGGATCTCCAATGAGAACTTGTAGTGGGCAAGCCCAAACAAAAGATTCTGTTGAATTAGCCTAATTACCAGGGAGAGGTGGTTGTTCTCTGTTCAATCCCATTCCAAATTATTTCTCACTTTCCAAATTACTGCAACCCTGCTGAGTCTCAATAATATGTAGTTCTTGCTCAATCTGCAATAGTTTTATTTTTCAGGTTTCGCGTTCTTTGTGTTAACCATCTTACCTAACTAATTTTATGTGCTCTGCCAACTCAGTACTCAAGGCTGGCTTATTCACATCTGTCTAATTTTCCCATCTGATATACTAACCACAAATGTCTGCTTTTAAAATTTTCCTTTTAATTGACCACTGAGCCCTTCATTAGTGCATCTGTGCAGATAGACTGCTTTATCGCTGAAGGCTGGGTGTAGCACTATCTTGCATTAAATCTTTCACTTACACAAACTTTAGCCTTTCATAATCACTTTATACCACCGTGCAAATGAGGGGCTCATAAAAATTGTCTATCCTTCCTTTGCCAGCCAGAAAGCATTCTCAAGTATATCTTATTCATGTTGCTCTTATCAGTCAGAGAGGCTCAGTCTCCAATTAGATCATGAGTTTCAGCTTTGAGTCATCATTGCTGCTCAGTATTATTAGAAGTATGAGGCAGAAGCGTGTTTTTGTTTGTATGTTCAAGAAAATGATGGGTTATTGCCTGGAAGTGGCTCCTCTGACCTGGAATATCTCATCAAGACAAGCACTGATGAAAATGCCCTGGAACTGCCAACATTACCTCTGAGAGGTGGACCCCAAAATGCATCATGGCAAGATAAATTTTGGCTTAAACTCCATCCTGGAGGAGGATGGACAGCTATGATCCTATGGCGCTTAAGGGGCTGGGAGAGTAACTCAGAATCAAAATATTTCTTGTTCCTAATGGTTTTATTGAAAAGTTATCTCCTATGTCTTTCTTTCCCATTTTCTGCCTGTTCTGCTGATGATGTTACTACCTCTCTGGAGACAGAAAAGATTGCCCTTTCAGAACAAGGAGCTTATATTTCCACCTCTTCGTACCTTCTGGGTTTTCTAGGTGAGTTGCCAAGTTATGCCAAAACGCTTGAGCCCGTGGCAGTGCTGTTAGCTCCTCTTCCTCTCCAGTTTCTGTATTCCCTCTCCAGCTCTTGAACAGTAGGACCAAATCCAGCACTGCAAAGGCACATAGAGTCTCCGAGCACCTGATGAACATGGCAGTACGGGACCTGCCAGGACAGAGATAGGTTTTGTCACTTTTCTATATTATGTTAAAGGAAAGGAGAACAGTCTCCCATAGTGCTGGAGGGAGTAGCTAATTTGTGGAAAGAAAAATATTGATTAGATCTAGAGATTTTATAGTGTAAAGATTGTTTCCTGTAAGCAGATCAATTCTCCTCCACAAGATCTGCTCTAAGACCAGCTAGTGGCAGCTGGTGGGACTTTCCAACTGTAAACAGAAGATATGGAAATGGAGTGAAAAGGAGGATAATACTGAAGTTTTAATTACAAACTAGCAGAACATATGAAATTCCAGATTTTTTGGGTGTGTTTAAAATTGTTAACCCTGTTTGAAAGAGCTGCAGTAGGCATTCATTCTTAAGTTCTGCTTCAGCTTTTGTTTTGTCTTGTTTTTTGCATGTTATCTTCTTAGGCTTGTGTGTTTTGTTTTTTTGTTTTTTTTTTTTTTTCTTAATGCAGTTAACCCATCTTAGAAAACAGCCTTTTAAACTGCTTTTTATTATTGGAAACAACCCCTGCGTTCCTAGCAGCTCAAATCAAGTTGACATATTCACACAGTTGAAGTTGGCATTTTGATATGTGTACACATCATTTTCATCTGATTCCTGGGGATGACTTCAATGCCTGAGGTTTCTTTTAACACCCTGAAAAGCCTCTGGGCTTTGTGCAAGGCTGCATTCCTAAACAGTATACCAAGTCTGAGGATCAGCCAATGTTTACTTTGCAAAAGAACTTTTTAGTATCAAAAGTAAAACAGCCTTCCCACATTCCACAAAGATAGAAGCTATTTGCCATTTTAAAAAATAGTGCAGTAATAATAAGGATAATAATGATAGATGAAATTGCTCTTCCAGGAGAAATAATTGCAGCTGAATCACAGCTGTGGGCTGATGAACAGATAAGCATGATGTGTTTTGCCTTGTCAGGCATGTGATTCAGAACACATCTTCTTGTTTTGCCCTCTGTGAAAACAGAAGTGACTGGTGGTGAAGATAGATTTCATTTTTATTGGAGAACTACCTAATACATTCAGTTTTAGGGGGATACTGATTATAACAGGATAAACTGTTAGCTGGTGCAAGTGCAGACCTCTCTAGTGATGACCTAACTTTGCTGATTTATCAGCAAAGGATGCGGCCCAGTACATCTGAAAGATGCTGATGACCCAGTGAGGTTGAGTTGACTTCAAAGCTGTAAGAGAAGTAACTGTACCATTCTTGCCAGTGTGTTCACACCCTTCCCTTGCTTTGGCAGTAACAATCATGCAGCAAGATGATCTGGCTAAAAAAATACTAAATACTCTACTTGGATTTTTTTTTTGGGGGGCAAGGCTCCCAGTCTCTCCCTTCAGATAATTGTTCTGGCTGATTGCAAAGCTGCACTGTTGCTGGTGTTTGTTTGGAGATGTCAGCAAGAACTCCTATGGGGCAAAGGCAAGGTACCCCCTATGAAGGACCTCACAGACGGACTTGAAACCTCTGTCAAAAAGCTCCATTAGACAAACAGTTGCACACCGGGACCCTGCTCTTGCTGAAATGAACATTAAAACTACCGTGTGACAGGGCTCAGCTCTTCCTGAATGAATCTGCTGATGCTACAATAGAAATGTCTTTGTCATCTGTGTAAAATACATGCATCAAGATCTTGAGGAGAACAAGAAACAGACATAACCCATTTCTTTTATGATACAGTTACAGTTCCCAATGCTGAAGGATTAAATCAATTATGGATAATATACATTCAGGGAATTGAAGCATGTGGTTTATGGAGCATGGGGAATGCCTTCATGAGCTGGAGAACCAGGAGTCAGGTGGGAATGGCAGAAACATCTTTTAAGTATTTGTAGAATTCCGATCTTCAAAAGCATGTGTTATTGAGAGTGACATGCTCTAGCAAAAAAGAGCATCACTGGAAACTTGGTTATGTTAAAGATGATTTTAAATTCAGGGATTGATGTGTTATTTTCCTAAACATAAAAACATGCTTTTATTTTTAATGACTGCTCTCTTGGGCTGTCATCTCTTCATTTCGGGAACCAAGAAGAAATCTTTCCAAAACCATGTGGGGGATATATTAGTTTTACCCAGGGTGAACCTGACATAAGCACGCTTCCCTGCAAGGATGACCTTACTTATGTCTCCTACTCAGCAGTTTATCTGTTTTTATAATGATCCAAATAGATTCAAAGGGGAGGAGAGCTGATCCATTTGTTTTCTTCCCACACAAGATGCATTTCAAATGCTTTGCACTTTCACAAAGGTTGTGCAATCAATCTCATTTGAAGACGTGCAGCCCACAATATTTAGTCCTGACAAGTGTGTCGACATGAAGAAAGAAGGTGCAGCTTTGTTGTTCTGAATCACTTCATGAAGACCAGCCAATCTAAACAGATTTTATTTGGGTGTAAGGCTCTTTTTGGTATTATTTCCAAGTCAGCTTCATGCTCAATTAAAAGCAAAACATGCTGAAGTCCTAAACCTTTTAGCAATTCCAGATCTGCTAATGATGTCAGATTGGGCAGTTCCCCACCAAGGAGACATCATTTATTACAGAGGTTGACATCAGTGAGAGATGATGGTTTGCTGTCAAAGCTCTTTAGCGGGACGCAAGAGAGCTCAATTCTGTTTTCACCTTCCAGGTGCAACCTTTGTGTGACCTTGATGAAACCACTGCTCTCTGCCTTGACATCATGGTACTTGGGGAGTTTATGACATATTCCTAGGCTGGATGGTTGCTTCTGAAAAGAGTGGGTTAAATGCAGTGCAGGAAACTTGTCATCATTAGTAATGCGCTTTTGCAATTTAGAAACTAGTTTAATTCTGGGTTGTAAGTTAGAGTAAAAATACCCTGACTGTAATGCACTGAAAATTATTCAATTCTACACACTCTGTGATATGAGACCACCAGGATCAAGCGGACACATGCCAGTTTCCTGGAGCCTTCCATTTCTTCTCAAGAACCTTCATTTAGGCAATTTGAACAGGAAGTCCTGGAAGAGTGTCTCAGTGGCAAATTGTCATTTTGACAGCAAGCTAATAGCAGTCCCCGATTGTCATTAATACAAATTTTCATGTGCTGCAATTGATAAAATTGGGAAAATGTAGTTGATGGCAATCAAAATCAGGAAGAAGGACAGTCTGTACCTTTTTCCGAACTACTTAGGTTACCCTAGAGAGCACAATTCATGATTGTAATGTACCTCTTCTCTCACTGGGTGTTTCTCCCAACAGGAGTGCTTGCCTCCACAATTGCTCTTGATAGCCAAGAGAATTTTTTCTTTAAAAGTGTTAAAACCTTCTCTCAAGTGACTGTCTGAACAATTATATTTTAACTGAAAAATGGAAGGAAAAAACATTGTGTCAAGTCAACTGGAAATTGACTTGCAGTTTTTTTGGTGAGGTCAGTTCTCATCCATCACATTTTTGTAATTAGATATTTATTCCATTCAAAATAAAATGCATCAAGACAGACATTCTTTCACTGAAAATAAATGTAGGTAAATTTGGTCTCAAAATGTTGCTTCAGTATGGAAAATGGATTAACTTAATTTTTGCCTTTTCCAGAATGATTACTTTTTTGGCTATTCTTGTGATGGTAAAGGAAACAGTAATTTCAGCAGCATCTTGTGAAATCACAGTCTAAAGAAGAAGAGAATGAGACAAAAACCATGGTAATAGCAGGGAAGTTGTGCTTTCCCAATGTTCACTGGCATTGTGCACTTGGGTGAATATCTGTATTCATGTGCAGAAGTAACTTTTAAAGGAAGTTCCCAAAACAGTAGGAACAGTATTTTATATAAGAATGAAGTGGCTGAAGGGTAGGAAATATGGGGAGTTAGTCCTAGTTCAGGGAATTATGTCTTTTGCTTAATGGCAGAACTCAGATGTAATTGGAGGTCTCTGGACAGTTTTGCTTGAGGATTTTAAATTGGTTTTGATTTGTTTTGTTATTCTTTTTCTCTGAATTGTATGCAGATTTTCCCTTTTGAAAGATTCTCTTAGACACGCAGACAGGTGCCAGATTTCCAGAGGGCATCAGGCAGTGGCCAGCCTACTGCAGCTCCTGACAGCAGTGCACACAAGCCTTGGTGTTAGAGGGATGCACACATGGATGAGTGATTTTATTTTTCCATGTTTTCTTCATGGCTTGTAAGGAAGGTCAGCCAGCAGCTACCTGCCATGTGTACAGTCCCTCCCTCACCACCAAATGAGGTGGTCTTCCTACAATTCCAGTTAATCTTTTTATGCTACTACTGACAGAGTGAATTATCAGAGTCATTAGATGACAGGCCCAAACCCAACAATCAAAAATGTAAAAGTCTGGAAGCCCAACTCATAATTTTAGATTTCAAAGCACACTGAGCTATTTGCATAGTGATAAAAGGAAATATTTTCTTCGTGTTGGAAAGAAGACTTTTTTGTTCTACTTGACAAAGAAAGAAGCTTTTCATATGGATTATTCCTTTCACTGTTTTTATAGTATGTTGAAACTAAGAATTTGTATGAATGCTGACTGTCTTTCCAAGACAAGTACCTGATGGTAGAATAATCTGCTATCCCCCTTTCTTGCTCTGCCTCACATTAATTGGTGTTAAGTTCCAGCTGGGGAAAAGGCAGAAGTTTGTCTTAGAATTTCATGGCAGGTTATAGACTTTTTCACACCATGGGTTAGATGTTAAACCAGGCTGGCATTGATTGTTTTTCACACTTAAAAATAGGGGTGTGTTTGGCTATCAACAGTCATGCCCTGGAAATCATGGCTATGCTAGGCAGTGGGAGGCAGGCTTGCTAGCAGCCCCAGTGTGTGACTGAAGAGCAGGCAATGCATCATGCTGTGTTCCAGAGGTGCTCAGCCGGAGCCACAGACATTCTGCAGTGGCCAGATGAGTGAGGGATGCTGTCAGAGCCACCCCATGCTGTGACAGCTCTGCATTTCACTGCTCAGAATGATTACTCTGGCACCCTTTCCAGCCAATAATTCTGAAGAATCAAATGATGCTTCTGTACTGGTCTTGGAGTCTGGATCAGAACAAAGTTACCAGCCATCACCTCTTACTGAACTTTGATTTGCAGCAGCAGAAGCTTGTGATGCTCATGATATGGTTTCTTTTTATATGAAACTAGACTGGAAGATGTACACATAAAGCCATGGGGCTGCAAACAAACATTCAGTACCTGGGGTCAGGCTAGACTTAGCATGAAGAAACTGTGGATGTCAGACCCTCAGCAACAAGTGGTTTGCCCTACAGAGGTGCCCCTACTGATTTGCACAACATGTTGTGAAAGCTGGATATACAACTCCAGTTGAATTCAAATGGGACTAGGAAATTCAAACTCCTGCCTGTGGGTTATCCTTCTGCTGCCTCTGATGGAGAGAAGTGCAGCAGTGGAAGACAATATTGCAGGTAGAAATGAACAAAATAAAGAAACCACAGCAAGTAGTTGCTTAACCACATTCATTGCAATGTTTGCCACAGGTTCTTCTTGAACACCAGCAAATCATACATTTGTAAAAGTTAATACGGGCCTGAGGATGAGAAAGATAAGTGAACTTAGTGACACACAGTGGGGAAGAAATTGAATGCCAAGTAGGAATGCAGTGTTTGGACAAGAAACGTTAGTGTACTGAGCCAAAGGAAAAGGTTCAAGATCAATCATCCAGAAGACGAAAAGCTTTAAAGGCAGAAGAAATGCTAAAGTTAGCCTGTGTGGCTTACTATACATTGGGGTAATCTGAAACAGATATTCTCTGAAGAATACTTCCAATGTTTCCTGGCTCTGCTCCAACTACTTCAAAGCCCTGTTATCAGTGAATTGTGGTCCCAGTGTTAGGAAAACTGGGTGATGTTCTAAGGAAATGTCAGCTTCAGATCACAGTTTCCTCTCATTTCTGTGAAGAGAGGTCAAGTGAGTGAAGTGCTGCCCACATGCCGCCTGTGTCACAGTCCCCCATGGTCCACTTTGTTAGTGCTTGAGCTAATACGTAGGATAGAGAGCAAAATTGCTTTGAAACAGTAGGCTGTTTGCTTTAGGAATCAAATTTTAAAATAATACTCCAACAGTATATGTTGCCAAGAATCTACAAGGCTGTAATGTCCATTAGAGACATGCAGACAATTAAGGGAAATGTTTAATTCTTCTAGTCTACATGAGGATCCTAAGTTAAAATCTCTTGGGGCATTTAGTAAACTTGTACCTTGCTATTTGAGTGCTAGTTAATACAAGGTTTGATCAGATAATTGGTGTGAATGGACTCCTATTTCTCTTGTGTCCCTTATAGGCAGCAACATATGAAGTTTCCTCTTTACCTCAACAGTACCCATGCTGCTCATCACGGCTTAGTTCTCAGTGGTCTGAAGACCAGAGTTAAGAAAGAGTTATTGTCTTATTTTATGTGAAGTGTCTTTCACAAATCCAGGTGTTGATCATGATAAAATACTGAGATTTCTTAATCTGTCAGGATTCAATCTCATCACTTCAGAAATGGCTTTGCTAGCAGGCTACATCTAAGAGACATCTTAGAGGTTAGAAGTTGCACTCCACAAACTATCTTGGATCATAAAACTGAATCACTTCACTATGGCTGCTGAGTTTCCATGGGGTTTGGTCTGACATTGGTAGTGAAAATGGGTTACATGATGAGATTTTAGATGCATTCATGATCACCCTCATGTTTCCTCAACTTAGGCCAGGAATATGCTGAATCTAGTGCATTGATACAGCACAACTCACTGGATCTGCTAAGGATTCATGGAAGGATCTATAGCTATTGCTAACCACCTAAATGAGGTGGTGTGCAACCTCATCTTGGTCAAGTAGATGTGTGGATAAATTCCATCTCCTCTACACAAAGACCTGTGAAGTGCTGGATAGATAAATGCAATGTCATTCCCAAAAGTGAATCAAACTGAATGGGATGGGAGCTGAATTTCCATGGTTCCACCTATTGGAAAGCAGAGGAAAACAAATTTATATATCTCTTTATGTATCTGTCTATATAGATATATCATAGATATATCTATAGATATAGGTATATAGATATATATATAGATATATCATGTCCATTAAGTTCTTTTTAGTGCTATATTCTGTAGCAAAAGAAGTAAAAGCATAATTAAAATCATTCAATATTTTGATATAAAACTATCTCCAAATACATAGGCTATTAAGACACATGTGAAAGGAACTGAAAAGATGGCAGTGTTTTGGATGTGTTTATTGTTACTGGCTCTGGGAGTACTAATAACTGACAGACAGAATCATTTACTTCACTGATCATGGATGTAGTTGTATCAATAAGACAGGTGACCCTTACAAAACTCGTGGTGAAATCCCACACCTGCAGTGGTCTAAATCTTCAATGGTGTCTCCCCTCACATTGCCAAATAGTTACAGATTATCCTTGGGCAGGGATTCACACACAGGTGCACTTGAGGTACAGTACTGCATGTATCACAAATGTTTTGCCTTTATTATATAGTTCCAATCTGAAAAATGACTCCCTATGAAAAGACAAGAACTTTTACTCCACTATTCACCAATAATTCTTCAGAATTCTAGGCCAGGTTCAGATGAAATAGGAAAGGCCACATTGGTGGCAAAACATCAGAAAAGGCATGCAAGACATGAGGAGAAAGATAGTTATGTATTACTCAGCTGGAATCATGAATCATGCTCAAGAGTGCCTCAAATATTCAATTCACATATACTGGCTCTCTGGAAAAAAGGATAGATGAAGTGAAAGATTACAAGTGAGAGACATTAGACACTTTGTTTGCTGCACTAATAAAAACTGCTGAGATGCCCAGCTGAATATGCCATAAAGACCTCTATAGAGCCAGGTAGAAGAAGAGTAAGAAAGCCAGAGTAATTGGTAGGGAGAGACCCCTGTGGATTTGGAAATGCCTAGTTAAAGCAGACTCTTTACATTTTTTACTGCTAGTGGCAAGCTGGTGCTGGTTCTGGCCTTGTTTCTTTCTTTTGGCTCACAGCTCTCACCTCTCACAGAACTACACAAAGTAATTGCAGTGCCGAGCCAGCAATGGTGTTTCATGCATGATCTAAAGATTCATCTCTCTGAGATTAGGTTGCTAGTCTTTCAAGGCTTGTTTTGCCTTTTTGATCACCCTTGTTATTTTAAAAGGCAAAAGAAAAGATTGCGGCCAACTATGAGTACTAAATGACTTTCCAAAGGTTAACCTTTGTTCTCTTTGTAAGTCATTTATGAATAGCTAGCTATTCAGTTTGTTCAGTTATTGTGAGTCACTTCATTTCAGATTTGGAAGTTTGTCATGAACTATTTGCACTGTGTTCAGGTAGTCTGACTAGCAGGGTATGACTAGTCTGCAGTTTTGCTGACTGGAATGCTAATAAATGGGAGGAAAGAATTCAGCATATTTGGGATGACTGCTTTTACTCTCACAGGCAAAACCTTTTCTGAGCAAACAGCCGCAAAAGTATTCACCAGACTCTCACTTCCAGAAAACAGTCTAATGCACTACAAGCCCCTTTTTAATAAATGTAGAAAACTGGACTAATAAGTTTTCTGAGTGCTGTAGAAGAGGTTCACTTTAAACCACTGTTCACATACAGAGGTATGTGAAAAGAGTTTGGTGAGACTGAGCCATCAACACATTTCACTGTGGGCAGAAGATGTTCCTTTCGTTTAAATATATACTGATTGCAGTCTTATGAGTATCTGATCCCTAAGGATTTGAGCTTAGAGCTTCCACCAAATCCATGCTCTCCTATTCCCAGAAAATTCCCAGAAAATCATCAAAGAATTTGAGCTCATGTAATTGAATAAATGACTGTGTCTATGGAATAGATCTCTCTTAGGCCAGGTCTCAAATTTATGATAACAGTTCTACCCTGATTTACAGCAGCATATAAGATGGAAACTGATAGAAACTGATGGAAACTGACTTCAAAGAGAAGGATGCCCACTGACACAATGAGTGAAAGGTAGATAGATTGTTAGATGTAGAGTATATGGAGAGGGTAACTTCATGATTTCTCCATTTTCCGTTTTTTTTTTAACATTTAACCCTGACAAAAGCGTAGCATATCTATTTTTTTATAGGTTTGATATGAAAAGAGAAAAATTATTAGAGTTATAGTTTGGGTTTGGGTTAGGGTTAGGGGTTAAGGTTAGGGGTTACGGTTGGGTTAGGCTTTTGGGTTAGGGTTTAGAGTTAGGGTTCACATTAGGGCTAGGGTTCACATTAGGGTTAGGATTAGGGTTATGGTTAGGTTTAGGATTTGTGTAATGGTTTAGGTTTAGGGTTTGGGTTTGTGCTAGGGTTAGGGTTAGGATTGGGGTTAGGGTTAAGTTTAGGTTTAGGGTTTATGATATGGATTAGGTTTTTGGTTAGGGTTTGTGTTAGGGTTTAGGTTAGGATTAGTGCTGCATTTAGTGTTAGGGCTAGGGTTAGGGCTAGGGTTAGGGTTGGGTTTGGGGGTTAGGGTTAGTGTTAGGGTTTGGTTTAGGTTTGGGGTCAGTAGTAGGTTAGGGTTAAGGTTATGGTTTAGGTTTAGGGTTAGGGTAAGTGTGAGGTTTTTGGTTAGGAATGGTTTCTGGTGTTTGCTTTAGTGTCAGGGTTGGGTTGGAATTTTTGGTTATGTTTAGGGTTAGGTGTAGAATTAGGTTCAGGGTTAGGTTTCGCATTAGCATTTGGGTTTATTGTATAGGGTTCGGCTTAGGGTTAGTGTTAGTGTTAGGGTTAGTGTTAGGCTTAGGGTTAGGGTTACGGTTGGGTTACGGTTGGGTTAGTGTTTTGGTTTGGTTCAGGTTTAGGGTTAGGTTTATATTTAATTTTGTTTGAGGTCTAGGGTTACCTTTAGGGTTCGGTTTAGGGGAGGGTAACTTCTTGATTTTACCAAATTGCTGTTTTTTGCACATTTAACCCTTGTAAAACTGTAGCAGATAATAAACTCTTACTTTTTTTGTGGGTTTGATATGAAAAGAGAGAATGTGTTGTTGATTCTGTGTAAATTCAGATATTGGGTTGGCAGCCTTGTGTGTTTTCTTGGGGGTTTTGTGAGGGTTTGCTCCTTTCTAAAAGCAAACTTATTTGGCCTCATTTTCAGTTTCAAAAAATAACTTTTCTGTTTTAATATTCTTCTTCACTACCGTGTCAAGGGATTTGCAATCTTCCTTGTCAGGGAGGAGCATTGAATGTAGTGCTGCTTTGTGATCCAGTCTGTTAAGTGCTCTCTGTAACTGCTGCAAGTGGAGCAAAAAAAAAAGTAATTATACTGGGAGCATGCAAGGGCACTCTTGCCTTAGGCTGACCCAGGAACTGTTGAATGTGGGCTGGGAGAAGTCACTGATTCCAGGAGGCCCAGCATATGGTAACTGATTAATGACCTTTAGTTCTTAACAGCCATAAACTACATTTTTTCTTGCTGTTGTTACTGCAAAGGAGGCCCTGGGTACAATTGTGCTGCTGCAGGCAGATGTCAAAAAAAGAAAGTCTGAGAAGCAATGGATGTGTAATCTCTTCAAGGAGCAGAGGCATCTGCCCTTGCGTCTCCCATCCTGGGGTCTGACCTTCCTTCCTCGGACCTGTCTTTAGTGTCATTTACTCAGAGTTACAAAGTACAGCGCTGCTGAAAAAAGTCTGGTTAGGGAGCCTGCCTCTCATCAAGGATGGGTCCTGAGAGCCCCTAAAGAACCCCAGCTTCCTCTCTAATGTTTGGGAAAGATTATGTGAAGAGGAGATGGTGACTGTGTATACATGCGAGAGGAGAGGAGAGGAGAGGAGAGGAGAGGAGAGGAGAGGAGAGGAGAGGAGAGGAGAGGAGAGGAGAGGAGAGGAGAGGAGAGGAGAGGAGAGGAGAGGAGAGGAGAGGAGAGGAGAGGAGAGGAGAGGAGAGGAGGAACATTTCTGAGAAGAGACTTAATTAACTCTCAATCTAATGCAACCTTCCACTAGCTGACTTTTTACTTGGGAAGATCCCTGCACACTAAGAAAGACACAATTTCCAATCTAATTTTCACAACCATTCCAGGATATTGCAGACAACTTTATTTCTCTTTTTAATTATCATAGTATTTAGGGAAATTTGTACAAGGACAGTTTTCCTCAGATGTTGGAAAGTTATAATTGTGGGAAAAAATATTAAACCCAAGAAAATTCTGAATACTGGAGTTGTTCCAGCAACTATAACCATGGAGTTTTATCACTATGGAATTTTTATCTCCTGCATATGTCCTGGTTTGCATCACCAACAGAAAATTATCTTTATGTTCAGATTTCAGCAGAGAGAAGTAAATTAAGAAAGGCATCAGCCAAGTTTTACCCTTCAGATGATCAGAGATGCTGTCTGTCAGAGACAGCAGGTGGGTCCAAATTAGCATTTGATAGGAACTTTTAAGTAAAGGAACAATAACACGAAGAATTTTGATGTCTTCTTTTATTGCTAAATCATCAAGATTCATCTTACAGGTATAATTTGCTCTGGATATTCCCTGGAAGGTGGGAGGCCAGTGTTTCATAGTGAACAGAGCATTGCTGGTTAACCTACAAGAGGTGGAAGCTTTTATTTGTAGCATTGCTGTTTGTGACGTTATGCAAACATCTCCTTCCCATAGTTTCTTCCAGTCTCCCCTTTCTAAAATGAGGGAAAGGAGCTTTTAATCTGAATCTAAAGTTCTTTGAAACTTAATGTGGGGTACAGCTTTTCCTCATAGCCTTTTTTGATTTAGGAAAAAAAACCCATAAGGCAGAAAGCCACCTCATCCCTGAAAGCCCTGTAGCTTTTGCCCTCTTTTTTTGAGAATGCCAGTGACTGGGACAAACTGTGACAGAGCTTTTTGAAGTGAGAAGCCTGGTGCCTGTCGTATCAGCTGAGAATCCCAAACACACTTAATAGGCTTTGGACTCCTGAGTAGCCCAATGAAGCCAAGCACAATGTTGCTGTTATGGCAAGGCCAAGATTTTTGTGCGTTTTTTTTCTTTAAACAGGACTGGAAAAAAATGCATGGAGAGCCTTTCTTCTTTTGTCTCCTTTTCCAGTTCCAGACCAAGCCAGAGTCAGACCTTTATGAAAGTTCAGACACTTTAAAAAAGTCATTGTTTGATTATGTGCATGTTTTTGTGTGTGGGGGGTTACAGCAAATACAATTAGTGTGACTCAGGCTCGGGGTCAGAAGTCTGGGTTAACTGTGACTGGACTTCTAATTTCCTCCATACTAAGTCACCCATCCTTTCTCTGAGTCATTCTCTAGCAGACAGCTTAAAGTTTAAAATTAGAAAGTAGAAACATATACCAAGAGAGATGACTGGGGAGAATGCAGCAGGCACAGCTTAAGTTTCCAGAGCTGATGTAGCAGCAGCAACTATGTCAAGGGGGCCCTCTTCTACTGTCTGCAACAGATGCCCCTTAAATCAAGATATTCGTAAATACTTCAGGCTGTAGAACATCTGCAAACATATATGACATGAATGCATCATGAGCTGGTAAACAGACCGTTGTTGCTGTCAAACCAACCAACCCTTTGTGTTCACTTCTTACACATCTTTTATAGAAAGTCTTCTGCAGTGGCAACAGCAGTGACATTTGTTTTTCACACAGGCCCTTTCAGAGAGTACAGCTCCCTTGCTAGAGGTCTTTGGCACTCACCAGAAGGCAAAGGCTGCAAATGAGACTCTCACCAGTTGTGTTTGAAAGGAAAGCTGAAAATATGAAGCATAGAGAAGTGATAGAGTAAATAATTCACTATCCTAGCTCTCTAAGACCTTATCCCTTTCAAAGACTAGAAAATGTTTATCAAAATTGAGACAATTTATCAGGCTAGTGAGCTACCTACTCCTTTGGGTTATTTAAAATCTATTAGGTTAAAATGCTGGCACCCAAAAGGCAGGGTTGAATAAAGCTGAGATCACCACATACATGAATAAAAAAGAGAACACAATCTATCATCAATGCATTTGGAAGGAGTTGAGAGAGTCTATTCTGATTGCATAGATTTCTCCCTTGTGTAATTCCCTTTGCACTCCAGTCTGAAGCTCATGGTGACCACACCCTGAACTCTCATAATGGCCACCAGATTTATAAATTTTTAACAATTCTACTTCTTTTTGCAGTATATGAGAGACTAAGTAATAGAAACAAAACCACTTGAAATGCTTGTATGTATTTAAACCCTTAGCATTTAAAATTGAATATACAGTCTCTTTACATTTTTATTTCCATCTCTATCAAAAAGGGAAACATTGATGCCATTTGACAGAGTTTGAAATATTTGCAACCCCCATAGAGGCTGGTGTGTCATGGTAATGGGCACAAGAGAAGATCCTCAAATGTCCCATGGAAGACAGCTGGTTGTGTCTTCACTTACTGACCAGAGGATTACTCCAAGGGCAAGAGGCTGACAGAAAGAGTCTTACACATCACCACAGAACTTTCAGATGTAGGTCAAAGTAGCCAACATTTTTCTGTAAGTGAAAAGGAAAAAGGGTGAAGCTTCCTGGCAAGGCCAGGTAACAAATAGTTGCAATTTCCACTTAAAGATATCTTTGCCTTTGCCACTTATCTGTTTAATTAATGTGTCTGGAAAAAGCTTGCATTTTCCTGAGGAAGAGTGTATAAAATCTAAGCAGGAACTTCCCCGAAATCACCGCTGCATATAAATGTGTTCCATAAGGGTCAGAGCTGTGGTTTGCTTCTGAAAAGGATCCCAAAGGGTTCCTTTGAGGACAGGTTTCTGAAATCTTACTTATTAAAATCCCAATATCTGAAAAACTGTTTCAGATAAGTAGTGTTAGGGCAGGAAAGGAGGTAAATCCTAGATTAGGTTCAACCAGATCAAACTGACGAAATTGGTGATTTTATAGAGCTGTACTTTAAAGGTCTAGTCTTCATTGTTTGAGTTGTTTTCCTATTTGGAATTATAACCTAAATGCACTTGTTCCCTTTAGATTTTCCGTAGCACCATCAGCATTTAAACAAACAATTGCTGTTTTCTGGCAGTGCTAATCATCAGCCAACCTACATGAATCCTTGGGAAAAAGTGTGCAAGTAGGAATGGACTTACCATATTTGCATTGAAAACTTGTATAGTTGCATTGTAAATCTTCTGAAAGCATTTGGCAACATTAATTGCTTGTGAAAGAAGCCGTGCAATATAATGGAATATGGGGAAATGAGGTTATACAATTTTCACACTTAAAAGCAGTGGATAGATTATTTCTCAAAAGGAGGGCTAATATTCTGTTTTCACTCCATCTCACTTACAGTTATTCTTGGGTCAAATAGCTCATGTAATGCTACACAGTAACAAAACCAGAAATATTTTTATGCTTTTGCATATTTTTTTCTTAATTTTTGGTTGTATTTGTGTGACAAATAAGATGAAAAACTGGAGCCAAGGAAGAAATTTCATTAAAGTAATTGTGGTTTGGAAATACATTAGGTGCTCTCCAGAATATCTTTCTGTCTCTTTCTGATAATGATCAACTATTTATATTTCATTGAGCAGAAAAAGTTTTTAGAGGAAAGGAAAGAAAAATATGGGAAAGAAATGAAAATATGCTTCTAAAACTCACAGCTTCTAAGGCACCTCAATGACAATCTTGGAATTAAAGCCTGACTGAACAGCCTTTCAAGTATAAGTAATTTTTTACTTATGGAAGTGTTTTTATGAAATGCTTATACTCGTTCTTGAAACAATATTTGCTGACTTTGCTGAAATGTTACAGGTTAACTTTCATTACCACAATTTTTTATATGCAGTATAGTAATAAATATAAATTAAGCTTTAAAGCCTTATGATGAAGCAGGAAATTATCCAATGACAACTTCTCTAACTTATCCATTGAAGACAGTTGGGATAGAGACAAAGAGCAGTTTCACAGAGAAAAACAATTTGTATAGAGAAAGAATGTTTGAATTAAATAACCTGCCACCCTCCTAAAACGCTGAGATATCTCCTGAAGGTCCAGGTGAAGCAGTTTGATCATTATTTCTGGGGTGATGCTCAGGGAGACTCTCAGCCTTGCAAGACTCCAGGAGGGTGTGTGATGTAGATGAAAGAGGCCTCTATGAGCACTGTGGGGCAGCAGCAGCAGCAGCAGCCGCCTTTTATCAACACTCAGGAGCATCCAGCCTCTCCTTGACGCCATCTGCTACTGTATTTGAGGATCACGAATCTCCTGTATCTCACCGAGTAAGGGTTGCAACACATTCAGGGTGTTACAATCAGCATTTCACTTCTTGTTACGAATTTTCACTTGCTCTTTGTAATGCAGGGTTTCATCAAGCTGTTCTGTGTTTTAAGAAGCTCAGGCCTTATGAGAAGCTCACATGAGATAGCTCCATCTGTTGCTGCTTTTACTCATCCAAACAGTTCAGGGTTTTTTGCTTGAGTGTTGCTGGAATAGCATCACAGAGCCTGTTTTGTGCCAAAAGGATTAGTGTAGAGGCAAAATTTTCAGCATGTATTTTGACATTGAAGTTAAACAGGAATGATGTATGATCCACAATACTATTTAAATAAACTCAGGTAACATTTTCATTTTCCTCACATGATTTTATTTAGTGACAGAGGAACTATAAGCTGATTTACACTACAGGTCTAGCTTGTCCTATTTCCTTTTGTTAGCCTTCATTTCACTGGGGCAAGAACTTGTGAGGTAAAGCAAGACAAAATAGCAGTGAAAACATTCAGAATTTCTAGTTGTTTTTAATGCCAGCTGTCTGATAAAAAACTTTCTATTTTGCACATTACCTGCTAATTAGAATTCTACAATATGTTATGCAATCTCCCTCATGAAATAACATTCCATGAGCAGTCAGAAGAAGGCACAAAAGTTGTTGTTTTGCACAAGTCAATAGGACACTTTTCTAATCCTTTCATGCAGTGTTGGTGTAGACAGTGGAAGATGTAAAATTTAATTGGTTTCTTCTATTTTGTCTTAACCATATCAAATTGAGCTGGGCTTGGACATTCTTTATCCTAGTTTTTGAGCAGTATAAAAAATGTGTTTTATGAAAATGAAAGTTTTAGGGCCATCTGAAATTAAAAAAAAGGAAACAGACAGCCTTTGGGCAAAGGAAGGTTATTTTTACTCACAGTTCTGCAGTCAGTATGCTCAATATGAGCTTTTGTCAATGATATTTCAAATGAATTTAAAACTTCAAACTCAATCCAAATAGTATAGGAATCTGAGGCTGCTACACTGAGGAGAGAGAAACTCAAGATAAGAATGTGAGGAAGATTTTCTTTCATAATTTTCAGAACTCTTAGAAATATAGGGTTAAAGAAAATATACATGAATACATAAATTATATATATGTGTGTACATATACACTTGATCAACAAATATTCATTTCAAACGGAAGAGATAGACATATGAGTTTCTTTTGAAAAGGGATGAAAAAGGAGAACCCTTTCTGTAAGGGATTTTATGCTGCTCTTTCCAGCAGTACATCTAGGGACATTCTGAAGATAATTTTTATGTATGATCTTTTGAAAAATGAAGGAATAATCTGTGTCATTTGTCTGTGCAACACAACAAGAAAAGACAACTCTGTGTAATTCAGTGCCAAAAAATGATTGGAGGATGCGGTCAGCCCAGTTTTATGGCTTTCAGGCCGTAGCGCTTCTTTCAGTTCATGCTGTTCCAACAACTCAACACAAGGGCTGTCCATGCCCTGGATGGCTTTACTCAATTAAAGCTGCTTCCCAAGGTCTTGTGTCCCTGTGGTGGAATCACACAGCGCAGACATGTGCATCCGCTGAACTCGGGCTGCGCTTGCTGCCAGCTCAGCAGCTTAAGGTCACCAGAGTACTTTCTAAGAGGAAGAAATCACTCCAAAGAATTATCTGCTGGCCTGGCTCCTCCAGCCGGGAAAACTGCTAACTTTCTCAACCCCCGCACTTCTGCCAGTGCTTTTGTACACATTCCTTTATCTCGTGTTTACGAGTTCCTTCCCGCCGGGTGCAAGTTGCTATTTCTATCTGCATTTCACCAGCAGATCCCAAGATGGCAAAAGCTGGTGTTCTGAGTATCTCAGCTCCTCCAGAGGAGCACCTGAGGAGCAATAAAGTCCTGAAGTGGTAGGTTCTTTTCACAACACAAGGCAGCAAACAAAACCACCCTTTTTCCCACTGAACATTTGGTGCCCTGAATAAGTGTGGGTCTGGTTTTCTACAGAACACCAAAGGACATGAGCTAAGGTAAAGATTGGACCAGCTTAAACAAGAGAACTGGAGGAGGATCTGTTGGCAAAATTAATATAAATACCTTCTTTTAGTGAAAAGGTTATCACACTTTTCTCTAATTTGATTACATCTTGGCCTAAAGCAACTTCAACCTTAAATTAAATCATCCATTCACAAATTTAACATAACTTGAAACGTCACACCATTTGATAAGTTTTTATTCTCCTGAGTGGTCCTATCTAGACAGCAATAAAAAGGGACACTGTATTACTAAGTGGTTCCTAAATAACAAATTTTGCCACATGAAAATTCAGAGTAGAGCTAGTTAAGAATAATTTCATGAGCCTAGGACTTATTAAAATAATGGAAACCAGAATGACTTCCTGTCTGTCTGACCAACTACAAGCTGCACAAGCTCTGTATCTCACAGACTTGGTGATAGAAAAGAGAATTTTCACTGGATCATCAAAAACCATTTTTGACCTAGGGTCAAATTTTAACTCTTTTCCACTTCCTGCTGAGATGGTGAGCTGTTCAAAACTAAAAATGTTGCCAAAAAAAAAAAATAGAGCAAATTTATACGCCTGCTTTTGTGTCAACATTCTCAGAAATGTCTTAACAGTTTGCTTTCAAACTTAGCATAAACTGTTGTCATAAGCAAAAGCCAGGTGGAGGAAATTGAATCTTAAAAAGATGACAAAACTGAGTGACGGGAAAAAACACAAACACCTGAGCCTTTGAAATGGAAATGCTCAGATAGTGTGATTTCTTACCCTAAACAGACTGCCTAAATACATATTTTTATCTACTGCCCCCAGGTAACAACAGTAGTGTTGTTTGCTCTGCCCAGGGAGGGAGAGAGCTGGGACTGTGCAGTGAGCTGGGGAGGCTGGCAGACCCAAGTTTGGGGGAAAAAAAGATTAGAAGCCAGAGTTCAGCATCACCCAGCAATGGCTAACCCAAATACCAGCCATGAGCAAAGATTTGGCTGTGGATTCATGTCCAAATTGCTGCATGAACAGGACAGAGTTCTGGTCAGTTAAAAGCCGTTGTTTTCCCTCTGTCCTGTGGCAGGATGACTCTATTTTTCCAGCCTGTGATGTCTTAGCCTTTCTATTTAAGGTGAAAACCTCAGAAAGTGTATGTTTTCTTTAACATCTCTGTGTCTTCAGTCTGAGAGGATGCAGTTATTATTTATACACACCAGCCCTTTGTTCTTGTTTAGGCTGCTGTAGCTTGTCTGAAATTACTTACTGGGTTCACATCCATGAAACTGGACTAAGCTTTGTGGCGTGATCCGTGCTGCAGCACATCCCAGCTAGAATTCACTCCGGCGGAGTTTCCGAAAACTGGAGGCTTCCTGAGGGAAAGGGGCTGTGATAGGAAAGATGCTGTAATTTTGATTGTCCCTCTTGTGACCCAGACTCCAAGACGGCCACCTCAAGGTATTGAAGCCTACTTCTCCTCTGAGATCCACAGGGAAGTGATTCAAAGAAATGAGTGATATTTATCTTACACAATTTGAACTCACTTGAGTAAAAAAAGTAAAGCTACACAACTTTGTTACAGCACATGCTGAGCCCTTAAATAATTCATGTCTTAGAAATAGATTCCATCTTTTAAAATGATGGTGATGATTAAACTCTGGTGTTCTGTGTGAAATGGAGAAATGATTTCTCCATATCTTTATATTTTTTGGGTCAACATCACAGAATGGGTCTGTTTCTACTACAGTTCTGCAGACAATGCAGAAGTGCTGTCATTTCCAAAATTTTTACAATGGTTTGGGAAGAAGAGTGAATGTCTAGATAAAAATCTGTGTTGAAGGATGGTTGCTGGAGTGACTGTTCCTGAGGCAGTCCGACTGAGAAGTTTAAATGCAAGATTTTTTCAAGTAACATTCACGGGACTCACTACAGAACCAAGCAAAATTCCCTGCCTTGCTTTATACAAGATGCAGACTGAATGACCTAACAGGACTGATTTACTTTAAAATTGAATTAGTCATATTGCTTGTGTGAGTAAAATAAGCAGCAGCAGACACATCCGTAGGTATCTGCATAATTTACTTTAAATCACTTTAGACAGACAAAGAACATGAGGTTCAGGACCATTTAAGTTTTGGGTGATAATTTTCCTTGGACTGTGGGTAGGAAAAAGGACATCCCCTATCACCACTGCAGAGCATCTAGGCGAGCTCTCTAGAAATACAGTATTCTTCATCATCTTCAGAGTTTACTTGAAACCAATTGTATTTAAAACTACTCAGAAAAGAGCATTTTAATGTTTACAATGGTCTTGGTGGCAGCAGACAACTTTCTCATTGAGAGTATGATAAATGACAGAAATGCCTCTTTTTACTTTCTGTTGATAATTTGAGCGAATATTGTAAGAATGGAAAACCTCATACCTGACATTTAATTTTTGCATAACTTTAAGGGATGTGCTGCTGTTATAGTCAGTGAGAACATGGTGTAAAATACAATGCTGCCAAGTCTTCAAAGTCACAAAATGTTAAATGTTAATGTCCCTTGAAATTATAGATTTGAGGCAATTGTATACCATAGAAATCTTGGAATTATTTTTAATGCAAAAATAGAGTGTATATTTTAACCAGCATCTTATTACATCCTCTGTGTTGGGATGTCAGCATTAGTATAAAACCTCTTCTAAAAAGAGGTTTTATCCTAATGCTAGGAGGGCAAATCATAGACAGCAAGGACACCAGGAACATACAATAGCAAAGAAAAATAGAAGAAAAACCTAAATGTCAGAAAGTAACTCTTCCTAGTTCTTTACTCACAGTCTTTTATTCTGCTAAAAATGAGATATGTAAAGAATCGTCTTATGCTCTAAACGTAAGATTTTGTACATTTCCTTGCATGACACCAAGAGTTACTGGTAATGACTCATGAAGTTATTCAGCCCTTCCTTAAAGACCAACTTTTCTTTGACTTCATGACCTCCCTTACAAGCAAATTCCACAAGACGTTTTCAGTATATGCCCATGAAGTAGTTGTGTCAGAATTTATTGCCTTGTAATTCAGTAATAAACTCCTTGTTCTTCTAGAGAGAAAAAACAAAAAAAACAAAAAAAGAAAAAAAACAAAACAAAAAAAAACCCACCAGAATAGAGATGAGGAAGGTGGACCAGTTTTTGCTTTCTTTTATTCAACAGATTTTATTTAAAGCCAAGAGGCAGGTCTTTTTATTGTGGATATAATCTAACGGTTAACAAAATGGTTAAAATTCAGCTTTGTTTGCTACCTTAAAATTTTTCCTGCTCTGAACAATTTTGTTCCAAAATGTGAAGCAACAGCTTTCCACATAATCTATTTTTGTCTTTTGATCTTTCTTTTATACCTTCATGAAAGGAGTGTGATTTTGCAGAGCCTTTCAGGGAGCAGCAGCACGTACAGGGTTATGAGCAATAGGTTTGTGGCACATCACTGCCTGGCTCCAAGCTCAAGCATGAGTTCGAGGTGAGGGCACTCGAAAGGCAGGAGGCAAGGCTCTGTCTCCAGCTCTTCCATGGACTCGTCTAACTGCTGCCAAGTCCTGCCATCTCTGGATCTTTGTTTCTCCTCTCTCTGTTTTGCATTTTTGGTTAGACTTCAAATTATTTTCAGATGTCAGATTATCTCTCACTGTGTTTGTGGAACGTCTAGCACAGCAGAGCTCCAATGCTGACTGCAAGTCTCCAGGCACACCTTAACATAAATATGGGGGAGTGAGAGAGTTTCATTCTTTCCAGGGTACTCCTTTTGCTGTAGGTGGGGCAAACAGAATGCAAAATCACAGCCTTTGGTTGTTAATGACCAATCTCCTCCTCGATGCCTTTACCCAGTTACTACCATGACAGGTTTTTTCTGTGAACTGGTTTTTTGAATTTGCCAGTTTTCCAGATCCTACTGTGAAGATTGGAGTAAGGTGGTCAGGTATTTAAGGCAAAGGTCTGGTATGAGTAGATGTGCAGTGCAGGGCATGTTAAGCCTGGGCCTTGCTTTGTGGTGTTGAGATCTATATGATAAAGTCCCGAGCCATGAGGGGACAGTGAAGTAATAACTTGTACAGCTTGTAATTCAGCACTAACTCTGTAGTCTTTGCAGGTTGTATTGCACACATGCCCTTATTGTTCCTGGAATAATGTTTCTGCTCCAGGGATGCTAAAATCCCTGTACTTTCATGGCAGAGAACCTGGACCATTTATTTTGTTTTCCCTAGATCTACTTTATGTCTAGTGGCTGCTTTTCAAACCCTGCAGTGTCTACTTAGTTTTGCAAAGTCTTTGAGGTTTTGCTTTCAGTTCTCAGCTAAACCAATAGAAAATCTCTGTTTTCTTTTCTTATTTTCTTTTTTTTTTTTTTTTAATTTTTAGTTATGCTGATACAAATGAATTTTATTTTTTCTCAACTGGAGACAGACTTGGGCCTCCTGCTGTACTGGAAATTAGATTTCATGATAAAAGCATGGGTAGCACATACTAATTTACAGGTATAAATGTCATTAGGTTGTACTGGAAAATTCCCCTCCATACACAAGAATTAGGTTTTTCTGGTCTACCCTGCAAAGTGCAGGGTTGCTTGGAGCAGCCAAAGCAGTTGATATTGCTGCCCCATGGTCCCTTCTCCACTGCCATCATTGTGAGTCCCAGTGTTTCACTGCCTTCTCTCTTGCTAGTACTGTGGGACTGACTTTGAGATGATTTTTTGATGGCCTTTCACTGGACACAAAGGGCTTGGGGTGTTTACCTTTTTTCAGATGAATTATATTTACCATAAAATTATTCTGTTTCCCAGAATCAATATCCTTCTCCAGAGTCCAACCAAATAAACAGACTTTGCCAAAAGGACAAAATCCTGGAGGGTCCTGCAGGAAGCAGATCCTGTGACACAACTCAGTAACAAAAGCCAGGGAACAGTCATCCTTTGCCTTTCTTGAGTTTATTTATTTACCTTTATTTCGTTACCAGAGTTTAACAAGAGAGTAATTTTGGCTGGAATATGAAAGCAGCTGACCTCCATTGTACTAATTGTTCTGGTTTTGAGGACGGTGGAAGATTTGGTCCACCCTAAACAGCAGCCTTCCCCAGTTTGTACTGTCCTGCTTACTCCACGGGAACAAACTGGAGAGTTGTGCTCTGTTTATCCTGAGCTCTTTGAAATGTGATTCACTCCAGGACAGCCTCTCCCAGGCTAGACTAGGAAAGCTTATTATCACTGATTTACAAGCCTTTAGAGATCAAAATGGGCCAAACCAACATTTCCTCCCTTCTTTAAAACCACAACAGAGCATCTGTCTAGTTTTGAAAGTAAAAATTCTTTCCATAGTGATTTTATTCTTTTTCACTTCTACTGAAAAATAATTTACTAATTTCTCCCTATTGTTTCAAAACAATTGGCAGTTAATTTGAGTTTTTTTAGTTTGGGCAGATTTTTTTTAACAGTAATTTCACTCTGTCTTTAGAGTATGGTCTTTATCAGGTTAGGTGTTCATCCATGGAAAACAATCTGTTTCATAGCTTAGTTATTAATAGAAAGTTTGGGAATGTGTACATAAGCAGGGTGCTGGGCTGATAGTATTGCTGGGTTGTAGTAGTTGTAGAATAGATTCCATCTCTCAATTGCTAATGGAAATGTGCTTTGCTGCAGCAGTGGCGTCTCACACAAGGCTTTTTAGGGACATGCAGTGTGACAGATGCCAGCACTGGCCAATGGCACAGCAGATGTGGGACCTGGTGTTTGGTACTTGATTGCAGAACCCTTCACCTCTGAACCCTGGATGCCTCAGCAGCTCTTGCTCTTTGTGAAACTCCTTGGTCTAAAGATCCTGCACTCAAAACATAAGCCTTACTGATGACACAATCCCAGTGTAAGAAGGGTTAGTCAGCCAAATACTGACTCTCTAAACTCTAGGGATCACAGTAAAAATATTCTGTAGAAGCACAGAAATCAAGAAGACAAAATGAGGGAGCTCTTTTTTGGATTAGGGAAGGAATCCTTCTCTGTTTTGGTGGCAACCCAGATACAAATTTTTGTCTGCTGCTTCTTTAACTTGTTGGAATTGTCAAAAAACTGCCAGATAAGGTATCTTTCTTGGACAGCAGTGGCACTCCTTCACTATATGAAGGAATCAAGTTGGGATTCATGTTACCATTGTATGACCAGTGACAGGACTTGAGGGAATGGCCCCACTATCTGGGTATGTTTAGGCTGATATGAGAAAAAGGTACTTCACCCAGAGGGGGGCTGGGTACTGGAACAGGCTCCCCAGGGAAATTGTCTGACAGAGGTCAAGAAGTGATTGGCAATACTCTCAGGCACATGGTGTGATTCTTTTGGATGGTGTTGTGCAGGGCCACGAGTTGAGCTCAGTGATCCCTGAGAGTCCTTTCTCACTCAGTATATTCTGTGATTTGGTGGTTACTCTGTCTGTGTTAGGGCAGAAAATAATTTCACACAGTCAGAGCTTCTCCTGGGGGCCAGATCAGGGAACAGCCTGATATGGTCATTAACAGAGCTAAGCTACACACTTACTCTCAGTAGTGTATGCAAGAGTTGCAGATAGTGTAACACAAGACGCAGATTTTGAATAGACCTGTAAATATAACCAAGAACTCAGGGTTATCAGAAATTGTATGACAAGCTGATCAAATGAGAGGGGTCGTTCTTTGTAGCCTTGTGTAATGCAACCCTAAAGACAGGCACACGTGTACATTTGTGTCCCAAGGGGGAGGCGAAGCACAGAGTCATTGTCAGCTGTGTTGCTTGATTAGCTGCTAATGATGAGGATAAGGACCTGCAGGTAATAGGGATCAGTATCTCTATGAGAAGGGTGGGATTTGGCTTCAGGCTGGGGAGGGTGGTTGAACTTAAGTATTTAGTTTAAAATGTAACCTGGATCAGAAAGGCACATCTGTGGTTCAGTTATTAACCTGTGTGTGAGTACACTGTTCTAAGCCACATATCCACAGTGTGTGAATGGACAAACTACCTTCTGGCTTGTTGTCCAGTTTCTCTGCAGAATCAAAGAGTTCATTCTGGCACCCTCAGCCAAATTTTCTCCCTCCTAACCACATCAAGAGCATTCCTAGCATTTTCCCTAGGAGGTTACAATCATTTTAATCATAACTTGAGTAAAAGAATGTTGGCATTTGTCAACACATTTATAAAATCTTCACCTGGAATCTCTTTTTTCTCGCTAATGAAAAACACCTGACTGCAGAAAAGCATTAATTGATGTATAAGTGCTGGGAATGCAGCATGCAAACAGCAGATTTCATCTTGAGAACTGTGCCCATACCATGGCTTCACTACTTTGTCTTTTGTTCATTAAATAGATAAACACAGTGGGCTACATGAGGTTGCCCCTTCTGCTGGAGAGCTGCAAGGAGACAAGGTATGGAGGTGAGCTGTCACCATCCTCTCTCCCTTCATGGGAATAAAGTAGAGGGGGCAGTGAATGAAAATGGAAATGAAAGAGAAAAGAGAAGATGAAGATGTGTGGAAGTTGCCCCAACACACAGTGGAGGATAATGGTATTTGTTTGGAGAGTGCCACTCCATAACTGCAAAGAACAGCAAGCTTCTACAACATTTGTTCTATTCCAGGAAATACAAACACATTGAATCAGACACTTATAATGGTGATGTCAGTGTATATAATTTTATTTCCCAATTCTATCCTCCTAAAAGCAACAGCTTGTTGCTTAGCTTATGGAAGTTGTCACAGTGGTTTTTGGAAACAGAGCCACCTTTGGAGAGATATTTGTACATTTCCCATGGTAAAAGTCTTATATATATATATATATATATATATGTATATATATGTATATATATATATATATATATTGCTCTACTTCATGTGAATGCATCACATCTCAGAGAAGTCTGAATTAAGCCCTTTTTCTAATTGCTAGTTGCTAATACATTGGCTGTGACTCTTTTGTTTCTAAAGAAGCAGAATGAGAATCCTTGTGGCCTTTTTATTGCAGTAACGCTCTGAGGAGATGCTAACAGAGTAGTGCAGAGATGTTTCCCCAACTCAGAGTAACAGCTGCTGCAGAAAGGCTTCATTAACTCTCTTCTACCGAACAAACATTTCAGGTTGAGAGTGCTAAGGCCACTAACAAGATTTAGCCCTATCATCTACACTAACAGCTGGACACCCTCAGATACAGTCACTTTCTAATGCACTGGTGAGATAGAATAAGGCAGGAGGGAACTCAGGAGGCATTATCTCCTGTTATTTAATCCAAAATGACAGGAAAAAAATCCAGGCAGCAGCAGATGCTATTTGGGACAATAGCTGTTTCCTGAGCTATATGCTGTGCAGAGCCCCTGCTGTGATGACCTGACCTACTCTTCCTGAACTGGAAAGTGCTTGAGAAGGGCTGCAGAAGTGAGGTTGTATTTCAAAAGCATTTGTGGTAGCAAGCAAAAGTTCATCTGCCCACCTAATCCCACCCAAAAGGGAACTGCACTTTAGAGGTAACATGCAGGCTGTGGAAAGTGTCAATGTCCTGTACTCATGGCTGCAGAGGGAAGCGTGAAACGGGCTCTGAATACAGCACTGGATCTGTTAGGAGGGTTTGCTATGCCAGTGGGCCATGAGCTTTGCAGGGCAGAACATGCCTAGCCCAGCCATTTTCCCTCACCTTCCTTCCTTTATGGCTGCTTCATCAGCTGCAACATCAATCAGTCCACCTGTAGTTGGCAACACATTACCCAAACATCTGCATGCCAAGCACAGCTGGATGTTTACTACAATTGACCCAGCACAGGGCAGGCTGCATGGCGATTGTTCCATCAAGGTGGTTTGGGAGAAGGAAGTGTTGGAGAATAATTTGAAGCAAAATTAAGAAGTTGTGTTTTCCCTGGCTGCCTTCATTTCCCTCATCTCTTCAAAATTCTTCTTACTTTTTAACAATGCTTTCTTTGGGCATGTGTTTGTGTTGAACCTGAGGAATTTTTTTGTTAAAAGAAGGGTGTGTGTGCCTGCCAGCCAGATTTTCCTCTGCTAGCATAAAATCAGATGCAGAGCACAGTCTCTCCTGTGAGTCTTTGAAAGTGCAGTGTGATTGAGAATATTACAGGAATATATTGCCCCATAGCTAAGCAGGTTATACAAAGTGTCATCTGGGGGAACTGGAGAAAAGCAACAGAACAGTGATGGTGTGCAAAGGAGATCAGAGTGTAGATCAAAGAGTAGTTGAATGCAGGAAAAGGCAGAGAACCAGTGAAATGGGATGTGACTCTCAAGGTACTAAAGATATGGATGAAAAGAGTGACAGGCCATAATTGTGAGGCTTCTGAAAGAATGAAAACATCAGTCACAGCAAGATAGATTAGTACATGGAGATGTGTAAAGTAAAAGCTATAATGACATGACATGGAAAGGTTATGCTGAAGAAATGCTCAGACTAAACAACTTTCTGCAGCCCCTTCTGATCCAAATGGTACTGTGAAAGCAAGCAACTCTACTAGCAACAGCTGCATTGCAGGATCATGTTTGTATTTTCGTAACATTTACAAATTTCATGGCATTGAATGCCATCGCTGCAGATGCAGCATAAGCAGATAGGATTATGTCCTATGTAGAATATCCATCCATGTAACTCCTCTTTCCTCTTGTTTTTACTTCCCCTTTTTCTCACTAATCTGAAGGACTTTAATATCTTTTTCTGTTTGTGATACTGTCCTAAAGTAAACTGAAAATGACAAAAACAGTAGCAGGTATTTTCCTAAAACAGCAAGCAATGTAATCAACAGTAATCAACTTTCCCTTGACTGAGAAATGTAGCACGGTTTTTCCAAAGTGTAAGGGACAAAAGTGTTCCTGTCAGGAAAAAAAAGTCGAAGTTTAGCTAAGTGTCACCCAAATAAATTAGTCACATATTTAAATGTGCAGTTATCTGGCAATTTCATTTAACTAATTGAACAAGAAAACTTTTTTCTGAGAGTCTGTCTCCTTGTAGTTCCTGAGTATTGGCTCATCTGAAAATATAGTCCCTTGAAAAAAAATTAATCAGTGATCAGATCTGGACACGACAAAGAACTTCCCAACACCCACAACAAACCAACTTTTCGGGGGTTCTATTTCTTCTACAGTACAAAAAAGTGCAGCAAAGTCTTAATTCCCCCTTAATTCAGTGTTACTGAGAGAGAGCTGCTGATGGACAGGACAAAATGATTGGCACTTATTTTATAGTATCAGACTTGCACATTAATTTCTGGCATGTGAAAATGTGGCATGTGAACCTTTTGCTTGTGAAAAACCCAGGTTTTGATCCTGTTTTTCCATTTCCTGCCTGTAGTTTCCCTACATTGTAGTGAGGTAGTTGCTGAAACAGTGAAGAGTCACAGCTCCATTCAGGGCCTTGAACATAAACAGACTGCTTTCTGTGCCTGGATGCTTTTCCTCACAGCAAAGCATTAGCAATTAACTGGACATCACAAAACCCCTCTGCCCAGGTAATTTAGCTCACAGTGGAACTGCACTGTAGAGTTATGTCTGCTTTTCTAGTCTGTTTTGAGTGGTGTCTATAACTACTCTTTCCTAGAAACAAAAGTCACTGAGCTGCTATGGGGAAATGCTGACTTCTTGAAATGCATTTCGGAGCTTTGACCTGCTTAAGACTTCAGCATTCCCAAAGATTTATGGCTATTTCTGTGGTTTTCAGCATACGTCCAAAGGAACAAGAATTGAATCATCTAGAAAGTGACTAGCCAAAAATTCTAGAGTATAGTGGAAAGGTCCATAAAATATCTGCTGTTGAGAATAGTTTAGTTTTTCTGGCAATACTTAAATAAAGTGGTTCTTATTATAGTTTCCCTCTACTCTGATACTAGGTGGCTGCTTTTCGCAGGGACTCTTTGCAAATACCTCATTCTGAACCCCAAGATAATTAGTGATTTGTTTAGATCCCCCACTGCAGTGTTAGAGTGTATAATAATCTTGAATTATCATGCAGCTTGTTTTAAAGACAGTTTCTAAATTCCATGTGTGTGAAAGAAAACTTCAGAATATGGTGCAGGTATCCCTGAGAGGCTCAGAAACTAAGGGGCAAAGGAAAGAATCACATGCTTTTGCCTGTAGACACATAATTTCCAAGATAAACACATAAAGTTTCCCTCTTTGTCTTTCCTCTTGCTCTTGCTTGCTCTCTGCAGAACACTTCAGGTTCAGTTGAAGTGTTATTTATTCACCTTTCCAGCACAAATCATTCACAGGTGGCCTGCAGGTTCCCGTTAGAGAAATGAGAACTCCCAAACTTGTTATTGCTCTTGCTTATCACCTGACAGGACAACCAAAAATTGTTCTGTGGTCATTTTGACATTATGCAATGGAGGCTGAATGTGTCTTTGTTCCAGTCACCAAAAGCACTAAAATACTACTTTTTGAGAGCTGGACAAAATACTGTCCTTGGAAACAGTCTGTCTCAATCTTGAAGTCTTTCTCATTTTATCCAGTTCTGCAGGAGTATTTTTAGGTATTGAATGTAGCTCTCCAGAATGTCTTGTGGTTTCTTCCAGGATGGAGCTCAATAAATTACTCTCTTCACAAACAACCAAAGTGTGGTTCGTTGGTTTGGGTCTCCTGCAGGGTTCAGAAGTTCAGGCCACTAAAGCCCATCTCAGTGTCCACCTTCACAGGCAAAACCAGCATCAGTTTGCAGGGATGGGGGCTACACCATGGCTGCTTGTAAGTGTCCATGCCAGCTCTGCCCTCTGCATCAGCTTTAGAGCGGAGGAGCTAATCCTTACATCCCTCCTGTCTGTGACACCTCTGCTGGTGAGAAGCCACTTCCAAGGGAAGCATGTGTGCTTACACATGCACACCCACCTGCCCCCCTATGCACACACACCAGGGGCATCCAAGTTTGTGAATGTTTTACTCTGCTGCCTTAATTAAATCAATATTTTTTATTACGTGGGTCTGTGTTCTTTCTTTCAACGCCTCTGTTTTTAGGTTATAATTCCTTTATATCTTCATTGTTTTTAGTAATTGGACAAAGTGTTTCCCAGCTTAACTTTTTAGCAAATGGCAGGAATCCCAGCAGCCGTGTCATGGGGCCAGGGTTTCAGTATTTCCAGAGACACGCATTTGTCTAGGATATTTATGTCATATTTATCTTGGTTGCTTAAAGCAGAATTCTAAGATTGGAAAAAAAGATTTTTTTTTTCACAATGTAGATTTACTTCTTATAAGTGTGAGATTAAGTAGCTCAGGGATGGCGGGTTTGACTGCACAGCAAGGGGCTTAGGCCGAGGCTCTGGCAGCTGAACCTCAGCTAAAGCCAGTGGGTCTGGATGGGGGGTTTCATAAAGGGTGGTAGCAGTGCAGTGTGAAATCCCTCTCCTCAAAATCCCTGGTATAGGAATGAGGCCTCACCAAACCATGAAACAGCTGGAAAAAGCCTTTTCTCACACCTACCCAGGCTGAGCTGAGGTCTATACTCAGAATCTATGCTTCAACCACCTCTACAGTGTCTGGATAGAAAAAAAGGTTTACATGGGTCCTCCTTTATTTTTTGACCCAAGGAACAAACAAATCAAACTCATATTATCATTTCCTACTGTATCATTACAGATTTGTAGGGCTTGAAGGAGAGGGGTCCCAGCTGACTGGAAGGTGGTAAACACTGTCCCAGCTTCCAAGAAGGGCAAAATGGAGAGCCCCAGAAAGTACAGGCCTGCCAGTCTCACTTCAGTGCCCAGTAAAATAATGGGAAAGGTTATTCTGGGAAGAATAATGTCCTCAGTTGAAGGACAGTGCAATCATTGGAAGTCCTGCTTGTGGAAACTGAACTCCTGTGACAGAGTAACCCACTTGGTTAATCTAGAAAAGCCAATTGATGTAATCCTTTTGGATTTCAGTAAAGCTTTTGATACTCTCTCACACAAGATCCTTCTGGACAAAATATACATCCCACAGCTGGATAAACACACCATGCCATGGGTGAGAACTGGGTCATGGCTCAGGCACAAAGAGCTACAGTGATTGGGGTGACACCAGACTGGTGACTTGTCACTAGGGAGGTTCCACAGGGCTCCATTCTTGGCTTGGTTCTCTTCAACATTCTCATTAACAACTTTGATGCAGGACTGGAAAGGATGGTGAGTGAGTTAGCCAACATTTTATTGTTGGAGGAGATGTTGACAGCCTTGAAGGCAAAGAGGTCCTGCAGAGAGACATTGGCAAATTATTTAGAGAAATGGGCAGTCACCAACTGTATGACATTTAACAAGGGCAAGTGCTGGATTCTGCACCTGGGTTGGGCAAGCCTGATTGTGTGTATAAACCAGAGAAAAAGAGGCTGCAGAGCAGCACTGAAGGGGACCTGGTGATCCTGGTTGATGTCAAGTTGCATATGAGTCAGCAGTGCCTGGGTGCCTCAGGCACAGCATCACCAGGCAGGAGAGGGAAGGGATTGTCTTGCTCTGCTGTGCAGTGGGATGACCTCAGCTTGGAAATTGTGTGTATTTTCAGATATCAGGCATGGAGGCCAACACGTGAGTTCTTCAAGTTTCTGACAACCTTTGCTGTTCACTAAAGCTACAGGATTTTCTATCTGCTTCATAAGATCAGGCCCAAAAAGATTTCAATACAGCCATTTTAGCAGCCTCTCTAAGGATATATGCAGTACAGTATGCCCCAAAATCCTTGCTGTCTCTGTGTCATTTTTTGTCAAAATTAATCCTTTGTACAAAACCAGGTGTGTTGTGCTGATGTCTCTTATAAACCTCTATAATCCCTGTACAGTTGGATGGTTCTCACTGGAACTGTGACCGCTATTTTACCTACGTACAATTTTTCATTATCCACTTCTATACCTGTTAGAATCACCTACCATGACAATTAAAAATGCTTCTGCCTTGCCAAGAGGGAGCTCTGGGTGCTTTGACAGTGAACATGTGCAATGCAGTCTGAATGAAATGAGATTTTTGTATGTGGAGTTCTTGTAGGATCCGCCTTTAGGTGGATGTCTGCATATACAGTATTTTCTACAGTAAATGTACTTGCAAAGTTCCTCATACCCTTTTTATCAAGAATAAATATTGATGAAGGGTACATATTACTGATATCAAAATAATGATTACTTGGAAGAAGATGAAGGTTTCACTCACAAAATGAGATCATAAAGGAGAAAAGGATGTTCAAATTAAGACCAAGGCTTAAATGGTAGAATTGATAGACTTGAGAGGCCTTTGATGCTTCAAGGTTGGATGTGTAGCCAGGTACCACACTGGCTTTGTGTTGAAATTAAGCAGTTGAGGAGTTGGGGTAACCTCTGGTCAGAGACCCAGGATGCAAAATTTGGTACTAAGGACTATGTCCCAAATTGTTCTTTGGAGGAAAAATGTACAGAAAGGGACACACAGAGTTCAGTCCCTTCTCAATCTAGTTTTGTAATATGAGACTTGACAGCATCTGGGTGACTAAATCCTCCTGACACTTCAGATAGATAGTCAGATAGATATGGGTCTATCTTGCTTTTGGGAGTTCCATTTTCCCTGGCAGATTGTGGTAATTTTCTGCTTGAGTTCATCACTTCTCCAGTCTCAAGAGGATGATGCAGCTTTGCACCATGTTTATACCTGCCCCTGAACTCCTCAGACTAGACACTTCACCCCTCTGGGAAGATTATGTTGCTCACAAAATGCTGATGGAAATTACGACTTTTAATGCAACAACAGGGAAATTGTCTTCCCATACTTTCATGTTTGTGTTCTTATTTAATTTTTTTTTCCATGATGTGATGGAGTAACATGAATGCAAAAAGTTCAGTTTTGGTTCTTTCAGTCTCCCCCAGCACACTGCTTATGAAGGTATCTTACTGAACAGGCTGAGATGGACACAGTTCCTTCATCTTGTCTGAAGCTGTGTAAATATGACAAAATTTCACTAGACCTGTCTGACAGCACAGTTCTGTGACTTGAGGTGATCAGAAAGAAGGCTGGAGCCATGAATTTTTGTCAAACAAATGCTTTATATGAAACAAATATTAGATAAAAGGCTGAAATAATCCAGGGGGGATGATGATTCATTCTAGGTAGCTATTAACTCAGTGTGTTAACACTGAACAGCACTTTAGTTTCTGATCTTGTTTTGCTTAGCTTGCTCTGTGTTGAAAGCTGCTAGGTATGGCCAATACCTTGGGAATTTTGTTGTCGAAGCCATAAACTCTTGCATCTTCTAGATTTTAAATACTCACCTATTTTATATGTTTCTTGATCCCTTCTGCCTGGCTTTGACCAAATCTGTATTATTGGCATGTCTTTTTGCAAGGACATTATTTGTAGTAATAATATTCTAAACATGAAAAGTCTTAGCTGTTGTAAACTTACAAAATAGGACTGTGGCATGGGGATAAAGGGGAAAACAAGAAGCCTAGACAAGAGGCTTTTACCTTAGTCCTGCCTCTGACTCTCCTCCGGCCTTTCCTAACGTCATTGAGGAAGGCCATTTCCTTCTGGACTTTTCTTTTTTCACTCATTAAAGAGGACAAGTCTTGCTCTACAGGGGTGTTGTGAGGTTTAATTAGCATTCACTGGAAGCTCTCCAGTCCAAAAATATAGAAAGAGTGCATGAGCTATGCGCCGTGGAGATTAAGACAAAACTGTTCTATTTCTTTTACATCTCTCCCCCCTTCCTTCTCATCTTCGACTCTGATTAAGGCTTCATTGGAAGCCAAAGGTACTTGTTAAGACAGAAGAAAACAAACACTATAAATAAAGCAAGTAGCATCTGCTGGATTTCTGCGTTGAACTGGCTTATTGGGCAGTTAATGTAAAACAGGAAAGGCTACAAGTGGGACTCCACAGCTAGGAGTAAGAGTGGGCAGAGGAATGATTTGGGAAAGAAAAGGGAAGCAGACAAGGTGGATCTGGGCCTATCCTATCTAATGAGGTTATCATCCTGGCTATAAAATATTAGTTCTGGTCCAAAAATAGCAAAAATATAATTCCAGACTTGACTCCTGCTTGTTTCTTCTATCTTTGTCTGGAGTGTGTTGGTCTTTAGCCATGGTCAGAGAGAAAGACTACATTAGATTAATCAAGTGTCATACTGGAAAGTATGAACAGATGTATAGACTACCAGACAAGTGAAATAATCTTTTCTCACTACTCAGTACTGGTAGCCCTATGCCACACTTTGAGACAGACTAACCAGAAAAAATGGAAAGAAAGGCATGTGGGCTACTAGAGGTCTGTGAACTACGGATTAGGAGGAAACTTTGGAAGAGTGGTGCTGGATAGCCTCCTTTCAGCACATCTGCTTCCCCAGCCAGGATTTCAAGAGACTTGTCCTTCTGTGGTGTTGGATTTTGCATATGTTCCCTTTGAATTTAGTAAAGTTCCTGTTGGCCCATTTCCCCAGCCCATTTCTGTCCTTTAAAATGACAGCCTTGCCCTGAAGCCTGTCAACTGTTCCCCCAGCTTTGTGTCATCTGCAGGCATGATGAAGGTCCACTCCATCACTCACTCCAGGTCTTTGGCAAAGATGTAAAACAGAATAAAGCTTCCAAACAATATATTTTTCCAGTTTCCTATAATTAGGACCACCTTGCAGTCAGTACATTTATTTCCAGCAAGAAAAGGTGCCAGTTAAAAAGTGTCTATTGTACTCCAGACAGGTGGCAGCTGTGGAAAAATAAGAATCTTTTACTACTTAACCATTATATTAAAATCTGTGGAAAAATAGCTGACCAAAGTAATCAACCTCTGTGGTGGCCTGGTAAACAGAACACATACACTCTGAATTGCATCTACAATATAAATTATACTTTATTATCATATTACTTACTTACCATTGCCGATTAGGAGGCAGTTTTCTTATATTACATCACCAAAGAGTGCACTGCTTGGTCAATTATCCCTGGGTGAACTGAAATACAATAGCTGATAGCCCACATTTTTATGTTGTGACATTTATTTAATTTTGTGTGCATGTGTCTGTAGGCACATTGTGGTGGAAAGCCTCTAATGAGAACAGTTTGTTGATCCTCTGAATTCTGCATGTACTTGCTTGTTCTTATTAAGCAGGCACTCTAGTCTTTGGAAACAATCGAAACCACCTGCATTTCCTTTGAACCAGAGCCTTGCTTTCAACTGAGCATCCTCGTGTTGTAATACCTCATCATACGCACAGTAGGAAAAAGCACTCACACATTTCGGTCCCTCTGTGTGTATCCAGTGAAAATTTGCCAGGCACGTAATCATGCATGTGTCATTACAAGCTAGCAAAACCCATTCAGGCAGTCTTTATTTATTTTTAAACGAGGCTCTCCGAATGCAAGGCAGGGCCTGGGCAAGGAGCAAAGAGCTGTGTGGACATGGGAGTGACCCGAGGAGCTCTGTGCTGGCTGGTGAGAAAATTCTCCTTGGCATGGGCCAGCTCTGGTCAGAAGTATATGGAGCCAGAAGCCACACTGAGCCAGTGCAGGACTCCTGTTGATAAAGGTCTAATCCCACCACTTGATAAAGGTCCAATCCCATGCTATGTGCCACAGTGCCCTGAGAAGTCTGAGTTTCCAGTGACTAGTGTGAAGCCTCAAGGAGTTTCCAGGATCCTCGGATGTTCATTGGAAAACAAAGAATAGCCTATGGGAGCTCTAAGGTACCAGGAAAGAAAGGCATAGCATTTCAGCTGAGGACTCTGCCAGCCGAGTGGATCTTAAGGGTTTGGTGTCTTCCTCCTCCCTGCCCTAAAAGAAATGCATTGAAAATGCATCAATTCTTGTCAGAATGCGCAATGTATGGAGGCTAGACACAATAAATATTTGTATCCTTAGGAGTTATGAGCCATACTTAGTGGCACTAATGAGTTTTACAAGGCAATCTAAGTAAGTAATGACAAAAACAGAAGTGGATCAGAGAGTGTATAAGAGATTTGGGCCTGATTCTGATCTCACTGTCAGTTTACTCTAGCTTGTCAAGACAGCCTGAAATAAAAACCCTCAATGTTTTATGGTGTTATGGGGTGCTCTTGCCCTTATTACTCACTCAATCAATTGTGTATGTTCAAGGCAGTTTAAATACCATTTTTATTTTTCTGCATATTTTTTTCAAAATCAATTTTCACCCTTTAACTGTCAGGCACCAGTAGGATTATGTTTTGTGTTGCTTTCCTGTAACAAGGAAATAACAGTTTCCTGGAAAGATCTGTCTGTAAAGTTGATCAGATTAGATTTTAAAAAATAATTATGTTCTTAAATGCAATTTAAAAACAGTTCTGAATTATTGTGTACTTAATTCTCTCTCAACTATCTAAATAATATATTTACATACAGTTTCTGGCAAAAAATGATAATGACAGCAAATTTGGAGTCTCTGGTGCATCTCAGCTGCTTGGTGCTGATACTTTTGTGTCCATGTAAGAATAGCTCCACCACTGCGCCGTACATGTGCTTTACATGGCATGAAGAACTAGATGTGATAGAAGTTTTCATCTTTTTGAGCTTTTGGAGATTTCCGTTACAGCTGTGAGTTGTTGTCCCTCTCAACAAGTGTGACTACATGGTCCAGAGACAGCATTCCCACAAGCAGAAATTTTAGTTTGGTCCAGTCCACTGGTGTAGTTGAGGGCAAAAAGAAGTAGTGTGCCTTGTGTACTTTTAATTTGAGTAATGTGGAGTTTTCCAGTTTTTCATTACTCAGCCTCACTGCAGGGACAATTTATCCATTTCTTTATTTATGGCTAGATTGACCTCTACTTAATCTTTGGCCCATGATCCCCAAAGTCTCTAATCTTTTTTGTCCTCAGTGCTTAGCTCTGTTATCATGAGGTCTTTTGAAATCCTGCCTCTGAATTCATCTGGGCTGCACTTGCAGCTCTGGGTGATGATGGTGGTAGTGGTGTCATTGATTAGCTGCAGGCTTCTCTATCTGAACTCAGCTAATAAGAATTTCTCAATTTCAGCAGATGTCTCTGCTCCATTGCCAAATGGGGAGTTTTTGGACTAGTGATGTGAAAGTCTAGAAACTTGCCACTTAGTTCACCACCTGGGGAGCTTCTCTGATGGTGTTAGAGCAGTTCAACAGAATGCACTTTTATGAAATGCTGCATGTTCTCTTTTTATTCTCTCAGTCTGAAAAATGTTTTTAAAGCCCAAATTAAAAAAAAAAAAACAACAAAAAACATATAAACACAGGCATTAAAAATCTATCTTCACATATGTTTATCTGCATATCTGCATCTCCACTAATATAGAAGCAGTCCCATTACTACAGAGTGTCTAGATGAAGTACTGAGCTCTGTGCAGTCTGGATTCCTGATTCCCAGATGCAGAATCTGGCATCTTCCCTTGATGGACTTCCTATGGTTGGTGATTGTCCAAGCCCTCTAATTTGTTGAGGTCTCTGCAAGACTTCCTTATCTTCGAGGACGTAACAGCTCCTCCCAGTTTCGTATTCCCTGGGAACTTGCTTAGTCTTGCTTAGGAACTTACCCCTTCTAGTCCTGTATCCAAGTGATTTATGGAGATTTGAAGAGAACTGGGATGAGGATGGAGCCCTGTGGAACCCCACTAGTGACAGGTCACCAGTCTGGTGACACTCCATTCACTATAATCCTTTGCACTTGACATAGGAGCCAGTTGTTCACCCATGGCATGATGTGCTTATCCAGCTGGAATGGATATTTTGTCCAGAAGGATCCTATGCTTGAAGGTGTTACTGAAATCTGAAAAGATTACATCAACTGGCTTCCCTTGATCAGCTAGGTGGGTTATATTGTCATAAAAGGTTTTATCAGCAGGACTTTCCTCTCATGAAACCATGCTGGCTGTGACCAGTGGCTGTGTTGTCCTTGAGGTGTTTTTGAACACCTCCCAGAACAATCTTCTCCATAACTTTACCAGGAAATGAAGTCGGACGAATAAGCTTGTCATTTACACGTTCCTACTTTTGTCCTTCTTGAAAACTGGGACAATCCCATCTTGCAATCAGCTGGGACCTCTCTGGAATCCCAAAACCACGCAGCAGTGTCAAATGCAGAGAATAAAAGAGATGCTCCCATCGCTGTGAGGCAAATAAAGCTGAAAGAGAATGGTGGTACTGCCACAAATACAGAGATCAGGCACAGAGGGGAGGTATGGATTTAGGTATTGCTGAGCATTTTCTGTAATTGAAATGGCTTAACCTTTACGCTCCCAGATCTCCAACTGAATTCTTTGAGGCCTGTCTTGTCTCCTTTTAGAGAAAGAGAAATCCAGCCTAGAGGTTTCCTATGTGCTGTATCAAATTTAGTTCAAAGGATGAGACAAAATGAATGCAAAACTTTGAGGGCCACAGGGGAAAGCTAAAATATGCACCAAGTAGAAATCTTAAGTCAAAGGAGATTCATCCTGCTTTGGGACTCAAGATATGATTTTGCTTTCTGAAATGTTTCTAAGATTGAGTATAGGGATTCCTAGATCAACACAACCAAATAGGAAAAGGGCATGTGGTACAAACATCAAGGTGCAATACAGGGGGCATTTACTTCAGTTTTAAATACTCTTCTAGGCAATAACAGGCAATGTGCTGAAAATATGGCCTAATATAAGGATCCTTTCATTTTATAAGCCCACTTAAAGTTTCAATCTTTATAGTGTACTTTAAAAGGAGCAGTAATCTTAATCCCTACAATCTTGACCTCAAATTACATTTTAGTGTTTTCTTCATAGTGAAAGAGATGTGATGCAGATGGCATTACCTCATGTAAATCCTTATGGCAATTTAGGTTCCATTGCTATATGCACACCAACTCTGGAAAATGCACAATACATCTTTTAGTGAAAATCTCTCTTCTTGAAAGAAATTCTGAAATCTAAGATAGGAAACCAGATAGGCCAAGAACCTCTACATTTTATGGAAATCTCACAGTGAGTATGTATTGGGCCAGATCTTTAGACAATGTAACTGAGATACAGCCTTCTTTTCTTTTGTGGTTAGCAGCGCTGGATTATTACTCAGGAAGTAAAGGTTGAACTGGGAATTCTGCAGCAAGCATGATGCAGCTGTGGGCAATCCAGGGCTGCCTTGGCTTCTGTGTGCAAAATGTAGCCAGCTTACTTCCCTGGCTTACCTGGGCACACGTGGGTGTGCTGCTACGGCAGTAGGATCAGTACGGGTGTCCACAAAGATCGCACACATCTGGTTAAGATATTTTTATTTTCTGACATATTTAAGACCAGCTTTGTAGGTTTCACTTTGGTCTAGGAGTGCTTTTGTACAAAATCCTAGGAACTCCTGGTTATCTGGAAGAAAACAAACCTGTTGAAAATTAACCTTTTTTTTTCTTTTTCTTTTTTTTTTTTTTTTTTTTTTTGAGGTAAAGAGTGCTAATGATGGAAAACACCAAGCCTTGGTCAAATAAGAAAAATAACATCTTTGAGGCAAGCCTCTTTCCCATAAATTGAAACCTCTGAAGGAAGTGCCTGCCAAAGAATGCTCTCTTCCTGGAACACAGGGAGCAGAAAGCCAGCAACTTGCTTTGAATGTGTTGAACCAAATTTTAACAGCTATATCTACTTCTAGACTGACCCTGAGCCTGGCTTTTTTCTTTTCCTCACAAACACTACTACTGCTTCTTCCAATTCATTGGTATATTCCTTAAGGATTGCACATAAACTTGGAGATTTCTGGAAGAAAATATCTTGAATACGAAGCTGATCATAAAGCTACCAAACCCCTAATAATACTCCCTGCCCATTCTTGTGGTATAAAAATATAACTAATGTTAGTCCAGTGAACAGCAAGTGAGACCCTGGAGGGCTCTCTGGAAGTCTGTTTTGGCTATAGTATTACTTTTCCCTGTTTAACTTTGTAAACCTGTAGTTGGCAATAAAGGAGACCGCACTTTTGCTTTTTTAACTAATATTTATTTAAACCTTACCATAAGGTGCACATAGTGGTTTCTTTTGTTTCCAGCAGCATAAAATTCATAAGCAGAGACAAATTTATCATTCAAAAATTATTTTGTGTTTTTAACCTAAAATGTCCAGCTTCACAATGTGTTTTTAAGAGACCTAGCCAGCTTTTTTTCACAGCCTTTCAGTGCACTCTTGTATATGGGGGCTACTGTGTGGGATCTCATACTGGAAATAAAGACCCCTTTGGACAGAGACTTGTTCTCAGGACTTATATCTGTGATGGAGTCAGCCAGGCAAACCTGCCTGGTCTGCCATGAATCAGAAGTTACTTAATATGGTTATTTTTACAAATATAGACTGAACAGAGCATAGTGCTTGGAGCAATGTGTCTGTGTATCTTGATCATGCATGTTTTCTGACTGGCTGTTTTCTTTTTGTGGCAAACAGGGAATTTGCCTTTTATTTTTAGTGAAGCAGCAAGAAGATAGCTCTTCTAAGGTGAATTAAATAGGAAGAGAGACACAGAGCTAAAAAGACAAAGGGTAAACATTTTTGTAGAGATATATATAACATTGGGAGTGAAGGAGTAATATTTACAGTGAAAGCAAAAGCTTTCAACATTTCAAGTAATCTATTTTTTGTTGGAGAACAATCTTGTCTTCCGTTTCCAGTTTTAATTGTAAAAAATCATATTTTTTGGTAAAATATTCATACACATGTAATTTAGGTTTGCATGTGTTTCAATGTTTGTGGTAAGTAATTTTCACTTAATCCACTCATCCAAGATGCATATTCTTTTAATTATACTGAATCTTGCCTAGCATGCAGTGCTAATGCTCTACAAAAAGGACAATAATTTTAAGTAGAAAACACACCAGAACCCAGGAGGATAAACTAGGCAAAGAACCCTGGTGTACTTGCCATGTTTTATACACTTTCTAAAACACCCTAAACTGTACTCTTTTGAAGTTGGGACATTAGACTTGATGCATCTTTAACTTGACCTTGTTACAAGAGTTCTTATGTTTCATGTTACAAAGAGAAGAACATCTGGAAATAAAAGCTTTGTCTGAGGCTGGGCTGAGATTCTTGGTTGCCTTTTAACAAAAATATCATGTTGATTGCTTTCATCATATAAATATGAACAACAGGAAAAATCTGTCAGCATTTGGTGAGATGTTGTGTCATAGCAGATAAAGTTTTTCTCAGCTCTGATTTCAGACTTTAATAGTGAAACCATCTGTTGAGGAGCTCATTTGTTTTGGTTTATTTATCACAGCGGATTATCTCTTCAGATAATATTTCACAAGATCCAAGGGAAAAGCAGTGATAGATTTGGCTGCCTAAAACGAAGAACATGCTCCTTTGCTGTCTTACAAGTGTCATTTAGGGGACTTGGACCATCATTGTAGCAGAAACCCAAGGGAGCATAATGACTGCCTCCTTAGCTGGCGCTGGTGCTCAGGGACACGACTAAAGACTTCCAGAGGCAGAACATGTGGTTAGGCTGTGATAAAGGGCCAGAGCAGCCTGGCTGAGCGGGCTGCCATGAGCTGTGGGTAGCACACTGTGCAAGCCATTGCATTACATAATGGGAAGTGCTCTGGTTTACACACACAGTATTGCTGTGCTCTGTAATCATCCCCTTCTTGTCTGAGTTCAGTGGCAGCTTTGAACTTGCTGATTGCTTTGGCAGGAGTGAACAGGAGAGAAAAGATGGAATTACAGAGCAACTCCACCATTGTGGCAGTAAGCAGCTTTCCCAGTTGTGGGAGGCTGACATTCCCCTAACATCTGGAGATCATCCCTCACATCTGGTGGCTGCTGACTCCTCTCCACTGTAGCAGCATTTCCTCAGCTCCTTGGCACAGCAGGTGCTCCCAGCAGGAGCTGCCTCTCTCCTAGCTGTGTCCCACTGGCTCTCTGGCTGCTGCCCCCAGTGCAGCACGGGAGGGACAGGGCAGACAGGAGGGGTCTGCTGACACAAATTCTGTGGCTGTGAGCCCCGGGGCAGGGACTGTGCAAGGGTTGGTGGTGCTCAGGTCATGTTGTCTCAAAGGTGTCTGTCCCCCAAGATGATGGCAGTGCATCCCCCCTGTCACCAAGGGACAGCATGGGAGGGATCCCTTGGCTCTGTGGAGTGTATTCAGGAGGCAATTTTCTGTCACTCTTGAAGTGAGTACATGTGCAATGTAGATAAATTTATTTAGGGTCTATTTGGTAGCTCATGATACAGGCAGGCTGGAGTCATGTGAGAAACTCTTAATACATTACAGGTATCATCAACAAAATATTTGCATGAACTAGAGCAACAAGGCAAGGACCTACATGCCTGGAAATTCTGACATAGGCAGGATTCCCCAGGGATGACAGGCAAGGGTGTCCCACTGCTCTCCTGGGGAAGGAGCAGAGTCAAGTCCCAAAGTCACCCAGAAAGAGAACATCCCCCACTATCTCAGCCACTGCAGTCCTTGCCCTGGCCCAAGTAGATGAAGCCTTAGCGGGCGACAGCAGCAGGTTGGCAAGTTCTCCTGTCAGGCAAAAAAAAGAGTTGAGAGAATCCAGAGAGGCACAGCCTTTTGCCTCCTGGGAGCAGGTGATTTTAGAGGACTTCCTGCCCTGGAAGGCTCTTTCTGTTGAAATTTTCACCAATTTAATGAAGTGCAGGACCACGTTTCCAAGAGGCAGCTGCCTGCTGAAACACGTTTTTGTGTCCCCCAGCATTTTTGTGTCTCTGCTCTGATTCTCTTAATCTTCTGATTTAAATGTTCAAGTGTAGCTTCTCTTTCTCTTAGGCTTGCCCAACATGAAGGTTTTTAATTGGCATCTGCCTCTTTGACTAACATAGTCCTTGTTCCAAGTGCTTAAGTGATATCTTCAGGAATTTCAATGTTTCCGACAAAAACATTTTCATACTGTTTATCTGTATTTTCTATTTTTTTTCACTTGCGTGCCATTCTCTTCTATTTATTTTAGCTATTGTCAGGCACCACAATTTTAGTATAACTGATATTCAGTAGTGTTTTGATCCAAGGCTTTAAGTCATATATTACTCCATGGGATTAGCCCTGCATGAAACCACATAGTCCTGGATTAGACATTAAGAATATGTATCATGCTTTAAAAATTCATTTATGCAACTATTGGGTAAAATTAGACTCAGACAAGCTGTTCTTGTCACAAACCCATGAAAGTTCTCAAGACCTTCCCCCCTTAACCAAAGTTATTTGCCTGTAGGCATGAAGTTTCCACAATGGTACAATGGGAAAAACTCTTCTGTGATCAGTTAGTAACGTGTAGTTTTGCGAGCAGATTACGAGGTTGGTTATCACCACTTTATATTATTAGCAGCGCTTCAGAAATACTCAATTAAGTTGAAGTAACTTTTATTGGTGTCATAGTTCTGCGCTGACAATAAATTTCTGGTCTCGAGTGTCAGATGTCTCCTGCCCCATGAGCACCCCAGGCAGTAAGTCCCAGACATCTGGACAGCATCCTCGTGGAAGAGATAGTCTCCATGGGTGTGTAATGGAGCCTGCGCAGGGCATGAAAGTGGTTCCAGATTAAAGGATGAGAAATGCATGTTCCTGGGAAATGATACCACAGGGCTCAAGTGCAGAGACAGCAGTTAGAAAGGGACCATAATTTTACAGTCAGTGCTGTCAATTATAATTCACAGCATTTTCCACAATGTCACACACATAAAGAGACTCAGAGGCTCCTGAGAGATTTCAATTTCTTGCTGCTCAAAAGAATGCTCTCCTTCTCCTTAATCCTGGAATTATTTGCCTTTGGAAAGGCTATAAATATGCTAATATTTTCAGATTTGAAAAAATGAAGGGTTCTCTACCTGGATGACTATAATTTCTTCCTATATTGTAATATGTCTTGGAATTTAGGTCCAGATCCACAGACATATTTAAATCTCTAAACAGACACAACTCCTTCTGCAGCTCCATTGCAGAAATAATTACTATGATGAGAGTTCTCTCAGACTAATGAACCAACAAGCAGTAGAGAGGCAGTGAAAGAGATTCAGCTACAAAAGAAATTATGCAGTCAAGTTGTCTGAGCTCAGACTTGTGTCTGAAGTCCCTCTCCTAATGGCTTCTTCAGCCACAATTTAATGTGCACTGGGATCCTTGGCCCTGTCAGCTGTACAGACTCTGTAATTGACTCTTTCTTAGTAGACTGTCCTAGAATGGGCAGATTCAAGATTTAAAAAAAATTAAATTAAATTAAATATGCATATTGAATTCAGTGGCTGTAAAACATGTCTGAATCACAGTCCTGGAGATCAAAATCCTCTGCCTTTCCACAGAAGTGCTCCAGTTCCCCTGTGCTGCCCTACAAAGATGTGGTAGTCCAAACCTGAAAGGAAAAACACTGGGGGAGTTGAAGGGTGTAGTGTGTATATCTGTTTAATCATCATTTGCATCCCTAACGAGACAGTCAGCAGGGCAGCACACAAATACCACAGTTGCTATCTTTTGCTTATTTAATTTATGCACTTATTCACTGTACAGGAAGCAAGACCACTGAACTTATAGTTCAGCCATCAAAGAGCATTCAGTGATAGCCATTATCAGGACCATTTCAACACCTCTCAAAGCTAATCTTGCAATATGACCAGAAGCAGTTATGGAAGGAAACTCTGACTTTGTTTTCTCTAAAGTGCAATCTGTTCACATGGCTGCTGCTTTAACTGGGTGCCTCCTAAGGGTCTCCCCCTTTGAAACTGGTAGGGAAAATAAACTTCAAATGGTTTAGATTGTTAGGGCATTGTTTAGAGGAAGAGGTCAAGGATACATGTGTCTGATTTTCCTCTTGCACTGTGAAAATCAGGCTCAAACTTTCACCTTTTCTGCTCAGCTTTTGGCGTTCTGTGCCAGTACCCATAGAGACCTGCTGTGAAAAAAGACTGCTTCTGCTGAAGGAAGGAGAATATTCAGCTGGAAAGCACTACTGTGCCTATCCTATTTTGCATCTTACATTTTCTCATGATGGTGAATCACAATCCTTTACTCATAATGACAGTAATTTGTTGTTGTGGAAAGTAAAAGAATGGCTTCAATTCAACATGCTGTCTTAATTTTAAAGGACATACAAGCTGCAAAGTACAAAGAAATAAGTAATACTTGTTAATAGGATAATTAGAAAATCCTGTAAGAAGAGCAGTGAGGAACATCTGAAAGACTAGTGGAATTTAGCATTCACTTGGCAAAGTTTATTTCATACAAAATTCTCTCATTAAGTGTTTCAGCTTCAAAACAGGCAGTTTTTCTGTGATGTTATTACATTATAAAAAATTCCATGTTTAACTGCTTACAATTTAATAATAAGTGTTGAGATACTAATTAATATTTTATTAATATTTGACCATTAGCTGTACATAACAACAATTTATGGAATATGGCCTTGTAAGGTAAATATTAAAATCTGTAGAGTTTCCTCTTTCTTATTTGTATCAATGTAAGTAGTTTTTTTGTCTGATTTTTATCATTGTCAGAGAAATGTAAAGCTATTATGAAATAAGCCTATCTCCATAAAGATTACTAAGATTTCTGTGGACTTGTTTGATTTGGTATATATGTGCATTAGAAATTTATTTTCCTCAATGTAGTTGAAAAACATACAGTGGAATTAAACTTAACAGTAGCGTCTGTTCCTGCTCCATATGTACGTAGGAATAAAAAATGACTGTTCATGTCTATACCAATGAACTATAAGTGGGTTGCATGACTTACTTTCTTTTTTTCTCTCCTAAAATGTATTTCCCAAATCTTTTTATCAGGGACCACAGTCAAACTTTGCAAATTTCAAGATGATTTTTTCTTCACTGAATCCTTTTGGGCTGAAATAAAAAGCTTAAATTTTTCAACTTTTCCAGATGTTTCACTACCTCAGTCAGGGCAGATGCTCTGTCCTCTGTGCAAGACCACAGTCCTCTCTGCTATCAAGTTCAGTTCCTTGTACCACCACCACTCACTCTTTGAAACACCAAGATGACTGGGCAATCTCAGCTGAAATTATTTGAAATAGCCAAAACATCTCCTTAGCAAATGGTTTTTAATTTAATTCACTCAGACTTGTAAAAACCTGAATTACTCTTACACAAATGGAGACAAAAAATTAAATTTTACATGTTCATGTAAAACGTTACATTTACACCCGTTTGGTATTTTTTGTTGGCTATTCCCCCATACCCTCCTCTCCCTCCCCCCACATTTTGGTTGGTACAACTCAATTTTAAAGCAGCACATGAATAAGTTAGAACACTTGGAGATGCTGATTTCTGGAAGAGATCAGAAGTGATAGCCAAGTACGGTCTATGGCTTCCCTTTGCTCATGTCAAAAGATTAGAAGTCTGACAACACTGGGAACTCCCTACAAAAGCAATGGAGGTTCCAGAAGAATACAGGAATTGAGAGCTTGCCAGCAAAAGGAACAGGTTTGGGTTTTTCGTTTTCTTTTATATTTAGTAACTATTATAACTTGGTTAAAAAAAAAGGAAAGGAAAGGAAAGGAAAGGAAAGGAAAGGAAAGGAAAGGAAAGGAAAGGAAAGGAAAGGAAAGGAAAGGAAAGGAAAGGAAAGGAAAGGAAAGGAAAGGAAAGGAAAGGAAAGGAAAGGAAAGGAAAGGAAAGGAAAGGAAAGGAAAGGAAAGGAAAGGAAAGGAAAGGAAAGGAAAGGAAAGGAAAGGAAAGGAAAGGAAAGGAAAGGAAAGGAAAGGAAAGGAAAGGAAAGGAAAAGAAAAGGGAGCAATCAGATATTTAAGGGGAATTTGAAGTTCCTCAAGAGTGCCCTGGTTTCCCTAGTCACCAGGACTTTGCATTAATGAATGCAGAAGACTTCTGTAGACCACACTTCTGCAGGGGCTGTTGAGGGTTTGGGGGCAGTCTCTGGCTAAATGAACACAGTAGCAGCAAAGAGGCGGAATCCAGCCTTTCAATACTTTAGTTCCTCAGTGCAGTTTGTAAGCAGTATATGCAACTCATGTGTTTCTGTGAATATATAGAGATGAATGAAAAGTTCAATGAGCTATTCCTCACCTTTTTACATACAGGAATCAGGAGTTTCTTCCTTTCCTGGCTCCTCGGGTGGATTTGCCATTATACACTTGAAAGTAAGTTTGTAACTTTGCAGCATTGACATCACTGTTCCAGTTTTTTCTTTCACTGCTGGGTAAATGATCTTTGTGCCACTCTCATTAGAGTAGGAACTGCGTCTGCACCTCAGAATAAATGTTGCAAGTCATATAAAGAGTGCCATTCTTGTGCCAAAGTGTATGCTTAAGATTAAGCTTCCTTTTAATTACATTGGAGAATGGCTTTTGAGTTATGAGGCACTGCTACAGGAAGCAGATTTACAAACCTGATTTTACCATTCTCGCATTTTCCTACTTTAAGACTATGTAAACAGATGAGTGTACAAAGTGTCTACAGAAGCTTCATATAGGTATTTTGTATCACAGAAATACACCTTGTGTCTACTGCAGTGAAGCGTTTACAGAGAGACCGGCTAGTGGAGATACAAATGCCTATGAATGTGCATGAACTGTCTTGAGTCCCAAGAATTCACAGGCAGAGGATCTGGAGGTTGCTACCTTAAACTTTGTTGCCTGTTGGAGAACTCTGTGCTGGCATGGAGAGTGTTTTAGGAGCTGTCTTGCCTGCCCTTGGCTGCTTTATCCATTACTGTTTATTAATACCCCAGGAGAGGCAGAGCTAGGAGGGAACAATTTTCTCCAGGCACACTTTGGCATGTGATCTGTGAGGTGAGAAGGGAGCCAGGCAGATTGGTCCTCATCACCTTGCCTTGTTAGCAGAGATGAAGCACCCCTCTGTCCTGTGTGAAGGTGTTTGGTGCCTTGTGTCCATCCCACACTGCGGATTCCTGCAGCTCCCTAACAGCATTAGCAGCAGGGGGAGGTCTAAGCCAAGCAGCCCTGCTTGGAAGCCTGGCAAGGAAGCTGAGACAAGCGGCCACACAATGTGAGAGAGATGTGGCCGGAAAAGCTTAAGCAAGTTTCTTGAAAAAAAAAAAAAAAGGAAAGTGAGTAGATGCAAGGAGAGAGGCTGGGTAGCCAAAACCCAGAAGCAGCCAGAAAGCTAAATGCATGCAGCTGAAGAACTTAAAAAATTCTGGAGGAAGACATGAGAAGTGGCCAGAAGAGCATTAACAAAACAGACTCTCCCTTTTCCTTCCCTGATCATCTTTCATTCCACTACATCCTTCTCTTCAGCTCTTGGCTTCTCATCCTTTCCTCCTCCCTCCTCCTAAACATTGTGGAGAACGGCAGCTTCAAAAAACTATCAACTCAACTTTGCACAGCAATAAGAGAGTGATACAATGGCCAGACTGATGAGTGAATTTAGGAAAACAGTTAATACAATAAATCAAGACTTAAGATATTTCTAAAAAAAATTGAGGGATTTTGCCATTCAATACACAAATATTTTTCTTTTAAGGAAGGGGCTATTACCAGGGGATGTACAGAGTGTTGTGATTGTCTTGGCTTGTGAATGAGATGTTGTGTGTCCTGCTCTTGAGCAGTACCTAGGACAACTTTCCTGAACAGAATCAGTTGAAATGTGGTGCCATGTAATCAGGCGGTGAGGAATGTGCCTTGATAGTGTCTCTGGTTGTGTGATGGCAAAAAAAGGCAAGGAAAGCATATTTGTTCATCTCCAACTTTTAGAATTTTGTTTCTTTAGGTTTTTTTTCCTTTTTTGTTTGTTCTCACACATCCAGTACAAAAGAGCAAGAGTTTTGATAAACTCTTGCAAGTAGAGTAACAAATAGATGAATAGCAAAATGACATTTTCACAGTGAATTCCATTCTAAAGAAATCCTTTCCAAATTCAGTAGAACAAATTCTGGCAGGTAAGAGGAATTTCTGGCAGTGCATAGATGTTTCTGGAGGCATTTCTAGTGAAGACATTGGTTTGATTGAAAATACATCATCTTAGTCCTTTGTTTCTGTCACAGTAGTGTGGAACAGGCTCTGTTGTGCTCTGCACTTTACAGGCTCAGGGGATATTTATTTAGTTCTTGGAGATCATAGTCCAGATGGAGGATTTATATAAAAAGTGGGGAAAGTACTACAAGGTAAATACAGAAATTTTACCCCTTGACTTTGGAATGAATGTGGGATTGGGTTGCCCAAATGTGGTGGTTTGACAAAGAAGAAGTGGGAATTCTGGGAGGCTGTGGTCAAACCATGACACCAAATACACTGAATACTAGTGGCAGTGTTGAGAAATGAGTGCAGACCTCTAACAGCAGGAGCCAGGTTTCTTGTATTAACCAAAAAGTTTTCTTCATGCTGGGCTTTCCTTAGATAGTAGAAACTTAAAATGGCCAAGAGCTTTCTAGGAATATAATAGAGGCTAAACCCTGTGGATGTGACTGTCTGGTCAGAGAGCAAGAAAACGATATAAGTTTTCCCAGAATCAGCTTGTGAGACTTTAGGGAGTTGAAGATAAATCATGATAACTTGTTATTATAAACAATATGGAGGTGTGGTTTTCCTACTCTTTGTTTTCCTGTTTTTCTCAAAGATTGTTTATAAGAAAGGCGTTTTGTTAATTAGCCAATCAGGTGAAATGTACTGATTAATTGACCAGTCTGGTCTATCTGTATCAGAACAGTGTATAAAAGAGAGAATTTTGAAGTAAAGTGGGATACTGTGCAAACCAGCCTTCTAGTGGGTCTGTGTAATTTCTTACTCAACAGCAACAAAACCCAAATATTGTATTTTGTTTTAATCCTAAGATCCTCAGGAAGCTGAGAAACTCCCTGTGCTGGTGAGCAGGTGTGTGTGCCACTCATGGCAGCATCAGAGCTTTGAATGTTTTGTGACTATGCAGGTCCAATATCTGCATTTTGGGAATGTGCAAGTCTGACTTGTGCCATTTTTTCTGGTGTGATTTGGACTCAAGTTTATATTTTAGAGTAAATGGAAGTGTCAGTCTGGATTGCCTGATTTCCAGGGGAACTTTGCTCACCACAGTCTAGCTCTGCTGGCATAGGTTCATCGAAGGCCTTTTTGGGATCCTAATGAATGAGGCTGCAGGTTCATCTCTTCTGAACAGGCTCAGGCTCTTCCCAGCACGCTTAGATTTTTTCATACACTTTATGTCTTCTGGGAAGTCTTCCACACTTTCTTCTTTCTTTTAATTTGGAAACAACATATCTTGCATGTATCAAATTCAGAAGCAGTAGCTTCACAGATAATTTTTATACACAGTTTTATGTGTATCCCCTCAAAGGTAAACTAATTTGGAGTGTTCAAGAATTTGCCATTCTGAGAAAATACAGATGTTATCTTGTCTTCCTTTCATGGATGTTCATTACTCCCAGATGTAGAGCAGAGTACGGGTTAATCCACCTTCATTTTTTCTCCACAGTTCTGCAAGGCTTGTTTTTCTGACTCAGATCTGTGTGAAGAGGACTATTGTCACCCTGTAAAAGCTGATGTCAGATCTTCTCTCCTGTCTCATTCCATATCAAATCCTCCTATAATAGTCCATGTGTAGCCTTGCAATTGGTTGAACTTTCTGAAGATATCAGGGGTGACAAGTGGTGGGACTGGGGGGTAAGACTGCAGATAAGCAAGGTAACAACACAGCCTTGGAGTTAGAAGAAACAGACAGAACAGGCAAGTGTTTTACTGAAGTTCTTGTGTCAGAGCAGCGCTGTGCGAGGTGAACGCCTCTGCTGGGATGCAGATGCTACTGTCTCCTGAATGAGATGTAAAACCAGATACACCCCATTTGTGGTTGTAGGGGTCTCATGGGACCTTTTGCAAGAGCAAGGATTAAGATCTCAGAATGCCAGCCAAGTCCAACTCTGGTAGTTGAATTTTGCCTATCTAAATTTTACAACAGTTTAATTTGGAAGACTTTGCTTCCCCTTCTGCAAACACAGCTGTGTAGAGTTGCTGGTGCAGAATGTGTGCTGCTTTCCACCTGAGAGTGTTTCAGCACTGGCTGTATTGACCTATGAGCATACAGCCAGTGAAGCACTTGAGCGTGCTCGTGGTGACACTTGCTATAAATGCATTATGAGCATTGTGTTTGCATACATACTCACAGGTATGTGCACAGACATATTCTTCTACATATATTTCTTTTGGCTCATCTATACAGATTGTTAATGTATGGCCACATGGAAGATATCTTAATTGGGCAAAAATACGTTTTTAACCAGAAAGGTTTATTTGTTTTTTTTTTAAGTATTTAAAATATGTAAGAGTATATACCATCAGAATTCATTGCATAGTAACACGAAACTAGCAGTGAGTGCCATGGCTATGTTTTTAATCCTTTCTCACTTTCAGCTAATAGCTGGTATTGCCAGTAATAGCAGGGTATTAGTCAGTGTTAAATCATGATAATAGGCAATATCACCACAGGTCTTGAGCATTAAATGCATGAGGTACTAACCAGTCCCCAAGAATTGCAGAGTGAGCTGAGAACAGGATTATAAATTTTAAGTCAATTGGTTAGTCTTTTGCAGCTGTAACTGTGGTCTGGACAGAACACACTGGAAGTGGCTCACATATGTGTTAATGATAATTATGATTAACTTCAGTGCAGCAGTTTTCATTGCAAAGGCTCCCACAGTGCTTTACTTCTCACAGCGCAGCATTGCTGACACAAATCCATCCCCACAGCGGATGACAGAGAATGAACAGCATAAAACCCAGAAAGGGATGAATGGGAAACTTTGGCCCATGACACTGGAGCAGTCTTGTGGGCTCATGGAAAGTAACCAGGAAGTTTTAATTTTCACACAAGTTCTGGGTTCTAAGGGCAGAGTTTAAAGCCCCCTGTTCAACAAACTGCCTACTAACAGTAGCTAGAAAAACAGAGCTACCATAGAAGAGTGAAGGACTTGCTCTGCTCTGCCAATATTTAAACCTTATTGGTTCCAGGATGGCTCTTCAGACAACAGGTTTATAAAATTATTCTCTCTGGCAACAACTGCACTGTACTGTAACAGGCAGCTCAAGGGCTGAATAAAACAGTGACATCACGACCTTACCTTGTGTCATCCTAGAAAAATCTCAGCTCAAGTACAACTTAGTTATTGCAGCAAGCATTTTTGTTCCAGCGGCTCATCATACTACAGGAAATTGGTATAAAAGAGAAAACACTCTACAAAATCAGAGCTCAAAGGACTTTTGGGAATGAATTAAGCTTCATTTTGCCAGTAAACCTCTATGGTGAAATTAATTCATTCCTATATTTACCCAAAAATATTTCAAGATGGCTCCTAAAGATAAAGTTGATTTATTTTTTTTTAAAGTACTGTATAAGACAAACCTGCATTTTTAAAAAAATGATATATAAAATATCTGCATTTGTGGTATCAAGTAAAATACATTCATATTGACAATTAGAAAAACTAACATTACCAAATAGCAACATGATAATATATGAAGATCAAGAGCTTAGGGAGGAATAAGTCATATCTTAACAGTTATTTAATAGCAGGTGAATTTGCTAGTTTCTGTCTCAGATATTATATAGAAGTTTAGGACAGAAAAAGTTATATTGCAAAAATATATATTCTGTTATAAAGCATAAATTTTTTCATATTTTTGTTTGTATAACAGTATTTCATAATGTATGCTTTCAGGAAGTTCTATCTTGTTTTGCTTTGGATGTGAATACCTGCAACTGCTGCTAATATCATGGTAGTTAAAAGGAACACAGAAAAATGCAGTAAATCACCTCTCCCTGAATTAAGTTTCATTTTGTACTCTTTCTGGGAACTGACTTCGTATTTTGTATGAACTTTCCCTTATGCTGTTAGCATGTTGCCTAAACCAATAAGGGACTCCCCTCTATGGGGTAGAGTGACTTTTACCTCTTACAGTTTAAGAAGGTTCTTTAACAGCTATGATGGCATCACTTTCTGCTACTATTGAAATTCATCCTTCTCAGATGCACTTCTAAGTTCTTAACTGGACTGTGTAACATTTTTAGGCCCTTATACATTTTTGGATTTTATGTCTTGAAACTACTTGAAGAAATTGGTCAATATATAAATTGTTCTCATTTGATTAGCTTCTTGGTGTCTGTTAGTGATGGGAAGGTCCACAATATTTGTTTTCTGCAAATACTTCAAAGCTCACTATATGTTCATGAAAATCTCTATTTGAAATTTTGCAGCATTTTGGCATTTTCATGAACTTTGAACAGGAGTCTGTGGCATGCCATTTGCTATACCACAAAGTAAAAAGTCATCCAGTCAATAATACCTCAGGACATGTGACACAGCACACATCACATGTACAGTTTGGAAGCTGCTTCAAAATGGGTTTGAAAAATTATAAAGCATAAATCCACTTGCAAAAAACTGGGACAGTTTGGCTTCCAACCCTTCCCAAAATGGCCAAAATACATGTTTTCTGTTTCACAAAGACAATTTGAACATTTGCACTGGTTGTGAAGCTGATGTCTATTTTCAGCTCCCAAGTAGATAATAAATGTACTGTGCTGCATCAAGGTGAATTCTGAATGCTAGGCTTTCTTGCAGTGCTTTATTCTCTAATAAATGCTAATGAACCAAAGACTGATGCTTGGCATGAGCAAAAGGAAATCTGTGTGTGTTTAATTTTCAGAACTGGATGAGAAAAGAGCTGGTGATGACGTTGGCCCAGAAGCCAAGTCCACACAGCCTGAGCCCTTTAGCCAAATGAGTGGGGACTTTTTTGTTGCAAACATTGGCGAGACCAGCAGATGTGCGTGGCTGTGAAGAAAAAGCACAGCACCCACATTGCTCTATTTCCAAGTACCTGGACATCACTCTGAAATTCCCACATAATCTTTAATTAAAACTGGCTTTGCCCTGACACTTGCTGGCTCTTAATGAATGAGAGTTGTGCACTGCTAGGTGCAAATGCATTCCATGCTAAATTGTCTAGACTCCCTACCCCAATGCCTGCTGCCTTTTATCTCTTTGAAGTTGTTCTGATCTGATTTTATGTTTCTTGCCTAAGACTTTGCCTATCATGGCCTCCAAGTCCACATTCTAAACTCACTGGTGACTTCATCTCTCCTCACATCTACAGTCCCTCATTTACAGTCTCTTTTGCAATCTACATTTTTTAATAGCAAATGCCACTTACCCCATTGCAACCCTCTCTGGGACTGAACCTGTGCAGTGGTTTTTATTGTTCTCTGTCCTCAGAACCATAGAAATCTGAGATGGAAAAGGCTGATGAGGTCATCTTGTCCATTCCCCTTGCCAATGCTGAATTGTTTCCTACAGTCTAATTTTAAAATTACTCATTCAGCTGGGCTTCCACCTCTTCTGTTAGAAGATTATTCCACAGTATTAGGCTGTGTATCACACCATTAGGAAGTTTTTCCTGACGGTTATCTTGAATTTTCCTTCCTGTGCTTTTGTTCCATAGTCCATAGCTGTGTCACATTGGGCCACTCCAAATGTTTCACTCTTTTAGAACAGGCAGCCTTCAAAGCCCACCTATCAATCAATTTAAAAGATTCTATTAAATATTATCAGCTACTGTCTGTTATTATCTTCACCCAAACACTGTATAGTGATGTATCTGATTGTCTCTTTTTGCTTCTGCTCTGCAAGGAAAAGAACAGAAGGATGAGAAAGCTGGTGCTGTGTTCTAGCTCATACTATGGCATGTGCCACATGAGGACAAGAAGTCTGTATGTGAACAAGACTTTCTATTCTAGCCCTCCTTCATTAGAATTCATGCTGCCTTTAAATTTTTGACAATGTCAATTAATCCTGCCTACACCATTCACACATCCAGGCGAAACACTGATGTCCTCCACCAAAATGAACTTAAGAGAAAATCCTAAATACAGGCATACATACTGCCTTGAATCAGAGAGACTTTGAATTATGTTAGTGATCACCTCTGAACATGTGTTGGAAAGAGCTGAGCCTCTTTCACCTTTCCATACCCCATTGTTAAATGTTTGAAATAAGAACATTTTAGCAGTGGTTTTTCAGAGGGACCTTGTACCTCTTTGGGTATTTAAATAAGTGGCCACACAGTCAAATTGCCTCAGCTGCTTGGGTTGATGTAGCCTAAAAGTACAGCCCATTATTTAGAGACCTAGAAAATGTTTAGAATATCTGGCTTCTGCAGGGCAAACTGAGTTCTTGCAAATTTGGCCATGGGCAACTTTGACAATTTGTTCCTCTACTGTGTGTGCTGAATATTTCTGGACATGAGTGAACCTCTACATGACTTCTAAGATATCTTGAGTTCAGCTTTGGGTCTGCTTATCAGCTTTTTCAGGCTGATACAGACTGGCACAAGCATGGCCTCAGAGAGGCTATCATGCCTGGTGCTCACAGCTGTGTAAAAAGCCGTCATAAGAATACAGGCTGCACGTTGGCAAAAACAATCACCTGCAGTTCATGGGAATTTGAGAATCTCTGGGATTCTTTTAACCAAATAAATATTCTTGGGAAGAGCTTTTCACAACCAGTTCTAAATCTGACAATTATCTTGGTAGGTTTGGCTCCACAAAGTCCTGTGGAGCATCAACGATCTGGTCAGGATAGAAATAGACTGGCCATGAATAGTTTCTGTAGGAGGTAAATGAGAGGGGTGATTTAGATGAGCTCACCACTTAAGAAGCGTATGGGCAGGCTGGGAGGTACATATGCAGCATGGGCATGGTTCACTGGGACGCAATTACAGCAGGATATAAGATGTGGCAAGTGGAAGTATAGTTATACCAGAACTAAGAGGGGCTGGGGTCTTTTCCCCACCACGAAGAGCTCTGCAGTTTGAAGTCCACACTCACTGCTCTCTTTGGGACTCGGGCACAGGGCCGTATGTCGGAGCCTCAACTGTTTCCTCAATCACTTCTTCTGCAGCTTAGGAATGGTTATTTTTGGCAGTCCCTCTCTTACCCCTTCCCTGCACTCTTGCTCTCACTGCAGCTGTAATTGTTCCTGCTGTACCAAAGTACCTGGGGAGAGTTTGGAGGAACCAGACCTCTGAACTGTGCACCCAGGTTGCTTGCAGTTGCTCTCTTTTCAAGTGCAATTACCCAGGTTCTGTTTTTTTCCCTCCACTTTTCTCTCTGGGCAGTCAGGAATCATGTCTTTATCCTGTTGGGAGCAAGGTGCCCCTCTGAGGCTCAGATGGAAGGCTGTTTTCCTCCTTCCACCTCCAAGTGGAGAATTGCTGTTGTCTGTCCTCATGTTGTCTCTCTCTAATTTATACCAAGCTGCTGTACTGGGAAAACTCACCCTGTAAAAGGACTGTTGTACTGTACACTGCTCACTGCTATCTGTCCATGGATTTCATTATTAGAGAACAATGAAACATTCCCCATGGGTGTAGAGGAACCATTTTTAGCTAGAAGGCTACTTATGGAAAAATGAAATATGTTTTAGATCCAAGTGTCTTCAGCTAACTTGTGCAATAAAAAATGAACTAAGGATCATCTCTTAGAAACATAATATTTTTGTCTTTCCCTAAAGAAAAGAAATAACTTTCTAGCAAGGCTGATGAGAGTACTCTTTCTCAAAAAAAATGCAAAGATTTTTTTTTTCCTTCCTCCACAGTATTTCTGGACACTCGCTTTAGGTGGCTTAATGTGAAGTGGTAAGCATTGTAGGAGATTGCACAGATATTTCCAACATTCACTCATGCTTTTTGTTGGTGGCACTCATTTTGGTCCCCATACTGTCTCAGCTGGCTCTTTTCAGCTAAACTGCCTTTTCTGCTAATTGTAGCACCTCCTCTGTAGATACAGCAATTATATTTAGTTAGTATTTCTTAAATCTGTAGTTTATTTGTTCTTCCTTTTTGCCTTGACCACCTCCCAGAATCAAACTGCTCCTACCTTTGCTTTCTCCCATCCCATTTCAGAATTACTGGCCCACACTATCAAGAATGTGTTCCTGACAGAAGAGGAGAAAAGCATTTAAAAATGTGCTATCTCTCTCATATTTTTGTGCACCTTTTTTCCTTAACTTGACTGAAGTAACTTTTGGCTCATGAAAGGGTATCTTAGAAAGCAGAGTAAAGTAAATTAATGGAAAGAAGGTAAGGGGTGAGGACACACTTCAGATGTTAAGGCTGATCCTGCTCAGGCACCTTCCTTCCCATCCAGAGTTTTCCACAAGTGACCAGTGCCTGCCAGTCTCTGTGATTTTCTGATGACTGAGGAGAAACACCTGAAAAGGGCTGGGTTTTTGGAAAGGGCAGAATATCTGCACTCAGGTTCCACAGCTATCCAGTCTGTGAAGGTGGAATGCATAAAATCCTTCCAATTCCTGAGGGAAAGCTGTGCTGGTGGGGCTGGGTTGATGCTGCATGGCTGCGTGTCCTTCAGAAGAAAAACCAGGGGAGGAGGCAGCGTATCCCATTTGATCCAGGCATCCCAGCAGCATCTTCTAAATGTCCCTGGGCAGAACAGCCAGACTCATCACCTGGTCCATGTCTTGGTGATCCCAGCAATCTCATCACACACTTCACACACAGAGCATGGGGGGTCTTCATCTCTGGATTATTGCTTCTGCAGACACAAGCACTTTTCTGTTTGAAATATTTATTTGTTGATTTATTGCCTGATGCCCACCTACTGAATTCCCAGGCTTCGCTTTCCAGGTTTCCTTCCCCTGTCAGGGAATCCATTAGTAATTTACACAGCAGGCCCATGGCCTGGATCACAAGCTGGGCTGTCTGTGCCAATGCAGTTGCAACATTTTTTCAGAGTTAAATATTTAACAGGTATAGATGTAAACCCTTATGGAGTGCTACTCTGGAATACATTTCCTATATTTTCATTCACATTAGTAGTTTCTCATGTTTCTTTTACACGTCTAACATTATAGGGTGACACTAAGATTAATGGAAGATACTGGAGTGAAGATTAAATACCAGTTTTAAAGACACGTGAGCAATCTGGCTTGGGGCCAGTCTCAAGGATAATGAAGTTGTAACAACTTCTGAGAAAGCCAGTGGTTTAGGAAGGAGCTGGGGACATGACAGCACATGTGTAGAGTGCGAATTTTAGGAACATGGTGGGAACTATAGGGAGTGTGGGAATTTGAGTGGTTGTTTTGGGGACCTGCAAGGGCAGCCATAGAGGATATGAGAATGGAGCTAAGGTTATCACAGCAGGGGATACAGGACAAAAACCCACAGGAAACAAGGTTTCATTAGTTCTGCTGCTTGCAGAACAACTTGTTTTAATTAAGCTTCCCTTCCATTTCTAAAGGGAAAATGCAGGAAGAATAAAAAAAGGAAAGGGAAAAACCTGAAAAAATAAAATAAAACCCATGAAACAACATTTTAAAATATTTTGAGTTCTTTTCTCATTCTTTTTGTGGTTGGTTTTTTTTTTTGGTCAATTATTCCACCACTCCCTTTCACCCTAAGAACATCATTAATTGCATATATATTCTTTTTCTACTAAAGCATTTTCAAAAAGTCATCTCTGTGACCTTCTTGTTGCCCCCTCTTTGCTAGGCATTTTTTGTATGAAGGTGTTTGCAGTAGAAACGCATGGTCATGTCTGATAAGGGAGAAGTATAGAGGTAAAACCTTTTGCCTTTTGAACCCTGAATATTTTCCTGTCTACCTCTGGGGTCAAGATTTCAGCCTACAACTGTGATAATATAGCTCTTTTGGGGCATCCTTCTCAAGAAAATTGTCTCATAGCATTCCTTGCTGATGGAACTCTTCCACTCTGCATTATTATTTTGCCTTTGGATGTGGGAGATCGTGCTCCTGAGGGCACAATCACATTGTGGGTCAGTGAAATGAAGAAGATCAGGGAAACTCTGTGTTAAATAATTTGAAGTGTCCGCTGATGTTGGCGTAGTCATCTGAAAGTAGCAGTGACAACACCTGGCCAGTCCACACCTGAGCTGGCCTGGCCTCTTGGAAGTCAGGAGGTGACAACCACCAGCCCAGGGACACAGCTCCTTGGATGTGCTGAACCTTTGCCCTGCCTTGCAGGGTTTGATTGCATTGCAATAGCATTGACATAAAAAGAAAAGCATTTTTTTGGGCTTGCAGGACTTCAGCGTCTCTGCTGGTACTTGCCTTGCCCCAGGGCATCATAAAATGTTCTGTTGGCCCTACAGCCGGGCTGAGATGGATGGAGCTCTGACACTGCAGGAGCTTTAGGAAAGGCAACGATTTCCCTGGTTTTTAAAGACAAGGTCAATTTAATCATACCTGTAGACAACTTGGAGCCACTTGGTTCATGGGCATAGCTAAAAGAAAAGTGAACAGAAAGTTATGAAGTCTCTTGTTTATCGAGCAACATTCGCCTGGTTCAAGAGAAGCAGAAGTAAAAGCAAGAAAAAGAGCAAGGAAATAAAAATAAGAAAAAGCAGGGAAAGAACAAAAAGAACGTAAGCAAAGAAGCAAGTAAGAAAGAAAAAAGGCAAGAGAAAGAAGGAAAAAAGAAAAAAAAAAGCGCTTGGTACAATAAGAAGCAACAAATCATAAAATATATGGTAAACCCACATGGAAAAAGAAAATAGTTGATTTCCTGCATCTCTCTGAGTTATGTTTCGGTAAATGTATAGCACACATACTGTGTTTAAAGCAGATTTGACAACATATAAAACATTAAAAATATTATGACATTGGCCAATATTTATGATGTATATTTCAACACATAAAATACATTGTGTCATGTCATGGACTTTAAAAAACATGGAAATTGGCCATGTAATAATATTTTAGAGCTTTTTAATACATTGTCAGAGCTATTTTAAATATATGTGCTCAGCATTTTATGAAACTTCCAACACATGGACATACGGAAAATATCTACTGAGTTCACAGGAGACCAGGATTTCAAATGTAAAGTTTAGCTATTACACACTTTCTAGCACAAAACTCCCCCTTTTAGGGTATATTTCTTGAACTTCAACATATTCTTGCTGCACTTTGTATGGTTTTATTCTAGTGGTGCTCAGTGTTTAGCAAATGAGAATTGCATTTGACCTGATGATTTGGGTTTAATGTACATGAAATTCCCACTGAAGTTTTGCAAAATAGGACCATTTGGCAACGCACAGCTACAGAAAGCCTCACAAAAAATCAATGTGCAGCTGACAAAACCTCTTCAGTTTTACTAATTATTTGCACTTCCAACTAGAACATTTCAGTGCTAGCCCTCAAAGAACACTACCAGCATTGCTCAGGGACATTCAGAAATCCCTTCTGGAAGATATTGAGGATAGGCAGGGCTAAAATGGGTTAGGTATTTTATCTGTGTGAAAGCTGGAAGTCAAGAGAGCTGGAAGGTTAAAGCACGTTATGAGGATCAGAGGGAAGTTTTGGCATTTTCTGGAAGCAGGCTTGTTTCCCACTCCTGTGATTTAGCAGCAAGACCACCCTTGATTTTTGAAATGTCTTGGAAGATAATAGCAACCATTCTGACAGCAGGTATCAGGAGTAAATTTTTCCCTGTGAGGGTGGTGGGGCACTGGCACATGTTTCCCAGAGAAGCTGTGGATGCCCCATCCCTGGAAGTGTTCAAAGACAGGTTTGAGGAACCTGATCTAGTTGAAAGTGTCAGGGAGCTGAAAATAGATGATCTTGAAAGTTCCTTCCAACCCAGACCATTCTATGAGTTTCTGATTTATTCTCAGATGTGTTGTTCAAATCTGTGCTTTAAAATAATAATGGATATTAATAGAAGTGCTTTTAAAAATTTTTTTTTAATTCTTCCTTTTATTTTTTCCCCGACTGCAAATTCTCCTGCTGTAGCCTTTGCATGCTATGCCGTACAACTTCCACATGGCATCGTGGAGTATTACCACATTTAAAGGGCATGTTTGGTTTTCTTGCACTTGCCAGCATCTGTGTGGGGTTGCCACACACATGGTACTGGCAATATATAGATACATTTTTTAAAATTTTTTACTTTATATATCACCAGAAAGTGAATGGACACAAGCACACGCTGCCAAGGGCACTACATAACTTAGCTCAAGGTCTTTAGAGGAAACTGAGAGGCAGTAGATATGCCACTTGAAGGATAATTCACCAAACACTGCAGGCTAATTATAATTATAGGGGTCACTGTGAATAAGGGTGGGTGGAACTGGAGCAGAAGCCTGTGCTTGCTTCAGCAGCAATACAGACCTCCCTATGATGCTGTGGGGCTGTGTGACACTGCTCTAATTAGCTACTAAAATGTTCTGGTTTTGACTCCTGAGTGTTGGTATGGCAATTCCTCCAGCTAAATGCGTACCAGACTGAAAGACAGCAGTGCATTAAAAACAAATATTAGTTTGGAGAATATTTAAAAAATCCCAGCTATGTTCTGTAAATAAGGTTGTCACACTGCCCCAGTTGGATTTTATTTTTTTTTTTAATCTTTTGCTGGCTGGTAGAAAATGTTATTTTAGCACTTCCAGGAACACTGGCCTTTTCTAGGTGTTGTCCAACTGGTTTAATTTAGATTTACATTATTTGTTTGACTGATTTATCTGATTTAAAAGGTAGCATAAAGGCATCAATTCACCAGAGCAAGTTATTGCTTTCACATATGCTTCATGTTGATCTCTGGGGTTTAGCGGGGGATTTGCTGTTGTGGGGGCTGGAGAAGGTGAGGGAAATTTGGGCAGCATGTGCACCATGGTCTTTTCTTGCTGGGTTTGTCATTTACTCAGTGTCTTTTCCAGAGGATTACCCTTGAAATACATTATATGAAGTATCATTATATAGGAAAAGAGCAGCTTCTGCATAGTCCTAGATATTCAAGACAAACACAGGAACAAAACCCATCTTTTGTTTCTTAGGAGCTAAGAGGGTCATATTTGTCCAGTGCTGAGAAAAGCAGAAGCAAGAAAATGACCTAAACATTGAAACTTATTGCCAAGTAAGGGAAACAGTTTGAAAGCATGGTATGCAATTGCAATTAAAAACAAAGATTCCAATTTTTTCCTTCTGTGGACATCACTCAGTTAGAGACAGAAATGCAGATCAAATATTTTCCTTATTTCTTGGGAAAACGGGTCAAACATAATGACGAATGAAAAGTGGGAGTTTTACGTGTCTTGATGTCCAGAAGATGTCAGTCTCATGCCCCATTTGTTATAGTAGTAACATTAATGGTAAGTTTAAAATGTAGGCCACTACAGTCAAAGTTAAAGCAACAAAGAAAAAAGTTGGACTATCAGGAAACATTAAGCACATTGTAGAGAGAGAGGTCATTAAGTGAACTGTGTCCAGCTGTTTAGGGGAAGCAACAAGACCATCACAACATGTTTTGAAATGTATATAGCAGGAACATGTTTGCTGTGTGCCCAGGAATTGTCCTGTTCAACTCTTCCATGGGAGAGAATTGCATTTATCTTTACCCTGCAAACTGTGATGTGCTTTCCCCACATTAAACAGACCCCAAGAGAGATTATGGTGAGGGAACAACAGAGACTTGAGGATCTCAAACACAAAACAATATTTAAGAGGTACTCTGGCTGCAGTCAGGTCAGTCAGCAGGTCAATGCCCAGTTTGTTGCTTTATAGAGAACTTTTTTCTCCTTAGACCTTCAAAGACTATGCTGAGCCTAAGATCTGAATCCCTGCATAGAAACATTGGTAGTGTTCCTCACTGTCCGTATGAGCCCCTGTAAGAAGGAAAAAGGCTGCTGAGGATGTGTGTGTTGCACAACAGGATCTCACCTTCCATTCCTCAAACAGAATTTTAGTTCTTCAGCAGTGAGCAGAGGGCAGAGCCTGCTCTGCACAAATCCTGTGTTGCAGCACTCCTGCTCAGCCCACATCACTAACACCTTCTTGAATGTTATTTCTTACCTGGAAGAGTCAGCAAGTTTAGGTCTGAGAGGATCTGGCCATTAGCAGGAATGTTCAGCAACACAGTGGAAAGGACATGAAACACCTGGCATGGTCCCAGATACACACAGCCTGGAACATTAAATGGCACTCAAGGGATAAAACAACCAAACTGTAAACCTCTCTTCCCCCACCTCCTTCCTTTTTTACTTTTCATAAATGCACTTTTGAACATGCAGTGCATAGATGCTTTCTTTCTACCTTCCTTTGTCTCTCTGTTTCTTACTTGTGACTCCTTGGGGGCCAATTGAAAGCAAAAAGTGTTCTGCACCATTTAGTAAGGTTTTTGGCAGGATTTTTCTAGGAAAGAGTGAGGAATGTGCTGTTTCTACATCAACTCGCCCACAGGTCAATCCTGGTGCACTGCACACACTTCAGGGATTAAAAATGCTAGGATTCCCAGTTCGTTTGCTCTGAGAAGACTGCACACACATTTTCTGTCTCTTTGTCACTTATTTATACACACACATGACCATGCACACATGCACAAACTCCTTAGTGAGAATGTCTGGTGTTGTGTCTGTAATGACAATGCACTATCAATGGCATCATGCAAAGTTCAGATTGGTAGTAAACAAGCTCCTGATGTCAAAGGCAAGCAGGGATTTTGCTATTTCCTTAAGAACAAGGGAGAAGCCCAGCTGGTAAAATAACCTGAAGAAACTACAGAGTACGAATGCTACCAACTGAATAACTGCATATTTTATATATATATAATCAGTTGCTTGTCTCCATGCCTGTCTGGGCCTGGTTAACATTATAAAATATGTAAGTTGTTAGCAAGGTGATGAAGAAGAATAGCAAAACATGAAGGCTGTTGGTGCTTATTATAAATATGTCAGGACTGCGCTGTATTTCTGTCTGATGTTGCTAAGAAATTGTTTCTGATGGAGCAGAATGTATGGAATTAATGTAATTTAGTTAATCTAACAATTTATGTGCTTGCTGTTTTTTGGGTTAACTTTAAAGTCTGCCATAAAATGAATACTTTACAGTGGTAGTCCCAGTAACACTTCTGTATATTGTCCTTCGCATTTTTGTTGGCTTGCTGACATCAGCGCTTTAATACTTAATATCCTGTGAACATTTCTGTGTTTTATAGTTCTGTATGTACTGGAATAAAGAGGGAGGGGAGGACAGAGTCTCTCTAATAAGGAAGCAAGCCTTATTCTCTACTGATATGTTTTTGTTCCCTGCTAATAATTTTTTTCCTTTTCACATAACCCTGAGGAAGAACTGCTGTCGGAGAAGGGCAGATGGTAATGTGCATGTGAAGTGTGGTTGTAATTATGTTATTACCTAGGCTCTGCATAAGGCTTGTTTATGTGAAAGAAGGAGATTAATTCCTTTGGGTTAGTAGTGAATAGTCCCAGGCCTGTAACTGATTTCTCTGGAGAGCTACTGAATTCTTCAGCCCTATCCCTTTGTCAGGCTGTGCCTTCTGTAAGCCACCTCTAAATAAAATGAAATTAAAAAGTCCTGTAAAGAAGTTCTATGTCAAAGATGAGGACCCATCTGCCTGTTAAATTGTGGCAAGGGTAAAGGGAATATATAAGTGGGAGTTCTAAAACCCAGGAACCCAGGAGGTCTAGAGCCCAGGCTGCTTGGAGGCAGCGTGGCAGGGTGGAATTGCTCTCCAATGAACCCCACAGTGGCTGAGCAACTCCTTCCCTGCAGCTCTTGGTGCTCTTTGTGTGCAATTACTCACTCTGGGAATGCCATTTAGTCTGTTTTGGAGGTGGTGGAAGCAGTTAGAAAAGGATGGGTGCATTTTCCTCTAAGAACTCTGGTTACCATCACCCCACCTTAAAAAGCCACAAAGAAAACCTGTACAACAGGGAAGAACTCTAATTCATTTATAACACAGTATGAAACATTGTCTTTGAAATACTCAAAGTTGAAAGCATAGAACTATATGAGCGAGGTGGGAAGCAAACTTATTGTAAGATTCGGTGAGTTTTGAAAGACTGCTGTCCTCATGTTTTAATTTCCACTGTAACAGAGTAGGTTATAAAGGTGTGACCTTTCAAACGTAAAGATTCAGAGCAACATCCTCCATGCTTTTCTTCAGGTTGAGATGGTTCAGGGAAAAAAGGGAGGAAACAACTGACAGACATGTTTTAAACCTTATCTGTGACTCACGATGGCCATCAAATCTGATACTGCAGAAACAGGATCACAGCCAGTCCCAAGGGACAGACCCAATTTCTCCAAAGTTACTGCCTGCTGGAGCATCTTCCCCGACTGTATGTCTATCTAGATGGCTTGATCAGAGCTTACTGTCCTTGCTGGAAAAGCTACTGGAGGGCCTCAGTGGGCTCTGGATCACTTGCATGGGAGGCAGTCACAAGGAAACCGAGGTATGTCCACCCACGGGGCCCTCTGTGCCAGAGTCCTCCCAGCCCACATGGAGCTGAAGCACTGCTGAGCCTTCACCCTGACACTTGCACAGGAAATCCAGGAAAGAAATCCCCTTTAAGAACAAAACCAAACACAGCCCTTGCTAGGCACTGTTTATAATGTGAACAATTTGGAAAGAGCTTGGTCCATATTTAAAGCATTTTTAAAAATAGATCATATGGCTTAAATATGATACTGTTCCTCACTTCAGGGAAAGCAAAACCTTTCCTCTGGGGTATAAAATATTTCCAAAATGGATGACTGTTAAAATTCAGAAAAAAAACCCCAAAAAACAAAAAAAGCAAACAGTTTATAAAAAGCATGCTGACATTGTAAAAAATTAATAGTATGCTTGGAACCCTTCGAGTTTCCAAAATGGTCAGTTCAATAGAAAAAAAAGAGCACTTTCTTATTATAAATTTGAGTTGCCTGTCTTGGGTTTTCCTAATGAAAGAATTTTTGGAGTAAATAAAGCTCACATTGAGTGTTCACAGCCCATCTCCCCCTCAGTGTGTAATTTAACCACCCAACCCTGTGGCCTGGAACACTTTCGATTACAGCTTTAATAGTTATTTTGGAAAAAGTTGGTAGCCAAATATTCAACCTTTAGAATATTATGTATGAGAGTTTTCTTCTCTTACATGTCATAGGAAATTATGATGACCATGTGTGTGTGAGTGTGTGTGTGTGTGTCTAAGCAAAATAAATGTAGTATTTCATGCTACTGGATTCCATTACTTGAAACTTTAACAACTACAGCTTTGGGAGGGGCAAGGAAGTTGAGCCAAATTCTCAGTCATTCTAAAATGGGTCATATTATTGCTGCTTCAAAGATCATCTCTATGAATAGCCCAGAAAACCAGGTGTTGGGCAGCACTGGGCTTACTGTGGCCTGGGTTCCATTACACTAAGTAAGGGAGACATATTTATGTACTGGGGCTGCCTTTAAGTATCTGTTAAAAACCCCCCAAAAACCAGCTAGTGGTATTATACAGAAGTCATTTAATTCTCTTATGCTCACCCTTAGGTTGAGCAGAAATCACTGGTAAAATAAGAGCTGTGTAATATTAGTTTCCAAGAGCTGAGTTTACTTACCACTCTTTGACGTTCCATCATTTTCTCAAATCAGGAACAAATATTTCAGCTGTAGAACATATGACATTCCTGATTAATTGCATCCTCAAATGAAGTGAGCTGGAGTTCACCATCAGATAAGGAGGTGATGGGTTTGAAAAAAATTTGGTTCGTATTTCCTCTTTCTTTAAAGAAAAAGTTGGGACCTTTTAGTGGTGGCTTTTTATTTCCGCAGCTTGTATATCTATCTTGCAGAACTTAAATGGCTTATGTGCCTATCTTACCTCAAATCCTAGGTAAAATGAAATTTCCATTTTAATGTTTTAAGTGCATTTTGATGGTTGTAAAAGGAATCAGATGCTAATCATTAGAGATCCGAATGTCTTCTGTAAGCAATTGATATGGACTTGGGTAAGCATCTTGTTGGGTTTAACTGCTAATAAATGGAAAATAAAAGAATGTTTTGTGATAATGTAGGTATTTTATGTTGCTGTCTCTTAGGCTGGATTATGTTCCACAGATCTTGTCATTTAGAGTACTGTAGAAGAACTAAAGCATTAATTAATGACAGCTGTACTAGGCTGTAAAATGTCATAACTCAGGAATACAATCCCTGAAGAATAGAGGTAAAAAATATGTTTGTTGAAATATGAAAAGAGGAAATGCCTTGAGAACACTTCCTAATTTTTCAGGTTTGAGTCTAAACTGCCAAAAAAGAAAAGACTCTTGTAAAATCTTCTATCTCCTCTCTTTCTTTTAGTTACCTATGCAGTTCAGGGAAATGGGAATATCCAAGCTCTACAGACAAGTTTATTTTGGTGAGTGCTGTATAAATGGTGGTAAAATAAAGGCAAGCAATCAAAGGTGTCCAATTATCTTTATTTGGAAGTTCTTCAGCTCCTCCTGCTCCCATTTCCCTATTTGTAATGTTAAGTTCCTGGGCGTCCCCACTGCAAAGAACACTTTGCTGTGTAGATGAACTGCAGAATGTACCTACTGGGTGTAGTCACCATTACTATTGAACATTCATGTTTTGGACCTTCCAGTAGATGGTCACCAAGGACCAATGTTTATAATTATGAGTTAAAATGTCATAGCCATACATTTGCAGCTATAAAATGTCCTTGAAAGGTCCAGTTAGAATAAGCAAGTTAACCAGTTTCTCTTCTCCTCATTTTTGAAGAGAAAGCCTCTGTGTGTTGGAAGATAATAAATTCCGCTAGGTCCCTGAAGAAGGAATAACATGCATTAAAGAATAAGCTTTTTGAAAGAAATTCATGTTCATTTTCTTAACTAGCCAGTGCACTATCTTTCCTACACCACCATGGGCCACACTGTTTCTTGCTGCTAACAAATCCATCTTTCTTTGTAGCTTTTATAAAGCACTGAATAGGAAAGAAAGAAAGAAAGAAAGAAAGAAAGAAAGAAAGAAAGAAAGAAAGAAAGAAAGAAAGAAAGAAAGAAAGAAAGAAAGAAAGAAAGAGAGAAAGAAAGCGAGAAAGAAAGAGAGAAAGAAAGAGAGAAAGAGAGAAAGAAAGAAAGAAAGAGAGAAAGAAAGAGAGAAAGAAAGAGAGAAAGAGAGAAAGAAAGAGAGAAAGAAAGAAAGAAAGAAAGAAAGAAAGAAAGAAAGAAAGAAAGAAAGAAAGAAAGAAAGAAAGAAAGAAAGAAAGAATAAAAAGATGTTCCATCTCACTCTAGCAGCCTAACCGAAGTCCCCAGCCTTTTTCCCAATGCCGGCTTATTTTAGCCTATCCTCTATTTATATGGAAAACCAGCTGGTGTTTGTCTGACCCTGTGTTATGGATGCATTTAAATTAAATAGAAAGAAGACAAGTAATGTAGCCTTGTATGCATATACAGAGATTACTGTCCCAAATATCACTCCCCTACTCCACTTATTTTCTGTTTTCATTTCTGGAACTGATCTTCTTATAGCACTTTAAGTGAAAATTTTTTACAAGGTAGTAGCTGGCCTCCTGTACTCAGTTGGTTTATCAAATAATTTGTCAAATCTTGTTCATTTTCTGTGTCAATTTGACTTTCCAAAAGAGTGTGTTAAAACCATCTCTAGGCAGAGAATGGCAACTTGCATAACCTCTTCCAGGTGATTCTAAATAACTTCTTTTTCTGGCTGGGCAAACCTTACAATACCAGAATACTAATAGAATATCACATTTCCTCATTTTTATCATAATTGCTACCAGAGTCTGCTTCCGAGATTTTAATAGAATTTCAGGTTATTTGCTATGATTAGTAAGGTGCTGCCTCTAAGCTTTAAATTTTTGTCATTTTTTTTTTGTTTGCCTCTGATGTTGCTCCTATAAAGAGGTGATATTATATTGTTTTGTCCCAAGGTCATTCTTCAACAAGTGACTGATGTGGTTATAGAATATGCAGAGGAATGTGCATGTAACCTCTACTTCCACCTATTCCAGGCTCTTTGTGAAACAATGTTTGCAACACATGAGTCTCATTTCATGGAAAAATAATCTTTGATATTTAGAAGCAGAGATTTATTTTAAGAAGAGATATTAAATCTTGGAAATTTTCTTTTTTTTGGCCTTGTAGAATCAGATCATACCAGGAAACCAATGTTAGAGCAAGCTCAATTGGGATGAAGATGCCCCTTTTACAAACCTCTGAAGTTTTTTGAGGTTGTACTGATCATTACAATTTATATACCCATATTATCATCAAGTGCAAATAGTAAGATTTTAGCTCATTTATTATGAGACAATACATAGATAACATAATTTTATATGAGTCAATATTATTACTCAAGCAAAATGAGTTTTCCACAGTATTTATGAACACTTTTTTACTGCAGCAGATCTGATATTTAGTAACTTTCTGCTGAAGAATATTATTATCACTATTTAGAGTTTTAGTGAGAAAATAAAAAGGAATTGTAAACATAATACAGGCTTACATGGAAAAAAGATTCCTAACAGATCTAGTAATTGTTAACAGATAGCATTGATTGTAGAGGATTCAAAAGAAATACTATGAGAGATTTATTATATTTATAAAACTTTCAGTAATTTTTGAAACACATTATATCTTCGTATACTTTTTGAGTGAAAATGTTTATAACTTCTATTGTTAATATCTCTGACCCTGAAAAAGAAATAGTAAAAGAACTGGTTTGAACTGCTTACATGGGAATGTATAGGGCTCTTTCAGGAAAGGAGGAGACTTAAAAATAAAAGTTATGACCAACATTTCTGGACTTTCACCCGACCCCTAAAGGAAAGTGACCTTTGTGTATCAATAACAGAGATTCTGGGCCAATGGGACCCACAGAAAGTAAAAGAAACTCCTTCAAGAGCCTGTCAGGTTGCAGAACTGGAGAGGATTAGCAAATGGCAGAAACTAAATAAAAGTAGCAACTATCAGCCCTCAAAGCCAATGTGCTCTCATCATACATTTTATGGACATGACTAACAGAGGAATTAAATGTGCAGACTCATATATAGAAATGGCTAAAACCCAAACCTGTCATCTAACTTATTTTACAATGAGAAATAAGAAAATCAAGTATATAATGAATCCATTACTTATTTTCTTAGATAAGCTTTCCCTAGCTTTATTCCCATTTAAAAAGTACATTCAACTCAACACAAATGTTTTTGACTTCTCTTTTTGAAAGTTTAATGCCACAATGTCCAAGTTTAGTGACTTTCAGAGAAGAACACAAATATTGCTGAGACAAAAATGCTGACAGTTAGACTTCAAAAATAGTTTTGGATGAACTCAGATTAGGAGTAGTTCATACACACTTTCCAAAAATGGACATAACAGCTGGAGAATTTTTTCCCCCCATCCAAGAGGTTACTGTGGTCTGTGGGTTTCTTTGTGTGGGAGCTTGCATCTTCATACAGAGAAATATAAGAAAACAGCCTGCAATAAGACACAAAAATAAACCAAAATGTAATATAAAAGTCTGTGAGGTCTTGGGAATTCTGGGTAAAGTTAGTCAATAACATTATGGAAAATGAAGCTATGAAGTGCTCCTGAGGAGATTTTAGGCTCCAGAGAAGCAATCCATTTGAAGATGAGATATGTCAAACATACCAGAAACAGACCTTTACAGTGAGTTTAGCTGAAGTGAAATGTTCTTTTAGGAGTGAGGCTGAAATGCAAGCCAGAGATTTTAAAGAAATCCTGCAGTTTACAAGGTACAGGGTGGTAGATTAGATGAGCACAAGTAATGGTTTTTTGCTGTAAATTTTGAAGCCATGAACCTTTATTTCTTTTCTGTCATCGCTTCAGAAGCCACAGGAGATACATCTTTGTTTATTTGATGTAAACTCCCAGGAGATGCTCCAGCAGTGGTGGCATCAACAGGAGGATTTCTATTGCCTTTGGTTCACATTAGCTCAGGTGCTGAATCTTAGCAAAAGCCATCAGCACAGGTACATGCATCTTCCATGGAAAATACTGCTTCTGGAGACATAATGTATGTACCAGCTGGGTCTGATACAACACAAGCTCACCTTTCCCACCTCACCTCCCACTCCACCCAAAGGCAGGTGCTGCATCCTAAAAAGCTGCAGCAGTTCCAGCTGTCACTAATTCTACTCCTCTGCCACTCCAGGGGTTCATTTTCTTCCAGTTTTGATTCTGGGTGTAACAGACCTGATCCCTAGCTCTCACTTCATTCTTAGCAATGTGCAAATCATCCCATCAGCATATAGATTGCATTTCAGATGACTGAACATGCCAGCACTGTAGTCAGTTTTTCAGTGGTGCACGCAGTCACCTGAGAACACCAGAGGTGAAATTTAAACTTGGTTTCACACTTCCTCTCTGTGCAAGACATGGAAGGACCAAGATGAGCCCCTTCCAAGTCCATCTTGAACTGATTAAGAATGGGGATCACTGTGTGCCAACTTGCACTTTTACTCTCAAAACTGCAGTAGAAATTTATCATCCTGTCAACTCCAGTTCTCTGAAGTACTTTTCAGATAGAAATTCAAAGCGGGCCAAAATATCTTTTCCATTGGCAACTACTCTTCGGCATATTAACATTTTCCTGTAGGTAGCATTTTCATCCGATGCAACACCTCCCTGAAAATCATGGGAAATGATGGAACAGCAGGAATCTTCCCTCTGCAGGTATCAAAGCACAAACATGCGTTCCCCAATTATTTCCGCCCCCCCCCCCTCCCCCCCAGTATTTTCTGCTATAAGAATTTTCTTAAAAAAGAAAACCAAAAGCCATGGTGATATTGACCATTCGTTTTACAGGTAGCAAGACAAATGAGGGACCCACATTGCCTGCTTTAGCACTTCACCTTTCATTCTTGCCCACTCTGAGAAAAGAGGAAGCATGTAGAGCTGCTGCTGTTGGGTTTTGGCTAAGAGCAGGAGATCTGGTGGAAATCCCAGAGCTGATCCAGAGCTGCAGGATGCTGCTCTGGGCTGAAAACCTCTCTGATTGGTAAAAACTCTTTGGCCCCAACACTTTGGCTCTGGCTATTCAGTCCCTTGTCCAGAGTGCTCCATATCATCTTTCCCCACAATTTGGAAAGTTTCTGCGAGAGAGCTTGTGTGCTGAAAGACAAGCAAGGGCTCTGTAATTTCAGCACATAAATCCAAGAATAGGAAGTGCAGGCAGAATCTCTGTGCTCTGGAGAGAAGCAGTGTGCAGGCACACATGGCTCTGACAGGCACAAGCTAACAGGAGATGATGTTTCCTCTTTATAAACCACATCTATGGGATGCTTGCTCAAATGACTGTAGAGAGGCCTATGGAAAAATACAGCAGATTCTTTAGTTATCTTCACCAAAGTGACTGATGAAAATACACAAAAATTGAAAAAGAGATACTATTCAGCTCCTCCTTAACAAATAGAATAAGTATATTGCTTTATATATACAGATTGTATCCACACACTCTTGTGACTGCTCTGATGAAGCAGATTATTTTTTAACTCATCTCAATTTAATGAGATCTACCTTTTCCAGACATCTAAAAAAACCTAACTGGTGTTTACATGGAGATAGACATTAAAGGGGTAGGATGCTTTTGAAAACATATTTTCTGGAGAATCCTTCTGTATCTTCAGCTTCAATTACTTGACCTGATGACCACCAGCAGGCAGGCTGTACCAGACACATAGGAACAACATAATCTGGTTTTTTCCCATTTTCAGCACTACCATCTTCCCTGACTTTTATTTTTTATTCTTCCTTTCTGCTGGAAGAGCAGAAACTCTCCCCTTCTTTGAGTTTCCCTGCTTTTCTGCCACCAAGAAACATACCAGAAAAATAGGATCCATGTTTTTCAGCTTGACTGTTACACATGTCAACTCTCATGCGCTTCTCACATGTTGTCGAAATTAATCCCATTGTGGCCAGCAGTGAGAGGAAGTCAAATGAGAGCACGGTCAACTACTCCTTGAGCTGGACTCACAGGAATCTGGCCATATAGCAGGGCTCACAATGACAAACAAAGTGAGTTGCAAGTTGTCTAAAACCATTCCCAACAAGGCGGGATGCAAAGGGATGGTGTTTGCATCCCAACCAGCTTCTGACCTATTCTCCTACCTCTGGATGCAGGTAGTATCTTCCATCACTTAGTATTTACACTCTTGATTCTTTGGAATCAGTAACCAAGTAATTTGAATTCTCTAAATTGAATGTGATTTCAGCAGGTTGTTTTCTTCCTTTTTTTCCAAATCAGTTTGTTCCAATTTTTCCCACTTTTTTACAGCCATAAAGCATCCAGTGGGAGCTGACAGAAATGAGATGATCTCTTCAGCCTGATGTGCATCAGTATTCTCAACACAGATAAACCAAATGTCAGGATGGGCTACTTAATTTTCTGGAGCAACAGGGACACTGATGACAGCTCTCAGTAGCTTTTGCAGAGTTTGCATCTTCTTGTTCAGGCCTTGCAATCAAAGCAGGTTTCAGAATAATCCTCAGGGACTTCTCTCAAAAGCAAATATCCTTCTAATAACTCCAGAAGGGATGTCCAAGTCAAAGGGATGATTTTCTGGCTTCTGATAAAAAGTAGGGAATAAAATTTGCTCCAGGAAAAGTCTGATTGCTCTTCATCCCATACAGAAACAGGGGTAGAGGGGAAAGAAAGAACATGATTTTTCTCTGCTGTCTTTTTTTCATCAGCACAACATGAAGAGAATATTTTAAACCTCAGACCTTTCTCTGCCAGTTTCTCTCCTCCTTTCTCACAGCGACTATTTCAGAGGCACAAAGGCATTTCTTTTTCTGTTGGGTATGTATCAGAGCATGGTGCTGCTCAGTCTTACACTAAGAGGCAACTGCAGATGCATGCCTGAGCTGCACATATGTCACAAGCACTGAAAGAGCATTACAGCATTAGGAAGAGTGAAAAATCTGGTTTTGATTACTGATAATTATAGATAAGCTGTAGCTGACAGTCATTTTCTGACCGCAAACTCAAATCAATCAATTAAAGACTGCATGCAGCAGCACCCCTGTTTAATCATTTCCAGGCTCTTTAAGATGATCCATTACTCTGATAGCATGTCAGAGCTGCTGCGCACTGTTTGTTGTTGCTGCTGTGGGTCAAACACACAGCTGCTTTCAGGATAATTTCAAGAACGCAATTCACTATTAAAAAAAAGAAAAAGAAATATATCTATTTATAGATCAGCCATAACTATTAAATAACCCCCTTGGGTTAATTAAATAAATATTGCAGCTCATCATGTAAGTATCCTTTTGATATCTGGACACATGGATAAGTGCATTTTTTAATAGAATGTGTCAGTGTTTCATTATGGTGGAAAAGTTCACAAAATAATGCAAGTTCAACTCTATTCCTCCCTAGTTTCTATTCTTAAAGGTTTTTCACATGGAATTTCAAATACAGGAGAGAATTTTGCAATGGTACCTGGACAAAGTGTTGCTGCCAGACTGTAACACTCTTCACTGGAACCACTATGAACAACTGAGTTGACTTTTGCTGAAATATGTTTTGTTCCCAAGCTTTGAAAAGAGAAGAAATGTTCTGATGGTTTAGGAATTATCAGCTAACATTTTCAGAATGTTATATTTCCTTTATTTGCTTTGGGATAATTTTAAAATCAGATGTTTCAAAATATTGAGATATTTCATGTCACATACACAAAAAAAGCTAAGTCAATGAAGTTATTATGATTTTATCAAAATGAAATATTGTGAATGACATAAGATTCTTTTTCATAGGATTTTCCTTCAGGGAGAAATTTTCCATTTTTTAAAGATATCTTTTTTTTCCCTGTAAAAAAGCTGGTTTAAATAAATTAATATTTGCAGTGGAAATAATTCCATCAGTAATTTTTCAGTCAAATTCCCAATAAAGGTGGATAATAGTTTATACTTTCCAGGTGGTATCAGCCAGCATGGCACCAATTAGTGACTTGACTAGATTTATCAGAAAGGCTCAGACTCATCCATGGAGCAGTAATGGTGATTGTAATTTAATTATATGCTCCAGTTAGACACAGAAATTAAAATAAATTAAATCTCTGAGAAAATAGCTCAGCATAATGCTGAGATGCAGGACTTTGGGTTTCTATCATCAGCTTTGTCATTCTGCGTTTCCTAAACTATATTCTGTTCACATAGTTTTAATGTTTGTAGAATCTGAGCTGCTTCATTTCAGTTAAAAAATTTAATTTTTAAGATAAATTGACTGAAACCAGATAAACCTACTTCTTTGTAAGAAAGGGTAATTTTACCAAGCAAGGATATCTGTACCAGGATTCAACACATTTTAATAAATATATTTTAAAATAAGTATGGACTCTTGCTCCTGATTTTCTTTGTATTCCAGTATTTCCAGACTAAAATGGATCTCCACACCACTGTCTACATTACTCAAAAAAAATTACATGAGTAGGAAACATTGAACATCTCCAGCATTATGAAGTCAAAGCTGGTTTCTGTCAAGCTCTGCAAGTGGGTCTCAGCTCGGTACCTTCCAGCACAGTCCCCTTATACAAATCCCTTAGGCCCTGGAGGCAGGGCCTCCCAGGACACAGCTCATCTCATCCCCAAGCACGAGGCCTTTAATTGCCAGCATGTCACCAGAGCCACCAAGGGGAGCTGAAGGTGGCCATCTTGGCTGCAGACACGTGGCCTCGTAAAGCTCCTGCACAGAACCACAACTCCCCAAAGAACTGGGATCCCTGACTGGTTTTCTTCCTTCTCCACAGGGCTCTAGGGAGGCTGGTATTAGGAACTCACTGCCACCACGGCAACTAAATCCCACCCATGTTAGTTTGCGATGATTTTGGGCAGGGGTTGATGCTGGTGACTCTCCCCCTGTCTCAAGAGCAGAAAATGTCTTCTGTGCACAGGCTGTTCCATTGCTGAAGCAGCTCATCCTGCTGGCATGTACAAGCATCTGGGTGGGCACACTTACCAGAGCCCCCTTTCCACTCCACAAAGAAAAAAAATTCTTTAATTCAGTAGAGATGCTTTAAGAGTCTTTCCTTTTGTTTGTTTATGTGAACTTGCTGTTGATCTCCTTGAGTATTTTGCCTGTCTAAGGACTTTCAGCAGGACCCAATGCCAGGGTGCACAGCAGAAACTTTTTGTCCCTTCCCTGGAATATTATCAGCTGATCTGAGTGCACTCTTTTGAGATTGTTTATTTACAATATTCCTCTTGGAGCAATTACACTCCACTGATGACTTGAAATTTAAGCAGTTATTTATAATCATGTTAAATAAGACCACATTTTCATTCTACTCACAAGTGAAGTTAGTTATCAGATTACATGTCTGTTTCATTCCTTTTATCTCTGATACAATGCCCTGCTCTCAACAATGGCATCAAATGAACTTACATGTCTGACTATAAATCATGCACATGTCGAAACAATAATGCTGAAAGGATTAGGATCACCCTCTGTAATTACAGTAATGGAAAACAGATACTGAAAGGACATTTTTCTAATCCTTGAAAAATCCCTGAGGAGGTCAATTTACTTTTCTTTGGGGAATATTTAACACAATAAAATTATTGGTTTATACATCTGTTGAAAGAACTGAGCTTTAATAAGCAGAATGTCACAATATAAATTTAAAGTATATTTTATTGTACCATAATGGTGGGGATCTCCAGATGGTCCTGATATACATAGTTTTCTAGGGAAGTGCTTTTTTGACTGAGAACACTGATCACTGTCTGATGAACTCCTGTGTCATAGCTGAGGTACATTACTGTTTGTGGGAACCTGTTGCAAGTAGCAGGAGAAAATATCATCCTCCAAGATATAACAGGCATTTTGTCCGGGAGCTGGGTTGTAGTGGAGCTGGGTGTGGTGGTTTGCTAAAGATTTTGGAAGAGAAGTGTTTCTTGCATCTCTTTGACCAACTCCATTTAAGAATGGATCTATGTGGTACAGTAAAAGAAAATAAACAGTAAGAAAAAGAAACCACTACATACCATCTTTTTTTATTTTATTGCAAGAAGAGTGCATCCACCTCTTAAGCCCTGAATTTTAAACTCTGAAGTCTAAATTGAGTCATATATTTTAAGACTTGAGTAAGTCTTGGTGGATACATAGGCTTTTCTTGTCTTCATGGTGGTTAATTCTACACCACAGAATCAGATTTCTTAATCCAATATTTGAAGGTAAAAATTGACTACTGTAGCAGATAAATACCACATCTCTTGGTCTTTGCTTCTACTGTTGTTTCTCTTCCATCCAGCGAACCATTTTTAAGTTAATGTTATTCTGACTATTGAGCAATAGCCTTCCACTTGGTTACTGTAGTAATGGGACAGGAGCTCAGATTTAAATGATCAGTCTTTGCCCATCCAGCACAAATTGACTTTTACAGAGTGAGATGCACTCATATGTGCAGTTTGTCAGCTGTGGGGGCAGCAATCCCCAGCAGGCAGAAGCAGCAACCTCTTCCACGGGCATGGTAAAAGCTACAAGTCCACAGCCTCAGCCACGGGTTTTGGTTTCAGGAGTAGCCCACCTGCTGCTTAAAGAAGGCAGCCACAACAGAACCACACCAAAATGTTCAAATCAGATTTATTATCCGTCTGCATGGCTGTTTGCTACTCAGCCTTCTTCTCTGGTCACTCTTGCCACCAGGATTCTCTAGCATGTTCTGGCAGTTTTGTTCAGCTTCTGCAGTGGGAAAGGCACAGGTCTGGTCTCTGAATTTCCAGATGGACACCGAGAGGAGGCAGCAATTAAAAGGAGTACAGAGGAAAAAAAGAATAGCTTATGAAGAAGCACTGTTAAAAAACTTACTGGATCACATTGGGTCTAATTCCATACAGCATGGTTTGTGTTTATGCTCTTGGAATAACAGTTCCCAGAGATAGTGAATATCCCTGAAACAAATGCTTTATTGTAGAGTTGTTCAGCAGAGGTGCTTGTGAAAGATTCCACCTGGATTTCTGCCTCAGCAAGCCCATCTCACCCTTCAGCCTGTCCCTACCACGTGCTTGGGGCAGAAGCACTCCCCCTGCTCGTGGTTAGGAAAGGGCTCTCTCCATTTGAAGAGGGTTTGCTTTCTCTCCTGCCTACTTGTTTGTCTCCTGGTAGAGCTGTGGAAGCTCTTGCGAAATGTGTGGGTTGCCTGAAGAAAACATTGCTCTGCCTTGTTTACAGAACCCAAGCTCCCTTAAAACAAAGCAATAATGGTTAAAGTGAGTACCTTGTGTCCTTCTTCAAAGGATGGCCAGCACACAGATGGCTGACCCAGGGCACAGGCTGAATGCAGCTTTTGAGAAACATAATTTGGTCTTTTCTTCTCATTTGGTGATGAGAAGAGTAAATTGCATTTTTCCTGAACGGGATCACTCCTTTTCAGATGCCTTGGAGGAGTCAGTCCTGCAAAGTCAAAGCAGTGAACATGAATTGTCCATGCACAATTGTCAGTATGAAAAGGAAATATGGGCTCGATGAAGGTACATTTACAAACCCAGGCCAAATCTGGAGCTTTATTAGCAGGTAAATCTGCTAATAAAGTGTCTTGAATATGAGCTGGGAAGCAAACATTTGTAATCCATCCCTGAACACAGGTCCCGACTCCTTTCTCTTCTCTTCAGATGATCTGCTAGGTCTGATGGAGCTATCCATTTTCAAAATTTGAATATATGGTCAGAGGCTGGGATTTGTCTTCTCTAGTGTTAAGCATATGCAAAATAACCATATAAATCTAAGCTAGTTACTGAGACTCCTTTCACAGTCAATAGAGGCTCTTCAAAATAGACAATAGAGTCTGCCAACAGGTGGGCTCAGACTTCCACTGATAAACTAAGTGGAGAGAGAATTCCCAGAGAACTCTAAGGTGTGATTACCTGACTAGATCTAGTTTAGACATCTACAATGTAGCCCTCTAAAACTAGGAAAGATGGATCCCACTGAAGGAAGTGAGTGTGAGGAGATCTTGTAAAACTTTACTCACCCTGTAAATACAGACCACCAGATTTTTTAGTTTTTCCTTTCTTTATTGGACTATTGCAAAGAATTTTACCTTAGATAAGAATTTCTCTTACGTAAGATTTTGCAGGGGTAACTCCTCCTTGTCAGTGTAGCCAAAGTTCCTGCTTTAGAGCCAGAGGCACCCTTCTGAGAGCTGACAAGTATGGATTGATGGAACAGTCCATCGTGCCCTCACCACTAAAAGAAAGTCTGTACATAATCAGTCCTAGATCTAGGAGAATCACAAATTTCCTGGGCAGCCTCTTCTCTGAGGGTGAATGTGGATCATGTGGGAATGGTTGTGCAGGACTTCACAAGGACTGGAAACTCGCCCTTCAAGTCAATAATATTTTGCTAAAAACTTGTGAAGGCCTCTATAGAGACAGTCACCTTGGGCTCTTACCCTGTACTTTCTCGTGCCCCCACAGTACAAACACAGCCTTAGCAAAGAGTTTTTTGCCAGCTCTCAGACCTTCCAGTCACCTCCCAGACCTCCACCCACTCATTTCCTGAATGGCACCTTTCAGAGTCCTTACCGCACCACCAAAGGAGCAGGTGCTAATCCTAACTCTAAATAAATATTTCCTGTGTCCTTATGGTCAAATCTGAACCATAGTAGCCTTCTTCAAATTTCCTGCCAACTCATCCCGGGGAAAGAGTGAGAGTTCATGTTTTCTTTGTATATTGTCACCACTAGATAAGATCACTGTTACTACAAGGTGCATCTACAACTAAGAGCACCGCTGGTATTTGTGTTCAGGGTGCAGTGTCAGGGACTCAGACTGCAGTTCTACAAAAAAAAAAAAAAAAAAAAGCAATATATATAATCCCCACGAATCTTGCATTTGAAGAAGACTTTAAATCTGCTGCTGAGACAAGATTGAATATTGGCTGCCCTTCATCTCAGAACATTATTACACTAGGTGCCATAGTCAGCTTACAGTCATTCAAATGCCTGCAAATATATATAAACACAAATACCTCACATTTAATTTCTGCTTCATTGGGCTTAACAGAGAAAGCCAATGTCCAGATCATTTCTGATCCCTCCTCCTTTTCTCCAGTAATGCTCAGATGGGATACAGTGAGAGGAGCACACTGATGTATCACCCTGACCCTAAGGCCTAAACCTTTAGACAATAGGACTCAGTTAAATTATATTCAGCTCTGTACAAACATCTAAAATAGATGAGCCTGGAAGAATAAATGCTGCCCCCAGATATTTCAAAGGCATTTGCAAAAAGATACGACTCAGGATTTTAGGGTTCTTGTTTTCATTACTCTGCACTCAAGTATTGGCCAAGTATCAAAGCTCCTGAAAGCAACAAGACAATTGGGATATGCAAAAAATGGAAAAAGAGCCCTCAAACTGTCCCTTAAAAGAAAAACTTCTTTTCTCTGAAGTCTTAGTCTCTCCTGCAAGATTTCATTTGTACTGTATTTTTAAATCAATCTCAGTGATTCTTTAATTACACTGCTATCAATACAGCAACAATATATCCTAAAAGTGTTATAAATTCATACTGAAATTAATCTGCCTAGACCCCAGGGTTCAGACTACCATGTGCAGTCTCAACATACAATGCTCTTTTGTTTTACCCTTCTAATTTAGCCTTTGGAAAGTCCTCTGTGACAGCCAAATCAAGTGGTTTCAGAGAGTGGCAATTCTTGCAGCAACTTTTCATCAATCAATTTCACTTTCTTCTCTTTTTAAAAAAGTGCGTTCAATTTCCACTTTAATTAAGAAGCTGAAGACACAAGGTGAGGCATAAATATTACAGAAAGACTGTAGAAAATACAGTCACCAGCAGAGCTGACTATCTCCAGAAATGAAATGGACTTTACCAGGTGATTGAAACACTGCTTTTAATAGCATCAAGTGTTGACTACTGTATATCTCAGTGATCTAAATTGAGTCAGATAAAACTTTGTCCTTATCATCGGGGAAAATAAATAAACACAATAGAAATGTGACAAGTTCCTGTGAAGCTGTACCAGCCTGATACTTAGAGCTGTAGACACTGTAATTCTTTTCTCTTCTCACATGAATCTTTCATAAAAAAGAAAAGTAGGATTTTACCAAAGGAAATTTTACCAAATTTTACCAAATTCTGTGAGATGCCATAACTTCCATTTTTCAGGACTTCATCATTTTGGTTATTTTTCCCTAGAATTTTGGAAGACAAGAAACATCCGTACTGAAATGAAAAAAAAAAAAAACAACAAAAAAACATCAAAGGACCAGCAGTGGTGAAGTGGTGAAAATGTCTCAACTTTTTTTTTTATTTTTTTAATTGAAATGAAATAGTACTACTTTTTTTCAGCAGCTATGGCCCACAGAATGCCTGAGGTCTAGTGTGTCAGAGCCAGAAGTTCTTTCTGAGCACTGTTTTCACCAGCTGCCTTATTTCTCTTTTGCTATATATGTGCCTTCTACAAAGAGATCTGCTGAACAACATCTTTCCAGAATTTTTATTTATAGGCTAATGTATGGTATGGTTGCCTGTGTCAGCAAGGCACTGGAGCTGATGATTCAGGAGGTCCAGCCCTGTGTGTTTGGTTTCACAGATTTATGGCACTGGCCAAGCAGAGGAACTTGCCCGAGTCTCAGGTATCCTTGCACAGCTCAGGAAATGGTGGGATCAAGCCCAGCAGGAAGTTTCTGCTCCCTATAGGTGGATTACTAGTTACAGCAAAACCGATATTGCTTCTCAATCCCCTCTCAGCCCCTAGTTTTATTATTTTTTTTTTTTGTAATCAACATTTTCCCACATGACTTCCTTGGCATTTATTATTTTAGTGTGATCTAAGCTTGGACAGTGTAACCTAGGACATTATGTACCTTTTTAGAACTCTGTGGAATAAGCTGCCTGCCTTCAGTGGTTTAGGGATAAGGGCAGAGGAAGAGACTAAGTCAGTGGAGAAGAAGGGAAAATTTGGGTTGCTGCACTTACAGGAGGGAGCAGAAGGTGGCCAAGCTGCTGTGCCAGGGAAGCACCAGCATGCACTGATGGTGGGGTCAGAGGATACAGATTATTTCACCAGGGAATGTAGGAAGGCAATTACCTAAAGTCACTGGACAATGGAGAGTTAGAGGTGGAGTAAACCAAAAGATGACTTGGCTCTGAATGGCAGAGCTTCTATTAGCTTTGCTGTGCTAATTCCCTCACCTATAACTCAGAAGCAATAATAAGAATACTGATCTCCAGGGCTTTGTAGGCTTTTTACCATGTAATTTATAAATGCTATTTGTGCAGCACTGACTTCAACTGTGCTACTTAATGTGAATAGGCACTTAGGAAGGAGGCACACAGCAAGTGATGCCTGAACCTTAACAGTGCAGACAGCAACTCTGCAAAGAAAAATGCAATGACCTCTTCAGGGTACTTTTCTCCTTCTTCATGCACAGACTGCATATTTTCAGCCAGGGGTCCCAGTGAGTGAGGAAGGTGCTGCTGTGAGACCCATGCACACCCTGCTCCGTGCCAGGTTTTCTCCCTGGCAGTGCCCCAGGGCCAGGTGGGCTCCCTTGGCCACAGAGGCTCCTGACTCTGGATCTCCTGCTCGGGCTCAGGGAGAGGCAAAAGTCCCAAGTGGCATAAAAAAAACACCTACAACTTAAAATTATTCTTTTTTCAATAACCAGAGTCAGGCAGAGAGAGGAGTGTGCATGTAAGCATATTTGTAGAGCAGAGCACCTTTGCCTAGTGAAAGAAGCAAAAGTTTCTCAGGTGGTTGGGCTAAAGAAGGACAGTGCATACTGGCAGCTGTGAGTGAATATCTGCTTTAGAGGTGTGACCCCTTGATCAAGCAACTAAAAACTTTCAAAATGTTATGTCTGAGAGAATGAAGTTTTCTTTTATCTAATACAGTATGCTATAGAAATGAAATTATCACAGAATCCTTCTGAAGCTGGTAGGTGAGGCCATCATGTTACTTTCATCACCTGAGTACTGATGAAACCTCAGTTACTGAAAAAAGTAACCATAATCTGAGCAGAGAAGACCAAAGTTCTGTTCCCAGAACTGAAAGATAAAGTATAAGCTCCGTAGTTTTTCAGAACTCTTTTCCCAGTTCTCTTGATATTTTCAAAGGACGAAATTAATCTGCCCAGAAACAAAATACACTTTATTTCAGAAAGATATGGTCAAATTTTGTCAATCACATCACCATCAAATTTTACTGTGCCTGTTAAGAGCTCAATTAAACCTGAAAAACCTTTACAAAGTGATTTTTTTTTTTGTAGCTGCCTTGATTACACCCTGTTCCTGGTCTGAACCTTGTGCCCTCCCTCACCATAGTACATGCTATAAACACCTGCCCTGAGGGGGAGAATAGGAAGTGGGAGAATATTTCATCAGGTAGTTATTACTATTAAATATATATCTATATATCTCTATATAGATATGTACCTATATTTAAATGGTACAAAAGCTTGGCAGGATGCAGCATGGATCTATGTCTGACACATAAACATAAAAGTTGGGCCCCAATTTTTATTGCAAAATATTTATGTAGGGAAAATTGGTTAAAATTGTTCTGCATCCATGCAGACTGAGAATAAGCCAAAGCACCACGAAGCCAAGTGATTCCACAACATACAAGAACTGTTCTTGCAAAAATTTAGTTTTTAATGCTATAATTATTCTGAGAGCTGGACTGGAATGTAGAAATATTTGTAAAGTCAAATTTTATTTATACAAACAGGCAAAACAAACAGGGAAATCTACTATAAGATTGTGCTACCATAAGATATTTCTGAAGTAAGAAGGATGATTTCTGAGAAACAAGACATTGCAAAGACTTTCCTATTTCATTATAGAGTGTAAAACTGTGGACATTCAGCACTTTAATTTCCACTCTGGTAAGTACTTGTCATCTTGAAAAGTTTCATTTTAATGGCAGTTTGGGAAGGCAAATGTCTATGGGCCTTCAGGATATGGTTTCCTTGCTTTTTCTGACAAACTATTATTGCATTTCCCAACATCCTCATTTTTTTTCCTGTTTACAGTCACAGGGATCAAGTTTTTATAATACTGTTACTAAAGGGAAGGAAAAAGCCCAAGCAACTCTTGGAGTCCTCCTACAGAGCCAAAACCCCTCCTGAAGATTTTGCCAACGATCAGAAAAACTAATGACAAAATAATGAAAGGAAAGTGCTCAAAGCTTTGCTCTATAGTATTTAGCTATAAATATAGATAGTCTTATTTATGAAAAAATAAAAAAAAGAAACAACTCCAATTACATTTGTCAGATCATTTCAAAAAGGTGTTTTCAGTGACTGATAAACATAGATCCTCTAATTAAGTAATAAATGATGGTGCTCTCCTGCCAGGCACCAAGCAAAGAGCAGATTTTAGGCAGGAGGACCTGGGTGTGTTGGGGACCCAAGAAATGGAGCTGCCTTGACATAGTGGCTCTTAGAAATTAACTACAACTCTTTTGACTGTCTGTCTCAAGGATCTTTAGGGAGGCAGCCAGATTTTCAGTGCCAGAGGAGGCTGAAGCATATGTGCAAAACGAGACTCAAAATGTTCTCTGAGTCGATGGCAAAAAAGGAATGAGCCCCTGTTGCTGTGCTCTTGCCCTACTGTCTTCCCTGCACTTGGTGAAACCAGTCAGGGCTGGACTGCTGATGGCTTGCAGAGCAGCACAGAGCACTGTGGAGTTTCTTTTTTCCATGAAAAAAGTGAAGAGCTCCTATGCCAGCGTCTGGAAACATCTCCCCTCAAAACTGTCTTAACTTCCAGAAGCAAAGACAGAGCCCTCCCCATCTCCAGGCCCACCACAGGTTAATTGGCACTCACACAAATGACCACAGCTGTTTGCAAGATGTTGTTGGGTCCCCTCTGAGACTATCATTACCTGCCTAGAGTCAGTGCAACGCTGATATGTAATTTATTCCTTTGGAAGGGCTCCATCATCATATAACAAAATGCCATAAATCTCCCCACGAATGTCATTGCCTTGGGATAAGCCAGGTCTGAAAGGCTGGAGGGGTTGCTTTACATCAGCTGAGTTTGCTGTTGGTCTTGCTGTGAGATAATGAATTCTATAAAGTGTTTTTCTGGCACCTTTGTTAGGACAGTGCCTCAGACACAGTAGATGGGAAACCAAACCGGCGAGCACTAATAAAAGTTCACATGTGCAAGGGCTATTTAGCTATGGAACAGAATAGACATTTTTGATTTTTTTTCCCACTACTAAATTAGGAGACAACACTAGGTGCTGCTTTTTGTCTGGATGACTGCACAGTCTTTCCCTGGACGTGGATATTGTAGGATCAAGCCAAGAGGTGGCAGTGCTCCTCCACCATTCCCAGCCCAGGAGGTGCCTCATCCCGCTGCAAGGTTCATTTTTGCAGCACCAGTATCATCAGCTTCTTTTCTGATTTATTTGTATTTACAGCGGAGGAGAAATAAATATTCCATATTTCTCCTGTGCTGGGAGGGCTTTCCTTCAGCAGGGGAGCTACCATGGATTTTGGCATCCTGCAGCAACGGGGGGCACCTCTGCCACCTCACCTCACCTCACCCATGGAGCTGCAACAGGTCCCCAGTGGTGGACAAGGTTTAATTTTGTTGAGGAGTATGGTTCTTAAAATGCCATAAACTGTGAACACACAGCTGGAGCAGTTTATGGACTGCGAAGAAACTCTGAGTATTTTATCCTGAGTATTAATTTAAAGGGCATGCTTTGTTATTTCCTGTTTCATTGTTGTTTGTAAAATGGTTTAATGGGTAGTGAGCAGTAAATTGTTTAAAATCTGCTGTGTGCATTGATGAGGTTTTATATTGCTAGAGAGGGAAGGATTTCACTGCTTGGGTGTGAGGGAGAGAGCAAGATTATCCTGATAATGAAAACCACAGCCAATGCATTTACTTTGGAACAATTGCTTCAATGACATTACCGTGTAGATATTTTAATCAGAAATAAAAGTGCTAATCCCCAAATACAGACCTAACAACAATTAAAACAGCTGCATACTTTCAAGGAAAAAAAAAAAAAAAGGAAGCTTAGCTATTAGTAATGAGGTTTACATGCAGCCAAGGAGAGCTTTTTTCTGTCAAACAAAAGTGACCCTATTTAAAATATTAAAGGCAATGTTTATTAAGAACTGGTAATGACCTAATAACAGAATTAGTATGGATCACTACCTCACATTATCTAGGGTGTTATGCCGGTGAAATTTTCTCTTGGATAATAAAAACACGCACCACATAGCAGAGGCAGTGAGAATGAGAGCAAAGGGACTGGCTTGCATCCATATGGCTAAACTCTCATTACCTCTCCTCAACATCATGGACTCATCTATCCTGACTTCTGGGAACATTCCCTGCCTTATGCTCTCCCTTGAACAGCGCCCAGGAATGCTAGCTAGCCCATGACACCCTAACAATATAGATATAGAGGGACTGTATTTACTACGTGGTTTCCTGAGCAGTGCAGCATTCCAGCAGTGAATCAGCAGAGGTGGCTGGGCCACGGTGCCCGTGTCTGTGTGCTGGCACTGCTTGGTTTGCTGGCATGGGTGTAGCCAAGGCGGTTCTGTGTGAGCTGAGTCCCTGCCCACTGACCAGACACCCCCAGGACAGCAGTCCCTTTGTGCCTGGCAGAGCTGCTATTGCCACATGCATGCATGTGTAGCTGGTCCTGCTTGCTCCTCACTCAGCTTCTTCTGCAAAGCTGAAACTCTTAAAAAAATCCATTTTCACTATGGGTCTTTTTTTGCACTTTACAACAGGATCTATGACTTCTCAATATATCGTGGCTGGGGTGAATCAGAGTTTGAGCTCATTTCTGATCCTTCTCCATGATAGTACTGCCTCTTCCTTGTGGCTTTTCTGATTTGCCTCAGTGTCAAACAGATCAGAATCAGTCCCTGAGCCTGGTTTCAAAATAAACAAAAGGTAATAGGAATTTCAGTTCCTGCAGAAGGCCAAATACTGAAAGGGAAACTCTCAAGAAGAGATCCTCATGCAGCCAGAAAATCCTCTGATCTCTATGGAGGCGACCTAAACAGGTTGAACCAGAGTTACAGGGAGTCGTTCTCAGAGCAGTTGTGTACCTGACAAGAGAACCAGGGGTCTTGGCAAAAGGAACCCTTTGGGGTAAATAGAAAGTCCCTAAAAGGGGTGATTCTCATGTTTTGGACAGATATGGCAAAAAGATTTTTCTTCAGCTTCTAAAGTATTCATCCTTCAAGGGTGGTGACAAACCCTATTTTACTATCTTTTTGGAATAAACATGAAGGAAAAAGCTATTACAGAGGTGTTAACTTCCATTATAAATGAGATCCTATAAAGAACTATAGTTATCCTTGCTCAGTTTCTGTACATTTACTGAAACACCTGAGGCAAAATGGAAAAGGTTTCTTCTCACAGTAGTCAGGAGCAGTGAGGTGAACTTCCCTGGGTTGGCCACCAATAAGTCTTTGGGCTAGACACATGAGGAGCTTTGGATTTTGATTCAGCATCAGCACTGGCCTGCCAAATGGCCATGAGTGAACCATCTTCTTGCTAGTTGTTGGTCTTGACTGATTAAAATGCAAGCTCTCAAAGTAGGAAATATCATTCTTCTTTCCATCTCCTGCGGAGTCATCTAGGCTTCAGCTGAGGGGTGCAAGTGCTGAGGTAAAAGGCCTCTTTCATCCATCTATTTTTTCCAGTTTTTAATGTGGAGCTTATGAGTGTACAGCTGTTATCAGGAGGAATATGTTTGGTGTAGGGTTATCAAAGACATTAAGTTATATTCTAATTTTGCACACTTTGAAAGCATTAGCAATTTAATGTCAATCTTCACCAAGAACAGAACTAAGTCATTGTAGAAAAGTTTTTTATAAATGCTACCTTACCTTTTGCTAACAGGGTGTTAAGGGGTTTTTGAGACTGTTTTTTTTTTTTTTAAATTAGTTTTTTCATAGAGGCAACCTACCAATGTACCATTGCTTCCTTAGCAGAGAAGTTGGGAATGGCCAAATGGGTTACACAGCTGGTCCTACCAACTACCAAACACATATTACAGGAAAAACATTTGTCCTTTTTACAAAATCTTCAGCCAAAGTTAAATGTATTAATTCAGTAAAGTTTCTCAATATTTGTAACCATTCTAAATAAGGTAAAAAATTATTCACAGACTTGTTACAAAGGCTGGCAGCAAACCTCTCCAGGTTTACCCACAGGCTTTCTAGTACTCACTATTTCTCTCTGGGCCAAAAAATTCTCGGAGGATGAACTTCTTTACAGTGTCTTCTGCCACTTTTGCTCTCATCCAAGCCAGAAAATCAGAAAGCTGTAGCAAATAATCAACTGATACAACCCTAAGCCATAATTAGAGTTGTGGACAAAGACACACCCTTAAACTTCACTTCTGTGTGGAGGCTGCTGTAAGAGGCTTAGTAAGACTTTGCTTTGTAAAATAAGGAAAGGTCAGAGCTGTGTTTGTGGTGGGACAGTGCTGGAGGGAAGCTAAATAAACACCTGAAAAAGAACCTTTCGCTGTTCCCGATGGACCTGTTCATCTCTGCTTATTCCCAGAGTTTTGAGGAAGCAGGGGTGAGCAAGGCAAGCACTAGAGCCTAGTTGCATTTATGGGGGATGGCACCACCACTCTCCCCATGGGATCAGTGTCTCAGATCCAAGCTGTCAGGGGCATAAGTCTGCAAGTGTCCAGAGAAGATGCTCTCTAACCCACACAAAATCTTTGTCTGAGGCTCACAGGGGACAATCTGCCCACTGGAATATCCGTAGCTTAGATGCCACAATGCCAAAACAATCAGATGGAGCAGCACAGCAACTCAAAGTAGAAGAGGCTGGGGCCCAAGCTTCCTAAAGGAAGTCCTTGGTATCTCTGGAGTGTGATCCCAATGGCAAATAGTAAATGTTTCCCAGAAGAAGGAACTGCTGGAGAAGGGTGTTTTTTCTCCCTGGAGCTCAGATTGCTGTCTGTGGGCTGCATTTTTCCAACTGTTGAGAATTTGGTAGGGGATAAATACCTGTCAATGGAGATCTTGTTCTTTAGAATTGAAGTGGGGGTGGGACTCCTGAGGGCAGAGTATCTTCCGCAGGAAGCAGTTTCTACTGACTCTTCCAGCCAAAGCCTCATAACTCTCTTAGAAACACTGCCTGACCCAAAAGAGTCCTCAAGAGTTCAAAGTTTGCTTTGTGGTTCTTTAGTGGAGCCCAGAGAGACCTTGAACTTAAAACCAAATATTCAAAACTGTGTATGTACTTATTTACAGATCAAGGGACAATTCTTCCTTTTCATTGCCAAACCCTCATTATGTTTGCCATGAAGCAGACAAGAGCAGGGCCTGTCCCCTGGCACTGGTCACTTTTAGTCACCATTAATTTTTGCAGTGGACACATGAAATGAGTGTACTTTCCTGACATAGTTGGGAAGAATAACTTAGCTATGGCAATAGTTCAATCCCTTTTTCTGTCCCTGGCTTGCATAAAGACACCATAAATAATGGTGTCAGTGCTTTTCACATTAAATCCCTGCACCTATAGGATATCTCAGAAGGGCTACAATAGCGCTGACTTGTCTTGACAGCATAAGGCTCAGCAGAGATGGCCCCATATCAAGTACACCAGTAACGTGGAAGTGGCTGGCAGCATCCTCTTGTGGGCCCTTTTCCTTCATTCTTCCTGTGACCAGGTCAAATTCTCTGTTCAAACTTGGGATGACACAGACTGACACCTCCCTTCTACCCTCATCCTGACCAAGGCTGATTTCTCCTCAACTTGTTTAGAATGAGACTAGGACCACCTGTGCATGAGCTGTCAGGAAACGTGGTGCTTTCATTTAAACAGCAGGCAGCTATCAAAACAGCAATAAGAGAGGCTATCAGGCTTAATAATGGCATGCATTAAAAGTAAAATAACTCTCTGAGGTCCAGTAATGTTGCTTTTACCATTTGTCAGGTGTATAATCACTCTGGAGAATAAGAATAGTGAGGTCTTTGTAAAGTCATGAATCAACATTCCCAACAATTCAACTGCTGTGAGTAGGTCAGGTCAATACCCTCACGTCTCAAAAAACTACTTAAGCCCCCTGTCTCCTGAGACCATTACATCAATGGATGCCTCCACTACTACAGAAAAAGACAACTTGCAATGCAATACCAGGAGATCCCCCTTAACAGCTCCTCTATATTAACAGCTGCTGGGCTCTGCTCTGGGTGTTTGTCCTTGTTTCCAAAACCAGGTCATATATATTCCTCTGGCTTTCTGTGAGAAACGCTTTTATTGTTCTCAGGAAGATAATTTTTCTTTTAAAAGATAAATAATGGAATGAAGTAGGTAATTCTTAAGAAAGGACAATCAGAGTAGGAATCCCAAAATGGTTAAATAAGTTGTTTCCAAGAACTTGATGTAGTTTCGTTAATATTCAAAGCTATGCCCTTCTCATTCACTGAGATTTGTTTTCAGGTTTGTGGTCTATTATATCAGACAAAATCCCATGTATACTGTAGCTCATGGCAAAATTCATTGCTTCACTAGACCTAAATTTTACCCACACAGTTCATATAATGATCTGTGTTCTCACACCTTGTAGGGCCGCATTCTCTTGTTGTACTTGCCATTTCCCACCTCAGAAAAGAAGACTCCTCTTTGCCTTAAACCTTATTTTATGACTTTTACATATGTTGCTAAAATGCAACGAGTGTTGGCAATGACTGAAATGTTACTGCCTCAAATTATTTCCACAAGAGACCGTGGGGAAAGACAAATTGAATGGAAAGATTTTTTTTTTGCAGTATTTTTTTCTTTAAATAGTGTCACATTCCAGTAACTCAAGCACTGCTCTGAATGTCTGTGATGCATCTCTCGCCACAAGACAAGGACACTGAAATTAGTCCTGAAGTCTGCAGTGACCATTCCCCACCCTGGCTTTGTCTGGGCAAAAAATACAACACCTGAAGAATGCCTGATCATCTCTCCACCAGTGAGACTCAGCACAGACTTGGTATCTCCTCTACTAAATTGACCATTTCTACTAAAACTCTAGGTTTTTAGTTGTCTTTAAGCCTTTTACCACATTTTAAATTTTGTTTGGAATTGACTGATGTGTGGAACAGATTCAAAGTGATAAATACATCCCCTGCTTTCAACACACCTCTCAGGCCCCTGTTCAAGCAAGAAGGACAAGCTGTGTATGACCTGTCTTTCCTGTGATGCTTACTAATATTTGGACATCTTGTCTTATGATGGAAGCCAGAAGAAGGAAGTAAAAGGTTGGATGAAGTAATTTCTAGTGATTCTGTTTCTTTGCTGATAATTATACAGGGTAGTTCCTATATTATATCTGGATGAAGAAAAGATGAAATTGTGATTGAAATATCTTAGACCGTGAAGAAGGGGGCTACTTCCAACTCCAATGTCTTTCAATTTCGAAATATTGAAAGTTTTTGAGTATGAATGGAAACACGATTTTACAAGAAGTTCACAGCATGATAAATCACTCTGCCTAGTCCAGCAAGGCACTGTTAAAAAGAAAATATATGAGAATGGAGTTTGACTGATACATCTTTAATGTATTTATGCTCATAACAACCCTGTTCTCTTTCTGACCTCTTGTTTCAGTTATTTATTTCTGATGTTAAAAGTTCAGGCAGCAAATGCTTCTTGAGAGCTGTAATCAGTTTTCTGAATGGCGAAAGAGAACAATAAGATTTTGTAGCAACTGAGATGCATCTTAGCCTTTGCTGGTGAAAAATGTAAGCTATAGAAAGTCCTTTTCATCTTTTAGTAAGGGTCCATTATTTCTGTATATCTCTTTTCTGTGCCTTATGAAAAGGTTTGTACAGTAAAGAATGACTGACTATGTAGTAGTTCTTTCTTCTTTTGCCAAGCTCTTTTTAGCTTTGGCAGCAATTCTATTTTCCCTGTCATCATCTAATGTCTATTTATTTTACATTGCTACAAAGTCAGTGCAATTCCCTCATAAATCCCAGGTTGAGAAGATGAAGAAACATTTCGATTCATTTTATTAAAATTCTCCAGTGTCCTCTTTATGATTCCTACCATCTAATTAGGTTTGGAAAGGTCATCAGTTTGAAAAACTCTTGGAAAAGAATCAATTGAATTAGGAGATCAGAGGTTGCCAAATGCCTTGCATTTCTGCGCTCTAAAATACCCGATCAATCTTCATTGTCACAGGTGCCACAAGAGTGCTTGTCACTAATTGTTGATCTAACTAACCTCATAACCTCACTCCCTTTCTTTCACCTTCGCCCTCCTGTCCTCCCTGGCTCTTGTGTGCACGCAAACATATGAGGGGGCACACAGACACACACAGACACAGAGCCCACATTAAGCTCCTGGTAAAGTGAAGATATTGCCTTTACTTTGAATGCTATTTCAACAATTCAACGTTCTCCACAGCTGCCAAAAGAGAAGGTGGGAATAATGACAATGGGAAGCTCCATTGGCTTAATACCGTTGTCAACACAAAGTTGTGAATATTTTGCAGAATTAGGTTGGGACAATGTAGAACTATATACTACATTAATCAGAAAAATGGCAACTTTTTTTGTAGCCTGTTAGAAATACAAGAAGTTTTAAATTAATGCCCTCTCAGTGTGGGGAGAGAGAAAGTCTTCTTCTGGATCATATTACCTCTCATGGTACAATACCAGACCTTTCATGTCCCAAAGGTGTGAGTCTTGGTTCCAATTTTAGGAAAAATTTTTAGAAACAGTTAGCCTCCGAGGATGCTGTGATGTTTTCTGAACTTGCATGGTGTAGATGCTGTTTCACAGCTACTTGGTCACTAATGAGCTCGCTGTCAAGGTGCTCTTAGACTGAAGTTGGAGCTGCTAATTAACATGCAGGTTCCAAAGACATCATGCAATAAAAGTGAAAGATTAGAAGTGTTGTACTGAAAGAGATGCAGAAAAAATACACCCCCCTAGAGTGTTTAGAAGTTAAGGTCTTGGACAGAAGTAATCCCACCTTCATGCCTCTCCCTGCATCCACACTCCTGCAGGGAGAGGTGATTTTCTCATTCTGTCACCTCATGCATAGCACAGAGATGCACAAAATTCAGCAAATCTGGTCCGCTAAAAATGTGAGTAATATAATTTCTGTGAACACAACTTTCCAACTCACAGTCTAAAGAAATTGCAACAGGGCTGAATTTACCTTTCATTGATATTTTTCAGGATTTAATTTCTTTTTTATTCACGTGTAAGGAGTGAAGTGGTAGTTTGTTTTTCCCTACTTTTATTAGTTCCATCTCAGTTTTGAGTTACTAACTATGAGGTAATAACTTCTTATATATCCACAAAATGATCAAGATATGCACAGAAATGTGTAATATTAAGCATTTATTTTTGCAGCTTTTAATCTTTAGTCCCCAGAAGGCCATGGATGTGCTCCATTTAACAGCCACTGTCTCTACTGTGTGTCTTGAGCCCTGAAACTCAATTGTGTTAAAATATAAGGCTTGTATGTTTTATATCACATTTTAGTATTAAATATGATGCAAGCAGGACCAAAAAATCTGAAATATCTAGGCTTTTAATTTTTTTGCTGTGTCTTCTTCAACAGAAAAAAAACGTTGAACTCTTCATGCCCTCCTTGTACTAATGCATCATTTAAGAGGACATTAAAAACACATGAGTTCACTCAAGAAGAGGTTAGGAAAATGTCTTTTAATACAACTGTATTTTATGAATAATTAATTAAACATGTGAAGATGGAGTGATTTGGAATTCTGTATTTTGAACCTATGTGTCTTTAAAGGAATGTGTCACACACAAGAAGGTGCACAAGTGAAATCTTCACCATTTGCATGCGGAGAGGAGTATTTTGCCTTTCCATATATGACATGATCCCTCTGGAGCAGTGAACGGAGACCAAATGTGAGGGTGTGTGCAAGAGCACACCTCATCCCGCATATCCATCGTGGAAACTGGTGGGGAGCTGCATGTGAGAGCATGAGCTCTGACTTTTGTCCCTTGCCTTCCTGCTGTCACTCGAGAGCTTCCTTTGCCTTGTGCCTGGCACCAGTTTAACACAGGCCTTGCCTTAGTAAAAACAATAACTACTCCCATCTTTCACATTGTGCTAGTTTTCTGGAACCATTATCAAGTGGATCAGACACCCTGCTCTCCCTAAAAAGGGAGGACAATATACCACGTGCTCAGATTCTCTCTTGGCAGAGAATTGTTAAATAAGTATTCCCAATACAAATGCAATTGTCAGCCACACATCCTCAGTGTCTATAAAGACTGGTCTGTGCTCTTGCAACTAAGTGGAGCAATGACCAGAAACTCCTGGGAATAAAAAACCCCCTGTGTTTCTGAACTTTCCTCCTTTCTAACAATTAAAGAACTAAGGAAAAAGCAATCAAATTTACGAGGCCTGAAAAAAAAATTAAATATTATCTACCTCATAAAATGAACTTTTAAACCTGAAGTCATATTTCTTCAAGCCTAATACTTTAGTTTATCTTTGATCATTATAAATTATCCTCTGTAAAGAGCAGTGCTTGGGAAAGTAGTTGGCAGCATGTACAATTGGAGTTCATTCTGCTTTATTTATTGAAAAATGCTAAAAAGTAAAACACTGAAGTACTTCACATTAAAATGGTATGAACCCACCAAGATAACTGCTTGTAACTGTCTGTGTAAAATTATGGTCACAGTAACCACCTCTGGCTCCAGAATAAACTTTCCATGCACGTGAGAGCCAAATGCATTTGCTTACTCAGATTTTCACTTGAATGATTTTCTTCTTTCTTCCTTTTTTTACTTCATGTACATGAGAACCTTTAAAGGAGAAGGATGGAAAAAGGCATCAAATACCTGTCACCTTAGGAGATGATGAATCATTACAAAGAAGAATCCAGACAACCTTCAGCGAACAGTTCATTTCTCTCCTTCACTGACACCAGTAGCATGTGAATACATACATAATTGCACAGGGCAAACTTATTCCCAAGAGAGATTTCATTCCTTCCAGAAAATTATTTTCCATTGCCAAAACCTCAGTCCTCCAATAAAGGGGTCATAATAACTAAATATCAATATGCATTCCCCCAGCACTGAGTTTTACACCACCATATTTTGCAGTGGTGTCCTGACTTGCTGTCAGCCAGAACAGATCCATTCATGGGAAGCCAGATTCCCATTTTGTAATCAATGACTGTCTCTCACTATATTAATATTATTTTTCAGAATATTAGACAACTACTTATTGTATAGCCAGAACAAAGCTCTTACATTTTTACTGTCACACTGCTGTTCATCCTTGCTAAAATAATTAAAAATTAGAAAAACTGCAAATTTTGAACTTCTGGCCATTTTTCTCCAGGAAAACAACCATACCTTGTACTGGGGGTACTCTTACCTCTAGACTTAAGCAAATTTCCTGAGAATCTGATGTTGTTGGCCCTTGAAGAGTGACTCAGCAGAGGAAAGGTGTTCACACAGAGCAGTACTAAGGGTGCACTGGGAGGCTGGGAGCTGCTGCCCTGCCAGGCACCATGAAAGGAGGGCTTTCCATGGCCTACGGTGATTTGGAAGGAGTTGGAATCTGGTGCCATCGTGGAAACAAGGTGCCACCACAGGCTGGGCTTGTTTTCCTGCATCTGGCCTTGCTCTCCCTCTGCTGTGAGACAGCAGCTTCTTCTGCCTTCAGAAGCACAGCTGCTCCTTCCATCTCACCCCATACTCTGCCCAGAGCTTCCAAGCCATACAGCTGGCATTGAAGGGTGCCTGAAATCCTTGTTTGAGACAGGACACAGTTCTGGGAACGCACACCTCCTCCTGCATCCCACGTTTACTTTGGTAAGTACTGAGGGAATGAACCTGGGTGGTCTCCCATTAGTACTTGGGCTCTTTTTATTGGTTTACTTGTCCATTCCCAAAGCTTTGCAGCTGGTCTTTAAATTTATGGTAATGCTATTACAAATATTAGAAAAAAACCTACTCTACAGGCTCTTGCAGCCTTTTCACTGAAATACAATTAATTTCTAAACCCCTCATCTCTGTGCTTATTTATTTGGTCACCCTTCACTGAAGGGAGCTCCCAAGATCTGAGATGGCCTGTGCTTTGATGCTCCTGAGAATCTTTCCAGAATCACTAGGATTCACCAACTTTTGGATCTTTGATATGAGAGCCTGTGAACAGACCTTTGTTTTGAGCTGAATTGGGTGTTTTTGGAGAAACTATGTCCAAGTGTGATGAGAAGAACAACCACTTCTGAGGGCCACTATATTGGACCCATTGAGAAGTTATTTTCTTGCAAACTTTTGCCAATCTCCAAGCTGACACAGAAGAGTTCATGCCTTAGAGCTTTCCAGGGTTTAAGCACAAAATTCTCTATTTTCAAAGAGCCAGGGCAGACATTGTTTGGATTTCATTAGAAAGTCATCAGACATGCTGGATCTGAAATAATTGCTGCCCATGGCCAGCTGGAAAATACCCACTTGTTGCAAGGAAACTCTAGCCCACTAATTATCCTAAAAAATTCATGTAGGAACTTTTTTGACCCATTTTTTCTCCTCTGTTCCTTTTTCCCCCCTGAAGACATGGATCAATTGCTTTCTTAGAAAAATTTAGCTGATTTCAATGTCATCTTTTGAGAGGTTTAATCATCAAAAAGTGTACACTGCTACGTCATATAGAATAGCTGCCACAAATTAGCAATAAATACTATACTGGGAGCCTTTATGGCAGGGAGAAACATACGAGTTTTGAAAAAAAAAAAAATACCAAAACCCAAGAGGTAACTAAATTATGCCTAATTTTTAAATCTGAACATTAGTCAAACATTTAGAATACTAAATATTCAGTTTAGCTATATTAGTCACTATTTCTCATTTTAACATGCATCTGCACTTTTGGTTTCCAGCTAGAACAAGAAACAAGGGAAGCCAAAATACCTAGACAGGAACAGATAAAAGCTAAAATACAGAGACTGGAACAGACAAAGGCCAAAATATTAGCCAGAAACAGGAAGTACTGGACATCTTACAAGAAAACCTCCATATTCTTGTGAGATCTCCAGCCAGGGGTGCTGACTGAATAGATTCAAATTATTTGGACAAACTTTGAGTAATTATCTAAATCTTTAGGTATTTAGCTGAAGCACACTTAAAGTCTGAGTCTCTCACAATTGGCTTGTCACTTGAATAAATGACCATTTCTCAGAGAGTAAGGCAAACTTGGAATGGGAAAAAACCCAGCTAAGATATCAAGGAATGGCTTCATAGTAGATGTTTCTATCTGCTTTCTAGGGCTTTAGGGAAAACAAATTTTTCCAAATAGTGTTTAATTCATTAATTATTATAGTTGTATATTTACTGCTTGGAATTTTTTCTTTTGTTTGGAGCTGTTGATCAGAAAGAAGCAGCAAGAAGGACTCCAAGCCAGTGTTCAGCAGACAAGAATGGCCAAAGGGCTGATGAGTTTCCTCCTGCTCTTGCTGTCGCTCACCTCTGTATGTCTGACAGAGCACAGACCAGGACAACACACCACGGTGTAGCATGTGTTCTCTTGGTGTTCTCAGTGTGCTGCCTGGACAGAATGTCATATTGGATTCCAAACTGTTGATCTTGTTGTTGTTGTTGTTGTTATTATCATCATCATCATCATCATTATCGTCATCACTACTGCTACTATATTTGCTAACATTTGCCTTGTAAAGAGAAGCCTTGCTCCATTCCTGATCTTTGCAGTCTTTCAGTACATAATGGGAGCTTATATAAAAGAAGGAGAGGAACTTTTTCCCAGGCAGATAGTGATGGAACGAGAGGGACAGCATTAATCTAAAAGAGGAGAGATTTAGGTTAGATATTTGGAAGAAATTATTGATTGTGAAGGTAGTGAGGCACTGGAACTGGTTGCTCAGAGCAGTTGTGGATGCTCCATCCCTGGAAGTGTTGGCTGGAGCTCTGAACAACCTGATCTAGAGAAAGGTGTCCCTGCCCATGGCATGAGGTTGGAATGAGATGATGTCTAAGATCTTATGATTTTTTGATTCTATGATTATCCTCTTATCCAGATGGCAACTCTCCCTAGGTGTGGAATAGGCATAATGTGAATACTACTATCACTGCAAACATTATCTTAAGAGAAGAAATTACACTGGGAAAATGAGGTTTTAAGTTTGTTGAATTTCTCATGATTTAAATATTTTCACTGCATGTGGAGAGAATCACATTTTGAAATCAATTTTTTCACCGGGTCTTTTACCAGGATAGGAACAACAGAAAATACTGGTTTGTGTTTGCTGTATTCTGATAAAATACAGGAATGTTATAAACTTTACTTAGCTTAGTATCCATCAACCCTTGTTTTCTCCACTCTTTGAAAGTTTTATGGTAATGAAATGTAGTAAATGTCATTATAATGGGCCAATGTTGATAAGATGATCATTTATTGAAAAAGGGTTTTAAAAGAACTCAGCTTCTCCAGTAAATTAAAACCTTTAGATAACATACCCCTTAAAATGACAAACAAAACCCCATACTGAAATCTTTGTAGTAACAACACGATCAACTTCAGAACATGTTTGGAATGGAGATGGGGAATAAGAGGGTAAAGGAAACAGCAGGTGGAGTGGTTTTCCTTAACAAAGTTTATGCTGTTTCTGCTACAAAACTAAATTATTTCCTTGGTGTGTCCTTGATTCACAAGCAAGACATGGTAAAGAAATTCTTTGGTTTGAGTCAGGTTTGCATCAAATCTTATTTACAGGTTAGTCACTTGTCATGGTGAAGTTTTGTGAGATGAAACAAGCAGGTTTTGGTTTAGGACTTGAAAAATCTCAGATTCATTACAGAGGCTTTATAAAGAGACAAACACTGTACAAATAAGCCATACAAACTGATTCATGGGGAACATAATGAGAAGCACTCTGTTTTGCATAGCCCAGGAAAAGAGACTGAACAGAATAGTTATTATGTAAGGGGAGGTTGAAGGCAGGAACAACACAGGAGCAATATTCAAATACAGAATAGCTTCCTGTAAAGAGAATAACTGAAACTTTTACATACTGAAAGTGCATTATAATGTACTCATGGTGTAGCAGCAGAGATGCTCACTTACATGGTATGAAAAGGCTCATCAGTGTGAGGACAGAGCAGATATGTGATACACTGCTTGTTGACTCTGATTGTTACTGAAGATTTTTGAAAATAGTCAAGACAAAGGTTTTTAAGAAATGATGAACATAGCTGACTCTGTTCTGGTGGCATACACATTCTTCAGTAAGAATGCTCTTTGTTCACTGTGTCAGGAGATACAGATCAAGAGCAGTCGAACTGTGTCCTGAGAGTTTCTTTATGAACATTTAATTCTCCTATCACAACTGTAGCGCTTGAACCAAACCAAGAGTTTACAGTGACTTCACTAGCCAGGCAAATAGCCTTTCATAATCTTAGGAACTTCTGGCCTCCATGATGACTTGTGGTGATGTGTTTTCTAGGAGGAAACACTCATAAAGAAAGTGTAATCTTATTTACATTTTACATTTGTTTTACATTTGTTCCTTTTCAATCAAGTTCATCACTGCGTCAAGTCATCCATGGCTCCCTTTTAGGATTAAAACAGAAAGAGCTAAAAAGAAGCCCTAGGAGAGTCTCTAAACTCATGATGATGTATTTTTCCATTTTGTATTTCTTTGACATTTCATCTAGATTGTTTTATTCTTGTTCAGAAGAAGACAAAACTGTTTTCACATTTTAGTAGAATTAATGGAAGTCCAGTCAATCTGCCCTGTGAGCTTCTTTGAGGTCAGGTATGAGGCTACTCCTGCTCCTGTGTATTCCTAACTCCTGACCTAGGAAGACTTCTAGGGAGCCTGTCAGGGGATGAGCCTGCAAGTTGTAGCTCTTTCCTCAAACCAAAAATAATGAATTAATTTAAGTAATAAGTGGTATCATTGATACAGCTAATATAGAAGCCAAAAAACCACTCATCTGAAATTCTGAGTCTATATTGATTTACATGGGTTTCACAGACCATGATGATACAGAAAATGTAATAGAAATCCACCCTACAGAGCAGAAATGGTCTTATTTGCTTAAGAATTAGGGAAGTTTTCAGTCTGAATTTCAGTGTAGATATGAATTGAATAATTGATGTGAATTTCAGGATTAAGCCTTCATCAGGTTCCTCTCTAGAGCAGTTCTTTACAGGACACGTGAGACTGCTAAGTTTCAGTGGAAGAGTCTAAATACACATACATGTAAATTGAATTAAAAAACCACACTATTGATTTCAAATCCTCAGGCAAGAGTATGGAAGTAACTACACTCCGTTTTTTCAAGTTATCAGGACTATCATCTTCTAGCTCATAGAGCTCTCTCCCATGCTGCAAGTTTAAAAGCCAAATGTATATTTTTAAGATGTGATGGATTCACACCAGCTACAAATTATGATAAATATCTTCTACCTTGTTGAACATGTAGAGTCCAACACATTAGGGATTTAAGATGGAGCTAAATATGGAATCATAACAACATACTCTCACTTGAGGAAACTGCTCTCCAAATTCAAATGCAGAATTTATTCAAACCCTTTTGGCCTTTGCTTTTATTAGACAAAACCAAACCAGAAAAAAACCCACAACCCCAAACAAAGCACCTTTGCTTATTTCTTTGTATGAAAAATGTAACATTACTTATACTTTGAAATAACACTATTGCAGTAAAAATCTGGGAGCAAACTGTGTTTCTGTTTCCAGTCAGAAAATATGGTTCCATTTTATTTGTTTTTTACAGTGGCCTCTCATGCTAAGTCTCCATGTGATCATGACATTTCCTCCCCAGTGAGTGAGACCAGAAATCCAAGCGATCACCCAGAGAATTTGTGTGCCTTGGCAGCTGCGATCCGTGTGTGAATGCACGTCCTGCTCGAGCCAAGGTCCAATCTGCTGAGATGTGTGCAGCTTGCACTGAGGGCCTGAGCACACTGGTCCCCTTCAAAGAAGTCCTAAGTGAATCCTTAATCATGGTGTGTCCACTGGAAAAAAAGCAGACTGTGCACCTAGAAAATTCAGTTTTGCCTGCCAGATAGTTAACTCCCCACAGCTCTTTCTGCTCTCCAAAAATCAGCAGCGACTTTGAACAGCTGACAGCGCTTTCAGTGGTGCATCTGGAGAAGCAAAACCACCACAAAACATCTGTTTTTGTTGTTGAATAAAAATAAACAGTACAGAGCTGAAAGCTGAGCAGAGAAAAGCTTTTTGGATACAGTGAACGTTTTGTTTATTGCACAACCCTGGTCATAGGAGCTGGTCTCGTGCTGGTGGGTGGATCAGAGCGCTGCTGCTACGTGCTGGAAAGGCGCAGCTATCGCTGAGGGGGCTGTGCCAGTGCTCAGGGAGACATCCATGGAGAGGTGGGAGTGGGGGTCAGGGAGGCACAGCAGCTGTGAGCGTTTGGGCACCAGTGGGATTGCTGCACATGAACCCAGGGAAGGCTCCCCTGCACCCACTCATACTGCAACCCAGAGCAGGGTCACCCTAGGCAGGAGCGGGGCTGTAGGGCTCTTGTCCTGCATGGCTGATGGGGAAAGATGAACACCATGTGTCATTCGTTTCATATTTTGAATTCCTGAGGAGCATTTCCATCCACACATGCCTCCACCTCTGTTTCACCTCCATAAACATCATCACCCACAAAGTTTTTAAAGGAAAGTTGGAAAGAGATGCTGCAATATTGCTCCTGAGATCTTTCTTGTGGTTTAGAAGATTCCCTAGAAATTTTCAGGACAAGCTGCAGTTTCTGGAGAGATCTGAACTGACCTCCTACCACTCCAAAAGAGGTGTCCCCAAAGCTGTGCTGATGCTGTGCCACTGATCGCGATCCCACTTAAACAAGAGTGATCCCTGACCTCAGAGGTGTTATTCTATGCCCAAAGCACTGTGGTTCAGTTCTGTGAGAAGTTCAGTATCTATCAACAGATAGATACTGAAGTTGATATCCCATGAAGGATATGATGGGAGATAATAGATCAGCCGCCTGGACACAATCCCGAGTGATGTGTTTTAGGGGACTCAGCTTGAGCAGGGATGTTGAACTGATGAACCCCAATGGTAGCTCCCAACCTTAACCATTCTATGATTTTGTGATACCTTTAACTGTGCTAGAAATAACTGCTGAGACATCAACTTTTCATTCATGATTGCTCTAAAATAGTTTAATTTGTAATAAAAATGACTGGGCTCTCGTCAGTCCAGAATAAGACTTAATTACATTTGAGCTGAAATGGAGATATGAATTGTTTAGAGAGAATTTTGAAAATAGGAGGCCCATTAATTATTGATACACTCCACCTTTAAGGTGCTAGATTTGTGGATCCTTCTTTTTTCTTTGAAGAGATCTGAATTCATGGGCTACAGGATCCCTAGGAAGCACAGACAATACAATACACATTGTAAAACATTCTCTGAGGAACAAATTCCACAAAAGTTCTGCCCTTTTTTCATTGGACCATCTAGTGATTGAGTCAAGAAAAGTTTCTTTTTCTCATTTGTCTTAGGTCACTGAAAGCAGACATAGGGTCTAGCTCAGTAATCTAACTATGACACTGGATTGGAAGTGGCAGAAGGTACTTTTGTTTTGGATTCAGAAGAGAAATTTTAGATTGTGCATCTGCCGCTTATACAAAATCTGGTTAGATATGTAAAGGTTTGACAATTCTTCTGAATAATGGTCATCAATTCTTTATTGGTTTGTTTCTTTTTAATGTTTTAATTTTTTTTTATCTCTCAATTTTCCCAGTGTTTGTTCTGGCGTTTGAATTAGATTGTTTCAGAGTACAATTTAAAAAATGCTTCGAAAGTGATAGGCTATTTTGAAAAGTTTTACTGAAAAGGTTTTTCTCCTCAACTTCTTCATAAGTGAAAATTCCTTAAACCTGACTCCTCCTCTTCTTTCAACTCCAATTTTTGGCAACCTGGCAATTTTTTTTAGTGAAACAATTCCCATGACATTCCCATGGTACAAAAAAAAAATCAGTATTTTCCACTGAAGATATTTTTCACTGACTGTACAGACTGGAATGATTTTTTTTGCAGTGTTCAGGGAAATAGATTGAGAAAGATGAGAGTTGTGCTTGGGAAAAATGAAATCAACTAAGAAGAGGCAACAAAGCTATAGATATGAGTCCAATAGTGTAATAGATGTCCTTCAACATCTTCAGCTTCTGTGCACAATTCTTAAATCACCTGAACAAGAGATACACAGAGAAATTGCAGCACCTCAGGTACAACAATTGAGTACTTGAGCCAAAGTAGAATGCTAACTAAAAAATAGAGAGCTCTTGGGCAAGATAAGAGTACAAAGACCACTGGCATCAAACAGCCTAAAACACAGGAAACCTGCAGCAACCCCTACCTTCATTGTGGTGACACAGGACTGGTTTGATCTATCTGTATCTTAATCATTTCTTGCTTTACACTGCCAGTAGTGTGATGGCACAAGGCTGCCATCAAAGCAGCACAAGTCCAGCCTTTGCAGTGCTTTTCACATTTAATGGGTTTCTTCAACTTCCCAGGTACATAAAAGTCACCTTTTAAAAAATGCCTAAGACAGGGTTGATGTTACTGAGGTCTATCTGAACACGGGGTGGCCACTTCTCTCCTTGGAGAAGCAGCCCTGGTGCTGGGGTGACGGGAGCAGCAGGACATGCTGATGCCTTACACTGGTGCTTTAACATCTCACAGATCCCACCTGTCCATCCTATCCATTCCATCAACACAGCAGCCACCTTTACTGCATGACAGAAAATGTGGTATTTGTCCAAATCTGATCTTCTTCACCAGAATGCAGCCTGGAAGGACTGAGGCTGTGCCGACCCTGGATTCATATGATTCCTATTCCCTAGGATTGGCCTTACATCAACAGCAGGGATGACAAAATGAGTGATCATCAAAAAAAATGAAGTGATATTTTAAAATTTTAAAGCAGTGAGTTTAACATAATGGGAATTTGTCATTAGAGAAAATGGACATCAGAATCTAAATGGAATTTTGCTCTTTTGATTATTGTTTTGATCTTGTTTGGTTTCCAGGTAGTATTATCGCAGTTCATCTGTGTCTCTGTGCAATACTGCAGTCACATTTTTATGGTTCTACCTAGCATTACAGCTACTTTCAACAGGAGTGATGAGATGGATTTACCCTTCCTGACTATCCTGATCAGTTGTCTGGTGAAGAATGGCCCAGGCTCACAGCAATGAGGCATGATGACAGAGCACCTGCTCTATGTCTCAGAGCAGCAACACCGAGTGCTGAGGTTTGTTCCCCTGCTAACACACCCTTTGCAATGCCAACCAGTGCCTTTGTTAGCCAGCTAAACTGTGCATCCTTTAGGGAGAGTGGAAAAATAAGCTTCATTGTGAATGTAGAGCCAATATTACTCAGGGAACCAGGTTGTAGGCTGAGTTGCAGATGACCAGGAGATGTGCAGAGCTATGAAGATATTGTGTGAATTCATTTCTTTAAGTGGCAGCTTTTGAAGAAAAGAACATGGTAAAAAAAAGAAGTGACTGAGGTGACACAGAATTTGGGAGAATTATGTGTCTAAGTGGCCTTGAGACAATTTTTATAGCTTAGTTGATGGGTCCCAGCTTCTTGGATGGGTCCCAACTTCTACAAGCTGCTGATTCAGAATAGAAGATGGCTGATCTTTTTCTCCAGCAAAGTAAATAAATAGAGCTTTAGAAAGGCAGAAAAAAAAAGTTCTCCCTTCTGCTTTCCAGCACTTCTGAGGGGCTCCTGGGGTTGTGGGGATGTTAATTCAAATGACTGAGAAAACATGATCCAGTTCACTGATAGGTTTTAAAAACAGAAGTTTTTAATGCAATGGAAACAAAGGCTGACATGAAAGATTCAAAATAGAAGAGAACAGCTTCTTCTTAAATCAGTATAAATTGTCTGTGTGTCATGGCAGTGAACATGTTTCTTTTTTTTTTTTTTCTTTCAGGAACTACGTAACCACAGAGTTCCTGTTTACTGTATTTCTTAAGGATAAAGTTTTCTGCGGTAAGAGACACCTAAGACCATTAGGCACGCACACTACAGATCTAAAGAAAGTCTATTTACCAGAGCTTCCAGGAAAAATATTGACAGGGCAGTAAAAATACTTTCCTTGATTACTCAGGCTCATATTTTAAACCTAAAATTACAGGAACTTTTCTCTTTTACCAATTTATTTTTAGCATCTTTATTTTTTTCTTTTTTATGTTTTTTTTGCTTACCTTTTAAAGCATAGGAAGTTTTCATTGATTTTGCAAACCAGGGTCGAATTTGGAAAATCCTTCTAATAGTCTTCATCTCTTTTTCCCAGTATTTTCACTAAGTCAGTAGGAAATGATCAATAGAAGGTAAATTTACCTTTCTTCAGTAACTGACAGATGAAGCTACAGTGTATTTCAAAGAATATGACCTCTCCTTCAAACTATTTTTAATTACATATGGCTAGTGATACCTATGTAATGAAACTAAGCTGTCTACATATTTATGTAGCGCATATTACAGAAAAATCTGAACACCAAGCAAACAGTGATGAATTATCCCGGAAACTCCTTGGGACGAAAAATATTTCCTTTTCAAGCTATTAAGGTGAACAGATAAGTTAAAATGAATGTCAGGCTATTTGGAATTTATGGACTCAGGTTCCTTCAGTCTGAGATAGAGGGGGAACTCCAACCTTGTGGAAGTGCTTTTCACTGCAGAAGGAGGCAAACACATGGAGCTCTCCTCTGGCACACGAGTGCGGATATTGAAGGTCAGCATCTTGGGTGTGCTTCTGCTCAGACCCAGAAATTCAGAGTTTCAGGGACACGAGAGGGAAAATGGGCCTGGTTTGTTCAGGCAGCGCTCGTCAAGCCTTCAGATCTGCCTCTCAGGCAAGCAATTTCCCTGCTGTCATAGTGATACTACGGAAAACTTTAAAAAAGAAGAGATGACTGTTTCCCAGGTTGTGGCAGGCAGCAAAGAAGTATATACATTGCAGGGTAAAGTGGAGCAGTTCTTGAAGTCCGCCAGGAGGAAAACTATCTCTTTCAAAATGAATGAGGATTGTTTGATTAATTTTGGCTCTGTCCTCTCAGCACTCTCTGCAAGTCCTGCTGATGGAACTGTCTGGAGCTGGACTTCCAACTTGCATCCATCCCTTTCTGTTCCCAGGAAAATGGCCTATAAACTTCTTTTATCAGATAAAGTTTTGGCATCTTGTTCAAAATGGGAACTTTCAAGCGTTTCAAGCATGAATTCCTTAATTCAGCGTCCATGCAGAAAGATAACACAGCAAGGAGACTGACATTAATTTCAGATGCTCATCCTATTTATAGACACAGAATTTTTCAAGAACTAGTATTGCCCCTGCTGCAACAGTGAATATTTTTCTTCAAATCAGTCCCTTTTTAATATTTCAGAATGTCACGGATTAGATAAGGGTTGTGTGTTCTTACAAGGGAAAGAACATATCTGGACAGCAACTTAAAAAAAATAGAGATGAGCAGGGGAGTGAGGGAACAAAATGGATAAAGAGTTTTATCATGTAATCAAAGCATAGAGACAAATCACAGTAAAACATTATCTCTAGAAGGGATTAGCTCATTTTGGAAGGATGAAGAATAAAAAATTCTGTGTGTGTGTTTCGGTTCAAGGATGTGTGTATTTGCTATGATTATCAAGAAGCTGCCATTGCCAAGGTCATTCATGGTGCCTTTTTAGTCTCTTGCTCATGTTCTGTGAAACACAGCTGAGCCTTTACTAGAGGTATTTGTTCTAGTGTATATACATATATTTGCACATATACATCTGTACACACATTACCTGTGGTATACTCTGAATCCCACAATATGTTTTGTGGACTGCTGCAAGAGTTGTATTTTGTTGTTGTTTCCTGTGACTGTGAGGACTGGATTGGACAAATAAAACTGTATTTTTGGGAAAACCTGAGGAATTAATTTTCTGTGTGCCTGTAAGTGTGAACATATCTAAGAAGAAGAAGAGAAAAAACAGAACACTGACTAAAGCTAGTGGGTGAGGTGGGAGCTGAAATCTTTATGACAAATGTACCAAAAATGTTTTCTCTCAAAGACAGAAGAGAGCTACTATACCAGTGGCTGATTTACACACAACACTGACCAGCAGGGAAGAACAGGCTGAGGGCTTAGAAGAGAAATGTGATTTGAAAGAAAGTGTTTATTAAATATTTCAGTTTCATATTCTCACAATGGTAAGTGAGCAAGAAAAGAACAGCAAACAAAGAATACAGAAACTGTAGGAGAGATGGCAATTATTTCAAGCAGTTGCTCTAAAAAGACACTTGCAAACTACACCGTACGGAAAAATATGAAGCAGAAATGGATAAAGCTGAAAGGACTAAACTGGGAAATCCTTTCCCATCTTCAGTCTTCCCTCAGAGAAGGTAAATTTCGAGACATGAAACAATTCATTTTAAGAAGAACAGGTTGCACAAGCAACCCAGAGATGTCCCACTTAATTTTGAAGACATTTCGCTCTACAAGTGCCCAAGATCATTCAGTGGTACCACACGAAGTTATTACTGGTTAACAGGTAGGAGGGAATTCAATTATGTCTTCCAAGATAGGTCTTTTTTTTTTTGGGAGGTGGGAAGGAAATTACCATAGACAGTCACGGAGTTCCTGGAGTATCTGGAGTCAGGACAAACACAGACATGTGGTGCCAGGAAAGTCAGTCATGGGCTGAGCTATGGATGAATACAATTAGATACAAGGTCTCATCTCAGAAAAATGTTAACAGAAGGTGGTTATAATGGGAAACAAATGGTATCCCCTGAAAGAAAAATAAGTCTTCCTGAAGCCTGCTGGGAATTCTGAGTTCATACACAGGCATGCTTCACTGATCTGGAGCTCATATTATACCTTTATATCCAGAAAATCTGGGCTTTTCACATCTAATGAAGAAGGAAGAATCAAATATTTTATTTTTCCTGATTTAGTTGGGAAAATATCACCAAAAATGAAGAGCATAGAACCTCAGTTCTTGAAACAGGAAGTTTTCCATTTTATCAACCCCATCCTGATCGTGACTGTCCAATGATTCCTTACAGAAGCTGGAAAAATAGCCTTGAGAAAAATGTTTCTACAGTGAGCAGAGTATGTTTCCCATCTAGAGATTCAGTGACCAAGAGGGGAGGGACAGACATGTGTCTTCTCACCAAAGGCACACGAACCTGGCAGGGTTCAGATGCATTGGGTCTGACTGAGATAATACTGCACCTTCAAGGCCTCTGCTCTTGCAAAACCTTTCCAGACAAATGTTGCCACTGGGCTGAAACACACCCTAAAGATACTCAGAAAATAGGTTTGACTGTCTAGTGTGGACTCTGTAATTTAACTGCTATTTAAAAACCAAATAGACTTGAGCTCTTCCCAGAAGACACTATGGTGGGTGTCAAAGGCTGTCCAAACAAGAAGGTCAGATGTTAGCATGTTAAAGAAAAAGTGGTTTTATGCAATCCTAGTGCACTTTTTTTTTTCCTCTTAGAACATCAGCTCTATTCTAATCCAAGTAGTCCCAGAGCATGGCCTTCCATCCCTTACAGCATAACCCAGATTAAAGCATTTTAGGAAGACTGTTGTCTTTCCTTCCTATTAGAGCATGTCTCCTTACTGTTGCCATGACTATCAAGGAATATGATGGATATAGAGATCAGGAGATACAAGTGTTTATCTACATTTGAGTAAATTCTGGCAAAAAAAAAAAAAAAAAAAAGGGGGAAAAAAAAGGTAGAAGCAAAATAAGTTACTACTAACCTGAAAATGTGTATCAAACATTTTTACCAGGTGAAAATTGGGATACCTTTCAAAGGTCATACTTTTAATTCTTCATATACTTAATCTAGTCTACAATTCTCAAAATTTCATTTGAGATATTCTGTCCACGCAAACAGGATCAGCAAGTGGGATCCTAAGGAGGTGGAGTAGCCATGTTTTATTAGTGGCTGAAAATTCTTTTCTTTCACCTCCAAATAGCAAGCATGAACACAGCAAAACATTTCTCCTTAAAGAAAGAGATACCACAGGGGCATTTTCCTCAGGTGCTCACTTTAGACCTGACACAAAATGATCAAAGGGGAAATTCTGCTCCAGCTCAAGAATTCTCACTGATCCAAGCTGGAACAAGATTTACTTGTGAGTCACTTCCTTCAGCTAGGTAACAAGAAAAAAAGCTGAAATGGCGATAAGGGCAAAAACTGGGATCTTGAATTCCTGTCCAGAACCATAACAGTGGAAGTCTCCCACTTCATCTGTGAGAATTAGTTATGGAATAAAAATCACATTCAGTTTTGTCCATTAAAATATGACTTCTAATTAGTATTACCGAAATTATACCCAACATCCTGCAACTATTACTCTATTTTAATATATGCCATTAAGGAATCTGAAGCATCCTATATATATATCATCACTTCCCATCTTTTTGGAATCTGGAAGTTCTCATCACAGTATTATGGACAAAATGGACAGTATTTCATTTCAGATAAATGATGTACTTCAGATATTTATCTTACTGCTTGTCAGACTAAAAATGCAGGATTTGGAAAGCAATCTTTCCCGGGCTTCCCACCTGGCCTGCTCTTAGTTCAGAAGACTCATGGAAGAAAAGGCCTTAAAATCATGGCATTTTTATGTTTAGGAAAGTGATTTGAGATTCCTATCTGAAGTTTTAATGTCTTTTGTTGAGTCCCAGTTAGCTGGAGCCAGTAGCTAAAGCACCTGGTCTCTTAAGTGTGGACCATATGTAAGAAAAAGGTCTGAAATCTGAACATATCTTGTATAGTGGAGTTCTTAAACTGTATTTTCTGTAAATTACTGAGTGAATCATGCAGTCTAAGAACATGATGATATGATCTGAAACACAGGTTTTAGTGGCATCATTTTGGGATGACTGTATTATAAGTGGTGAAAACATGAGAGAATTATGTATATCATTCCAAATGAGTGCCAATAAATCTTTGTGTCTTCTGTCTCTCCTCATGCATTCGTGCTGCATAGCTGGATGAACACATTTAAGCAAAATTTTTAAGTCAATGCAGATCCTTTTTTTGGATCAGTTTTGATCAGATTTTGATTTTGATTAGGTTTTTTTTTGAAAAATCTTAGATTTATCTAAAACAGATGATGCAGAAGGTAGTTCAACAGCATTTTGACATAATTTCTTTCTTGAATGTACATGGACTGAAACAAAGATTTTGTATAAGATAGCATGTGATCATGTAACTAAAGACCCAGATGTATGCAGGGAGTTCCAGGAGGGAGAGGATCAGAAGAGAGTAAAAGCAGAGCACATTAGGTCATTAGGAGGGTCTCTTACCTTTTGAACATCTGAATTCGAAATTTAGAAATCATCTTTTTATTTATTTCTTCTGTATGAAATATGCCATATTTTCATTCATATGGTTTGTGCCATATGTGCATATAAAAGAGATAAATCTTTATGTTTCAGCAGAAGTGCATGATATATGCCTGTGTAAGTAACATTAGAAGGACTTTCCCCAGAGCCCGCTTTATATCCACTAACTCTGCTGCCTCTGCCTTCTCCCTGGCTTTGCCTCCCTGTTTGTGGGCTATCTGAAGATTTATTTTCAAAAGTGAACTCATATGGTGAATGCAAGTGGAGCGTTATATCTGCTTTGAAAGGCATGTTCTGCTCTTGATAACATTGTACATCATGATATACTGTTCCTAGTGAAAATATTGTTTCTACTTCAGCCTACAAAAGGGCTGAAATGGAAACAAATCTAACTAAGGTATTGAAGAATAGTTCTGGTGAAAATCTATTTTTGTTGGCTGCTAAAGCAATAACTCTTTGTATCATTAGGAATGATAGTAGTAAACTGAATAAGTTTTATCCTTGATATCTTTGTCTTAATAAAAAGTATCTTATTGTCTTCAGGTGGTGCATGCGAGGTTCAGTTTTAATTCCCAAAGATGTCTCCAGCTCTAAATAGGTTTATTAGCAACAGGTGTACAAGGAAAAATGACCTGTCATGGCCTCCCATGCATTGTATTTTGAATGCAAATGCAGCTCTGAACACTTCCTTGAATGGAAGTTCAAGCTCATGGTAAAACCCTTGTGTGAAGTTGCTTCTTTCCTGTCCCTTAGATTTTGTATGTACAGTATATTATATATTTGTTGTTGTACTACTCTGAGAGGTATCTGCTATCCTGCCATCCTGTAAAAATATTAAATGCTGATCTTTGCTGCATACATCTCCTCAGTCCCACCTTGGTGTATATGTGTCCCAGAAAATGTTACAAGACACAGGCAACCTGAATGAGAATTTCCTGACACCTGGGGAACTTGAGAAGTCCAAAATGGTTTTGTGTAAAATTGGACTTTATCTCAATAAATAATTATTTTGAAGAAATGTCATAATATTTAGGGAAAGACTACTTTCAGACTTGTGTGCGCTTAATGTGAATGTTGGCACTTTGTTGTGCTGAAATGAAGCCTTCTGTGTAACTTATTTTTTAATCCATACCTGCCTGTTGAGCTGCATAGCCACTAAAAAAGAAAAAAGCAAAGATTTTGTGGCTGAGCGCCTCCTTGGATGAGTTACATCTTCCACAATGCACTTCTTTAGGCACCTGGCAAACTACACAGTATGTAGAGTGGGAGTTGCACAAAGGAAAGCTATGAGAGATATCCTAGGAGAAAACCTACCTAGCAAGGATCAGACAGGACAGAATAATCTTTATTAGTGCTGCTGTACTGTAGAACCATTGTTCAATCCTCTGATCTCTCCTCCCACCCAAGAAAAAACCACAAACAAACAGAAAACCCCAAAACACTGAAATCAAGACATCTGTTTTTTTCAGTATTTTGTAAAAAAAAAAATTTAAAAATCAGAGAAACATTGCAAGTTCTAGAATTTCCATTAATGACCTTGAATTTATGTATAATAGATTTTTATTCGGGAGAATAATACTTTTAACATATGTTATTACAACTATTATCAACTTTCTGACTTAGAAGTCTGTGTGTGTAGGGATCCTCTAGATACTATCTAAAAGCCTTTTTTTTTGAAATAAACTACTTGCTTTTATTTCCAATTCAGAGCTTAGCAGCTCTGCTCATATGAGAAGTGAAAAATAAATACTGGAATTAGTTAATATGGTCATGGATGACCATATTTTAATGGAAAATAAAGAGTGACAAATACTTTAACAATGCTTTGAAAGCTTCAAGGGCTTATAGCTAAACTGTAAAAATGATAAATAAACAAGTAATCTTAGAAAATAAATTAAGAGAATAGCTGAATTAGCAAAAGAAATCTAAAATTATGACTGTTTTTCAAAATTGTATTTTAATTTGAATATAATTTAAAGCTGCTTCCGTTGTACACAGAAAATCCTTGCTAAGTCATATGAAGGAGCTATTAGAAGTGAAAAAAGTGCTCTGTAAAAATTCCCAAAGATTTTTTCTTGAGAGTAAGGCTTGGCCTGGACTTACTATATGAGAATCAAAAATCAGAAAATTTGAACTCCTCATAATCACTAAAATATGATTTTCTTTTTCTGTCATTGACACCATTTTTATAGTAGTTCATCAAAAGTACATGACAACAGTAAAAAGCTATGGGGGGGGATATCTACAAAGAGTGAAATTAATTCTTTTTTAAGCCGAATCTATGCAAATGTAAGGTATAGGTTTAAGTGCAATTTTAGATACAAATAATTGTCAGCACGGGAAATAAGGGTCTCATCCCAAAAAATGGCAATTATAATGCAAAATTACTATGTCAAAACAGATAAAATTACAAATTGCTTTAGTGTGTCAGAGAAGTGTCTTCCCTTTTATTTTAAATTAATAAAATGACTTGAACAGATGCAACCATACTTGCTTTAGAGAATTTAGAGATCAAGAGGAAAATTTGGGGATCAGAGCTATAAAACCTTGCAGCCATCAAATTCCTTATTTCCTGCTTTTGTGCTACCTTTCCATGGGAGGCAAAACATAGAATGGGAGGGGGTAGGGTTTCACAAATCTGTTTTCATTTTGTCTAGGCTTTTAAACACTGATTTCAAGATATTCTAGTTCATGGTCCTGATCCAAACCCTGCTGAGCACAGCGGGATAATTCCCAGTGACCTCAATGGGCTTTGAATTTGACTTTACGTACAAAATTTCTAAATACTAAATAATAAAGTTTGGCCTTTCCAAAGCACACGTCTGCCATGTGCTCTGTGCACCTTTCTCGTAAAACTGAAAGAGCAAACATGCAGGAGACATCTGCACTGCAGACCAAGGAAGAGGTTGTGCCAGGGAGAGGGAAACATAAGAAGTTGATACCTTTTCTTTCAGCTGGGAGACTGGGTTTGGCTCTGGAGTCTGCAGATTTTCCAGGTGGCTTTTCTTAAAGGAGCACAATGCTTCCCAGGCTTGTTGGAAGGAGGGTGCATCCCAGATTTACAGTGGCACGCAGAGATCTGAAAGGAACAACTCCACTCCTGATGTTTAAACAACTAAACTGTGGGTTTTTGAGGCACCATTAAAAAAAAGGAGTCCATGGGACAGTGGAGTGAGAAGAACTGGCTGCTATACACTTTCATTTGCCTTACTGTGCCTTAAGGGGTCAGAAAACTTGTAGAAAGAAGTCTTTTTTGAGAAGATTCATAAAAAGATAAGCTTATGAATCCTGAAGAAGTGAAATGGACTTATGCAAGACTATTAAAGCTCTAGCGCAGTGTGCCAAACTCAGTGATAGAGAGTAACATGAGTCCCCCCCACCCTGGTCTGATTGTCATGTTGGTTTTTCTTCCCAGCAAGTGACAGACTTTCTAGGGGAGATTGGGGCGGGGAATGGGCACCAGGTAAAGGTTTATTAGAGCCACATAGAAAAAACATATTGGTTTTTCAGTTTTCTGCAAGGGTTGAGACTCCAAAGTGCAGTGTAGGAAAAAATCTGACTATCATACTCAATATTCACACAGGACATTTGCAGTTTGGTCTGATCTTTGGGTGTCTACAGGGTTTCAGTGTTCCTTAGTAAATTACCTCTTCTTGTACCAATTAACCCCCTTCCGTGAGGGTTCAGTGTTTACTTGGGGCTGTGCCAGTGCTAACAGCTATGGCTTAACATTCTTTTTAATGGCTTGCAATTACTACTGAGAGCGAAGGCTGCATAAAATATTAACACTTAAGCATCTTTTACACTCCTTTGAACATTAGGTTGTGTGTATAATAGAAGTGACTTTTCATTCTTACAAATCTGCTATTTGCTTAGAATTCCTCTGGATCCATGAAAATGCTGCAGTTAAGTGGTTTCTGTTGATTTATAAACTTCCCTCAAGGTCTGATGGAAGTCACTCTCTGAAAATATTGAGTGCATTTTGTTCTTTAAACTGTTCCATCTCATTGCCAGAAGAATAAGGATTTCCACATTTTAAAGAGGTAAAGTAAATTTGATAGTAACTCTTAAAGCATACTTGATTTTTTGCCCTGCTGTGCTACTCTTTGAGAGCATCACCCAGAGAAGAGCTGCTGTGGCTGCAGAATCAGTGCCATGGCTGCCGACTGTGGGCAGAGGATAAGGGAGCAGGAAGGCTGCAGACCCAGCTGCCACCCTGGAGCTCAACCTCAACGCAGGTTCCCATCTTGAGAATAAAGCTGTGGAAGCTGGGGATGTAGGTATCCCATCTGCGGCCAGATTTGTGTTTCTGTACTGCGTGGATTGTGTGGGTCTCCAGTTGAGGAGCAGATCTGAGCAAGTATCCCGTCCCTGCCGGTTCTCCCATTGTCCTCATCAGCTTTTCTATGTTTTGAGGGCAAACAGGCTTAATTCATCACTTCATGTTCAGTGGTCCATTAAGACAAGTGAGAGACAAATTTTTAAAATCTTGGAATTGATTTTGGATAAGGCCTCAAATATTTGCAGCCCACATAAATCATTAAAACATCTGGGATCTACAAATTTGTCAATAAATCTCAAGCAATATGGATTTCTTGTGAGTTTCTTTCCACCTCTAGCTTCTGTTAAGTCCAGAAACATTTGAAATGAATCCTCCTCACAGTATTTTGGCACACCTACATTTATTCCTGGCTGGACTTCAGAATTGTACAATACTGGAATTTGAAAAAACAAGGACGTAACTACATGCTTGTGAACCCTGAAAGAATTTCACTAGTGGATTGTTTTCTAGTCTTCTTCTAAATTGTAGTGCCTTCAATTTTCTGGCAGAGGTTAACAAGGACTCTCTACATCAAATCCTTTCTTTTTCTTTTTTTATTTTGCTTGCTTGTTTTCTCCCCACAAGGCACATTGCACCTCTCTATTCTGTTGTCCTACTTCCTTATATAATTTAAATTCATCTGGAACAATCCTTGCTTTTCACAGGCAGGCCTTAAACTTGGAAGACTTGAATAACTTAAAGGAGTAAGCCAGGTGAATGCAAAGGACAGCAATGCATGGGAGAATTAAAATTTCTGAATATTCTGATTATCAGTAAGTCTGCAATATCTTCTGGGTTTGTCTTTTAGATTAACATGGAAGAAGCATTACTTCATGGAGCTTGTAGTCATTCTAGAGCTAAGGTGACAATCTGAAATAAAGTAGCTGTAGGATCTGGTGATTGCAGCTTTGTGGAAAAAAACCTGGGTCTTTCCTTCAGAAGTTTGAGGAACCTTTTCAGCTAAATCTCTTGTTTCTGAGGAGCAAAGTTCTCAGATAATATTTTTTATAGAATAAATAGGTTGTGCTTTACAGCAAATGCTGGAGTGGGAGATGGTGCAGGGGGAACGCCATTCCTTTGAGAGAGCAGTGACAGATGAACTTCATTGTAACATGAAACAGTATTTTGAGATGCTTTATCACCTGCATGTTATGTACATGACCCTGCACACAGATTGTCCATTCAGCCCTCTGAGTCTGTTTGGTGACTGAAAAGGGAAGTTGGAAAACCCATGCGATGAGTGCACAGTGATCTAAACCTGTCCAATAGGAGAACCCAAATGAGCTGATTTTGAAACATGATTTTTATCTCAACTTTAAGCTTCTCAAGGGATGTGTCTGCTTACTTGCGATTCAAGGTTGAGAAAACTCTCCAGAGCATAGCCATTCTTCCAAAGCACTCAGCAGACACAGCTTTCTTGTTTTTGGTGATCCTTCATCATCCGTACAGTTGTGAGGCCTGAGAGCAGGAGGCCCCCACTCCTCTCTGTGCTGCCTCTCTGTGAGACTCCGTCTCGCTGCTCTGCCCGGGTGCAGCTCCCCACGGTGCTCTCCACACACTAATGCAAGTTCAAGGGACCAGAAAGAGAGACTCAGGATTGAAAACGAAAACAAATGTCAGAGCAAGGAGGGTCTGAGTTTGGTACATCTCCAGATAAAATTATCGTACAATTAAGAAAAGCCTCAGCCCTGTACACATGCTTAATTTCATACACTAAGCCTATTCACCATGTGGAGCTGAACAAATGCACAAGTGTTGTCAGAGCTGAGGTCCGTCACACTGCTAGGAGATATGCATGCCGTTTCCATAAGCCGCAGCAGCAAAGGCATAATTTAATATAAAAGACTTTTGTTCGTGTCTATTAAAAGAAACCTATAAATCCTCCAAATGGTACACTTAGGATTTGGTCCAAAAGTTACTTAAGCCGATGGAAAAGCTGTTATTGATTTTAATAGGTATTTATTATATTTGGCTATTCCTTCAGCCGTCACTCTTTCCCTCTCTGTCATCTCAGCTGAGTTCCAGTCCTGTCTCCTGTATCTTACCAATATGTGGACAGCATATGTTGGTTAAATGAGAGACTTGTTCATTAGTTTATATTTGAACCATGCCAAGCACGTCCCAATCCTAACTGGATGCTAAGATGATGGTAATAGATGACATAATTACAGTAATAATAAAATCCTGTGTTCAGCCATGTTATATGTTCTTTTATTCCACAAAAAACAAAGAAAAAGATTTAACATACACACAATAGGGAAATATACATCTAAGAAAAAGCCCTAGTGTGAATAAACTCTCCCTGTTTCTTTGTAACCTGTTCTGTTGACAAGAGCAACTGCAAGTGTTAAACTTATTTGGTTTGTGTTCATTTATTATTTCTTTACCTTTGGAAGGAGCTGCTTGAGTAAATCACTCTTCTGAATGGTTCTTCTATTTTCAAGGGACCATGTAAGCACAAACAGGGGATTATAAAGACTTGACAAGGCAGATAAAAGTTTATATTCTATTTTTTCATAATTTTTTTTTTATAAACTGACATCAAAGCTGACAAAAAAGCTTGTGAAACTTTTGCTAATGCTTAGTCTGTGGTGGTTGAGGCTTACAAACAAAGCAATTGGCAGGCATTCTTATTTTTCAGTCACACTAAGTATAGACTTCTGATGACCAGAGAGTTCAGGTTTTGGTTCAGCAGTCCTTAGCTAGATTTTAAGCAAAGATATGTATTTAAGTCACTTTAAATTACCCTGTTTTCTTAAGTGTTTGTACTGAGCAGATCTAAATAACGTTTCCTGGAGCATCAGCTTCAAGTTCTTGTCAGTGAGTAACTTCCAGGAGGTTTTGATTTTGATCACTCGCCCTTCAGTGACCATTCTATTCTGCTCCAAAGAAGCACTCCAAAGCAACTTGCATGCTGACCAGAAAAAATTCCTTCTTATTTGTACTGATAAGACACTGAGAAGAGGATCTGGACTGAGCTCAGGTTTTCTCTGAAGCTTTTGTGTCAAAGGGGGGTTAACTGTGTCTTTGTCTGAAAGGAATGCTGTTTGCCCTTTCCAAGGCAAAGTAGAGTTTTGTTTTGTTCTAAAATAACATCCAGGAACAACAGGGTTCCCAGGAATACAGGAGAGCTCACTCAGCTCCCACTTTTGTCTGAAGTTACTGCAGTTGGCACCTACCAGCACCTTGGGGCTACTGGGTGCCTGTTCCTGTGAGGCTGGAGAGATTCTCCTGTGTCTGCCTCTCTGTGGTACTCAGTGGGAAAAAGAGACCCAGGTGCCAATTTCTGCTTCATAGTTTGCTTTGCATTTAGCATCCAGGGGATAAAATATCATCCATACCCCCCTGGGAACTGTGATTTCTCTCCTACCACAGGGAATGGCATTACCAGTAGCTTAACATTTCCCTCTTTGGACTGATGTCAGAGGCATTTCATGTTGTGCTAATGAAGCTAAAAGATCTCTACAGAGAAGTAGCAACTGAGCAGGGGATTTCAGGATGGATTACCATCAGCCACTTTTCTTTCAGTCTTACTCAATTGGATCTTTCAGCTCCCATTGACATAAAAATGGACTAAAAATATTAATTTTCACCTAGGACTGAAACTTATATGGCCCAGGATTTCAAGAGAAGATAAACAGAATTAATATGTGAAGAAATGAATTAAAGTAGCTGAAGAGAGAAAGAAAAGAAAAGAGAAAAGCATTAGGACTTCTCCCTCCTCCTGAATTTAGCAGGTTGGGTTTACTTTGTGATGCCAGACAGATTTTTTGTCCGAAATACATTTGCTGAAAAGTCTCTTGTAATCCATAAAATGGCTCTAAAGTATAAAGAAAGTACTTCCAGAGAGATCAGGAAAAACTAGGGGAAAAGAGAGGTGATGTTGATATTTTGACGAGCTTTACTCCTCATTGAGAGAGCATTCTTCTCATTGAGAGAATATCTGCCATGTACCATTACTTTACTGAGAGCACAGAACAATTATTGTCATTTGACCACTATTTTTCTCACAGCCAGGATGAAAGAGAAATTACACACAGAAACACACACGTGCACCACATGCAGATCCTCTTTCTCTCTCTCCCTCTCTCTCTCTGATAGTTCCCTAGAGAGCTCCATCATACCTGAGTTTATGAGCCTTGGACCATCTATGGCCGGTGGATTTAGTAATAAACAGAGTGGAAATGTTCTTCATCAGAGTTCAAAGGAAATTTCAACCAGCCCCTGCCAGACGTTGCTTCCCCTTGGCCCCTCAGCATTTTACTGTAATGACTCCCTTTGAGTGGAAAGAAAATGGGAAGGAAGGCAGCTTGTACATCTTTAAAATGTGTCTTTAAATATAGGAAGCTCTGTAAATGAAGGGCATCGGGGTGGTTTTATAGTCCAGCTTTTCAGGGTCTTTTTGCCATGCTGGAAGCATGGTGCCTGGGGAGCACATGCAATATGTTGAGGTGTGAGCCTAAGGGCTGAGGGAAGGAGCTGCATCGCTACATTCAAAACAAAAAATTGCACCTTTGAATTCCCTCTTATAGCCCTTGACCATTGAAAATCTGTCTTTGTTGGGCAAAATCTAAAGACACACCTTCTCTTTCCATAAAATGCTGTGCAGTCCCACTATAAATCCCTGGACACAGAACACCTTTACATATGAGAAGAAAGGGTTGCCAACACTGTTAGCTCAATCTATTCCACTATATACTGATATTCAGAGCTTCTAAGAGCTCCCCACCCTCTTGGATGTCAAGAGGTTTAAATGTCCCCATTTTCAAATACTGGAAATTAATTATGGCCTTTATTTCTGTAGATTGTGTGGTGAAACCACAGCACTTGGAAGGACAAACATTTTAAAACACTGGATGGACCCAAAGGACTGCCCTGATTACTTTTATCCAAGGCATAAAAAAACCCAGACATGTATTTTTATCTTGCTTTGAAGGTATCCATGGACTGGAGGTAGGTTATAATACTTTCAAAGAAGCTTGAGAAGTGAGAATTATAGGCCCTTCAGAGAATTGCCTATATCCCTCTAATAAATTCTCATGAGGTTTATCTGAAGATGGTGGTGATAGCTCAGAGAAGGTTGTAAATTGCCTGGGGGACATCATAGAAACACATTTTCCCCTGTGACAAGCAAGGGGATAGCGGGGAGCACAACAGAAACAGCACACATTAGGTAATGCCCCCCATCAGACCACAGATGTGTGAACTAGCTTAAAACTTTTATTGAGGCTTTTATTAGGCTGTGATACAATCCCAGGCTCTTTGCAGTTGCCAGAGTAGCCGGTTGCTCACAAGTTAAGTATAACAAATTAAAAATACCTAATGCTCAAGCTATTCTACGCTTAGGGGTGGGGAGTCCCAAACAGATAATATTTTGCGTGGCTAAGTGGCCAGCTTCCTTCTGTGCCTTGTCGTCCTGCTTGTGAGAGCCATGGCATTAGCCATAACTGTTTCACTTGATTTGAAACAGCAGCAGAGGTCCAACCTAAGCAGCAGTCTTGTAAATCCTTGCTGATGCAGTAAATGCTCTTTAAACCATTGATAAACTAATTGTTATGTAGAGTTTTTGTTTTGGTTTGGTATGGTTTGGTTTGGTTTGGTTTGGTTTGGTTTTTTTTAACCCCAATTACCTACTTAAGTTAATGTAATTGATAGCTTTGGTACACAAAATTTTCTTTAAACCTAAACCACATGAAAAGTTGTAACTTTATTACCAAAAGTTGTCTTGGTCATGTGTCTTGCTTCTGCCAAAGTGACTCAGCCCTAACAAAAGTTGTCATGTCTCTGTGAGGTGGTTCATTGTCTCAGTGACTTCGTTGTCAGCAGGAGAGCTGGGCTGCAGCAACAGGAGTTTAGTGAGAGTGGGGACATGGGGATGATCTTCCAAGTGGCAGTGAGGGAGGGCCAGTGGTTCATCACTTCTCACAGCACAGGAGCTAAAGGAACCCAAGGAACTGGTCAGATGTCAGGTTCTGAAATAAGTAAAAATGCACAATTATTTGTTCACTCGACATGTGGCTATTAAGTGATGAAACTCTTTGCAATAGAATGCTGTAATTTTGCAATAGAATGCCAAGATTTTACATAAGTTCAAAAAACATTAGACAAATTATTGAGATAAAGAACCATTGAAGAGAGTGAAAAACACCAGCATACAATCTCAGGCTCAAAAAAATGATAAACTCCAGTCTGATGGAAGTTATTAGGATATACTGGAGAAGCATCATGGCAACTTCTCCATGTTACCACAAGCTCCTGCAGGAAATGAGAGAGCAGAGTAGATGAACCACTAGGTTAATAAATGTAGTAAATTATTATCTTCTAGATATTAACAACTGAGCTAAGCACAATCCAGTCTGAGAGTCCTTGGATGACTATGACTTCATACACAACTATTAAAGCTTTGCTAGAAAAGAATTCCAGAAAATCTCCTGGAGTCTCCAGATGTTCATAAATTGAATAATTCTATATGGTTCACTTTAGACAGATGAATATGTCTTTCCATGTGGAAACTTTAAAGCAAGCACAGAAGGACAGTTAGAGAGCCTCATAGCAGACAGGAAAAGATGGTGAGAAGAAGAGAGAAGGTGGCAACTCTTGCAGGAATCATGAGCAGAAGATGGATTCTTTGGTCTCTTCAGGCCCTTTCCTGTGCCTGAGGAGAACTAGTTGCTCCAAGCATCCATCTCTTTTCAACCCTATCGTTGGCCATAGCAGCAGGAAAAGAATGCATCCCCTGGGCCCATTTTTGCATTTGCTTTAAGCTTTTCATTGTAAAAGCAATGCAAACTGGCTTTAGTATAAGTGAGGATTAAGTGTTGCACATATCGTTAGGAAGTCACCAGGGACCACAGTAAAATCTGAGATATTACTACACACAATTGTTGAATCAGCTCTCTTTAGAACCTGATTATCTTTTTAAACAAATTTTGTAAATGAGCTGTAATATTTTATGTCCACTCAAAGCTTTTTAGCCCAGAGCACTTAACAAGCTTAAAGACCTGGAGTGAGAACCAGCTTTTGTTCTGTGTACCTGGCATGATGGAAGTCAGTCCCTCACTCAGGTTCCCATGTGTTGCTACAACAGCAATACCCTCAGGAATATGAACAGCAGAATGGAAATACTGACATTTCTGGGTCAGAAAAATGCCAGACAAAGAATGAATAAGGAAAGCTTTGATTTTGAAATAAGGAGTTACAGAAAGTAACCAGAATTTACGCTAAAGAGAGATAGATTTTGAAGGCTGAACTAAAGACTAAACTAATTAACATATATATCACAACCTTTTTATGATTAATTCTATTCTGCCAAGAACCAAAAATGTTTCTAAATAAGAGTAAGGGTTTGACAATGCAGGTATACATACCCATTTACACCATATAGATATGCATTTATAGGCAGGATACAGGACTTGAAGTATTTTTTTCCCCATTTTTAAAAAGAAATACATAAGTATGCCTGATAAATATATGTGATATTCACTTATACTCTTTGGAAAAGAAGTGCCACTTATTATTGATATTCTAATTAAATATTCTAATCCATATTTTTACCAAAGTCACAAATAACTATGCTGAGCTTCTTTGTAGGAAATTGGGGTCTCTAGCCTTCTGTTAGCAAGACTAGTGAGCAGAGTATGCAGATGGAGAGGTTTACGTGAAAATTCAACCATTTGCAAATGGAACACATCTGCAGTTTGAACCATGCTGAGTAGCGGTCTGTTCCCTGAGCATTTTCTGCTTTTGTGCCTGGGCAGGTAAGTTGAAGAATGTAACAAACATGGGCACTGTTTGAGGAAGTAAAATGCCATTGGGTGTCATTATTTCTCTCTCTTTGAAATTCAAGCAAGTCTTCTCTAGAGGTGGAAAATATGGCTATTACAGAAGGTAGATGAGTTCAATTTTGAATATTCTCAGTATTTTGGAATACTTGTCCTTCATTTAAAATAGCTCTCCAAAGTCAGACTTGTTCATGAGTCAGTAGAAACATACACAACCCTTTGCAAATGCAAGCAAAAACTTTGAACACCCTCATTTTGGTACAAATTGGTCAGTCTGCAAATGGCTCAGTTGGGCAAGGCTCTCAACCCTCCCAGCTGCTGGCATGGTGCTCTCCCAGCTGTCCCTCCCCAGCAACCTCAGGGAAGCCAGTTTTGTGGTAATACAAAAGTAGATCAGAACCTAAGCATAAACTTAGTCGTGAGCGTCTCTGAGCATTTGAAATCACATCGTTGGGATCATGGAGTCTATTCCCGCAGCCATCAGAAGTCCTGTTTGTTTGAGTGCAGTAGTGAGCATATCAGTGAGATGGAAAGTACCAAAACACTGAATATCCCACTTAGTTACTGCACAGGCATTTCCTCTAAGAAAACACTGACAAGCACTACTGGTGGCTGCACTAAAAGCAGGGATTTAATTCTATGTCTTTCACTTTTCTGGTCTGAGATATGAGTAAAAGATTAGGAGCTGAGATATTTCTCCTTATTAATGGCTCTCAACACTTAATAATTGCTTACCAGAAAATGGTTCCCTTTCTTCCATTATAATTAGTAATCTTATCAGTACCTGAGACTAAGAACCAACAGAAAAATATTTTTCGCATGTTCCTTATTTTCAGAGATGAAACAAGGAGCTAAATTATGTTATATTTCTGCGGCATAACGTAAGAGAATATTACTGCTTTTTACATTCCAGATCCTTGCACCTTATCTATTGTACCATTGTATTTATGAGTCAGATCTACAACACAGCCACTGAATATTTGTCAGTGATGGCATAGCTTAAGGAGTTCTTTGGTCCATGATTTTAAGTGTTTTGAAAGGTAACAAGAAAGAACCCAGCTTAATATCCAGACCTGGCCGAGTTGAAACAGTCACAAATAACAAGAAATGCCACTGTGTTTGTAAATGAGGCATCTCCTGCTTGATTTTTATTATTTTATGTTAATACTTTGTAATGGTGAACTGCTCTTGAACCCTGTCCTGTGACTGATAGGACTTTTCACCATTAAATTCTAAATACAGGAAACAGCAAAGAACCTCATAGCCTGTGTGTCTTGCTTACCTAAAGAAATTCTCATGTAGTGTTTGGTCTTACAAATGAAATTGTAAATCTTTGACATCAACAGAGAGACAAGAAGTTTCAAAGGTAGAGATTTGTGGGTTTATTCTGATTTTGCAACTGAGGTACACAAGTGAGATGTGGAAGAAATTGTCATCACTGTGGTCCGTGTGAAAGTATAAGGGATCTTGCCTACTAACCTGGAAACTTGGGAGAGCTAATGCAGAGCACATCAGTATGGAAATCATACAAACAAGAAGGAAAAGCATGAAAAACGTATTGAGTTTAAATTAACACCTAGGAACACTAAAATTGAGATAATAATTTTAAGAAGAAATAGTATATTTGAATATTTTCATCTAAGTACGCTAACAAATTTATCATGATCATTTTAGGGCTTTCTAAGATGGCTTTATAATCTAACATTATATGCTAAATATCTAGAAATACCAGAACTATTTTCCTTGTTGCCAAAGACACAGACAAAACAGTAAGTTTGGGGCTAGTAGGTGCTTTCACTGCAAATGGAAATACATTTCTTTCATATGTTTTCTTGCCAACCAGTTCCACATGTGATTTATTTGAGTTAAACTGTGTGGAATGAAATCTTAACAAGAGACTGATCTGAAATCTGCAGAAATCTCTGGGACTCTTTCTATTAATTTAAGTGGTCTTTTGATCGGATCTTACATGAAGAAACACATTAATGGGTCCCAAAGATGGAACTCATTAAATTACATTTCCTTTATTTTACATGTGTAATTTAAATTATTTTAGATTTTATAATTCCCAATGAAAATATTTGATTCTACATTACATAAAGATAGGGGAGCTTTAGTGATATGGGAACCAGGACAAAAACCCAAGTTTGCTGGTATAAATAATTCTTGTTCTATTATCTTTTAAAAAATTCCATTATTTACAATAACAAAAGATAAATGCATATGTTAGCTTTCATGCTCTTTTAGCAACACAAATGTGAACACCACCTTTTAGTTGCAGGTTATAAATATGATGTAGTAAAAAATTGGTTCAGCAAGATCTACTGGGGAGAGGAGTCAAAGGCAAATGTTTTTACCTGATTAAACCAAAAACTTTCAACATCCCAGCCTGGCAAAATATGCCCAAAACCCTTGTGCAAAAGATCTGTGGCACCAAGCAAGAGGAAAGATGCTCAGTCTTAGGAGTAATGTTTTTGGGGAACACAGGAAAAGGCTGGATCTGTAATGCTGTACTGGCTTGAGACAACCCCTGTTACAACATGTAAAGGCCAATACGTGCCCTCAGCTCATGGCGAGGATGGAGATCTCTGTAAAATGGCACCGAGGCTGTTGAGCCCTGAGTGCTGACAGCCTGATGTGAAGTAATGGAAAAGCAATGACAAAAAAATTGATTTTTTTATTGTGTTTTGTCCCTCCCTCTCCCTCAGAGCTGCCACAGCAGGAATATGCTGCTTGGGAAGAGAACCTGTGTTATTGTTTGATTTCTGTTTTCTGCCAAGGGCACTGGCAGAAAACAAGGCTTTCCTGTTACAAGAGGGAAGAGTTTGCCAAAATTCTTATTTTTCTCTACTAATTTCAGTGTAAGAGATCTGAATGATAATACAGAAGGCTTATGTGCTAGCCATTTTACAGTTGTTTTTGTAGACTGTCTTTTGCAAGCAGTGGCTATTTATAGCATCCTAAAAACTGACTCCACAACCCATGAATGATACCTAAATTACTGGTATCAATATCCATTTTTGTTACTATCCTTAAGTGAATTGAACAGTAATTAAATAAAGTGAGCAGACTTAAAGATATTTTAGAGATGCTCTCAGTGATCAGATATCAACATTCAGAAGTTATGTGTTCTAGAAATACCAAAGCAGTGATCTGTAATATTTTCCCTATTTAACCCCTGAAAGTATTTGATTTTATCTTTTATCTTGGTTTCATCTATCTATCTATCTATCTAAACAGGCTTTTTGTGGAGGCTAGGGGAGGTGTCACCATTTATGTGGCACATATTTAGAGAAAATATTAGGGAAAAAAGAAACAAACAAGAAACAAACATGAAAAAAAATCTTATCCTTAAAACAAATACAAAAAGAACAACTTTCTGAACCAAGGTTTTTGTTGAACTTCAAAGTGAAAATTAATATATAAAATATCTAGGATCTTGAAAGAAATAAACTTTTGAAGACTTCTAATGTGTCTAATATAAACCAAAAAAAGAAAAAAAAATCCTTTGAGTCTTTAAAATAATATTAGTTTTGCTTGTAAGTTTTTCTTTAACATCAACTTTTTGGACTGTTTTATTGAAACTTCAACAGACAGTAGCTTATTTTTCCACAGACTTAAGCACCTGAGATTTTTGGCTAATGGATATAAGGCCAGTAAAATTTCCTATAAAATGTAACTTTATACGAGAACTTACATGATGTTTATGGAATATATTCCAGCGTTTGCTTTTTCAAAAGCAAACTTCTTGATATTCATAGGAAGACTATCAGCTGCATTGCAATGAGAAAGTGAAAATGATCAGCTGACGAATGCAAATAAACAGAGATGTTTTCCCTGGCTTCACTGCTTGCTTCCTGAGGACCTCTGTTTCCCACTTAAAGATCAATAAATACCAAGCACAAAGCTCAGTGAAATCCTTTCTGTTCCTCTTAATGAGCTGTGAGTTAGAACTTAAATTAAAACCAGGGATGAACAAAGACGTTTTTAATGAGAAAATTTCTGAATCAGAAATTCTACAAATTACTCTTGTTACTTTTCATTATCCCTAATTTTGGTAAATAGATCCCCTGGTGGCTATGGATTCACAAATATTATGTGTCTAAATGGAGTGCGCTGAAGAATATTCATCTTCATAAAGTAAATGAAGGACAGCACTTCAGAGCCAAGAATGACAGATACCAGTACTGGATTCATCCTTCAGAAGGAAATAGGCCCAGATATCCAAGATAGTATGCTTCCCAGAAAAATCTATCTGTTTTATGGCTATCAACAGCAAAACACTCATTTCAGATAAGAACTTCTGAAAATTTCATTACTGTCAATCAACTAGGGCTTTTACTCAGAAAGTAGGAAATGAGACAGCAAGCTCTAAAATGGACGACAGCATTTAAATGTACTTTGCCTCTTCTGCAAGTCCTACATAAAAATATTCCAAAGAAAACACACCAGCAGTAATAAAACTGTCCATCAATTCTATTTCATACATAAAAGCATCTGATTAAGAACAAAACATGTAGGGCTTCCGACAGTAGGAATCATGTTCTCTTCCCTCCATGTAATTTACTCCAGAAAACTTTATCTGTTGCAAACAGGTCAACAATTTCTAACTTTTCTCCAAATAAGACAACCACACATCATTTGATCTTCATACTTCAGAGAAGTCAAATGGAAATTTAACTTTAAATTCCATGAGGAAAATTTTGGTTACTGCTTTGGACTGAGACAAGCACCCTTGTTCTCTGTAGCCTGAAATGGCAAATAGGTATAAATTGTGTCTGGGGACAAACTTAGAATCATAGAACCAGAGAGTCACAGGGTCACAGAAACATAAAGTATATTGGGTTGGAAGGGACTGCTAAGTCTTCTAGTCCAACCTCCCTGCAATGAGCAGAGACATCTTCAACTAGGCCAGTTTCTTCAGAGCACCATCCAAAGTGTTGGAATAGTACCACCCAGAGGAAAGCTTCTGGTCTTTCTGGTTTCTTCTTTCTTGAATCTGGTCCTACAAGATTTTGACCATCAAACCTGGCATTCTAGAAGTCAACTAATCCCCCACTGAAATGGAAGAATTTGGAAGGCAGCTGCTTGTGTACTTCCCAAATATTCCCATACAATCCCATCACCATGCATTTTTTCACTTGTCAAATCTAAGAAAGGTTTACCCAATGTGCCTCTGATTGGTTTCTGATTGTCACTCTGGACAGGTTTGGTGGGAATTGCCTGGGTATTAATGGATAAGTTTTAATGTATGGAAAGATATTAGTAAAAACTCTTGCCCTTAGCAGGGAGGTTGTGGATTTGAATGCAATGTCCCTTTCTTTTCTCCTTTAGTGATGATTCCTTAAGACCTCTTCACTCAGAGGTAATCATCTTACAGCCTTCTTCTAAGCAGCTGAGATGTGGCTTCAAGCATACAGGCAGTGAACAAGCCTGGACATTTTTCTCCTAATATATCTTGAGTTTTGGAAGTGGTTCTAGAAACTGGCTGATGCTCTTAGAACTTTCTACATGAGGCAGTACCCAGTCAAAAATTAATGAACTACCCCCAGCTGCTGAGGAACAACTACTTAAAGAATTAGCACAAAATAAAAATATGAAATAAAACTTTTGTGTTCATGTTGGAACAAGAAAAGAGCCACCTCAAAATGTTATACCATATAATGAGCACATCACCCAAGGACAGTTATTCCAAAACTCAAATAATATTTTGTATTAAGGAAGACCATATCACAAGGTTATTTGCTTTGCTGAATCCATCCCTAGTCTGCTGTCACACTGTGTAGTAGTATTGAAATTCCCCAAAACTACTAAGTCCCTGGGTGCAGCTGGGGATCATCATCACAGGGGAGCAAAAACTCAGCATATTTTATTTTACACAGCTCGGAAAACGTTAGGGTGCTTCACACTGACATCAAATCTTCTTGCATCCCTCCCTTTTCTTTCCTCCTCTCAAATCATCGCCACTGTTCTAACAGTTCTGCTTCTACCTGTGTTTTAATCTCCAATTGTTAATTGTCAGTTACCAAAGCTTTCCTTTTGCTTAGTAGATAGCAGTTATGATTATTTAAGCTCTGCTTGCACATATTTTAACACTATAGCTTAATATGATAATAGAAAGGAGTTGGAGTTAATATGATCAGAAGAGTTAATATGATCAGAAAGGGAGTTGGACTGGAAGATGTTCAAACAGTCTTGACTCCTCCTTGTGGAGTGTCATGTATAGACTCTGTCTGCTCCTTCATAAATAACACACTTGAACATAAATAAAAGCCCTTTAGCTCTCAGCTGAAGTGAGAGAGTCTGAAAGGGTCTTGAATCAGCTTTATGTCATAATTTCTCACAGTCATCCCACTGTTCTGCTGTTTTCATTTAGAATGAATATAAACTATCCAGATTTAGTGTGAGTTTCTGCTTTCAGGAGCAGTGCACTTAGGGATTCACTGAATATGTGAAACAAATTCTCAGTACCAGTTTTTAAACAGGGATTGAGACTAAGTAATGGAAATAGCAGAGCCCATGGGATTGATTAAAAGCGTGTTGAGTTTCCTAATATTCAAAGCGCTGTAATTAGAGCCCTCTATGACACAGGACCGTAAAATCCAGTTGATCAGATGCTCACATACATGGGCTTTCCTTGCAGCAGTTAGCTAACACCAGAGGTGTTCCAAACATGTAATGGAAAAACTACTACTATTTCGGAGCCCATGACGCCGCACGCTGGATTCGTATTCTTGTTACAGTAAATTGCTGTTTATCTGGAACACATCATCCTATTCTGACAGTCTATCCAAGGGTCCACATTTTCTCTCTGAGCTGATTACACCCCTCTGTGTGTCATTTGTGTCTCCCTGAAAACCTCTGGCCAAAGGGAAGCGTGGAGGCTGCGGGGAAGGGAGGACACAATTAGCCCTGTCCTCCGGCCATGACGGGAAAGTTGATACAAAAGTAATAACCACAAGCCAGGTCTCTCCTACATTTATTGTGCCCATCATAGCCAGTAACATTTCTTTAACAATAGTCATTTATCAAGGCCTGGCTTCTGTGGAAAGATTTACTAACAGCCCTAAGTGGAAACTCCACTATAAAATGAACATGCTCATGGAAATTGTACTACTACAAAGGAATAAAAATAATACACAGAAGTGACCCACCGGTGCATTTACTGTAAAACTCTAGGGCTAAAAATAAAATAACCTCAATATTAAAATGAGTACAATTTTTTTTCCTTTTTGAAACACAGAAGTAGCTCTAATGGATCATGGACTAAAAAAAGCATATTGTGATTGGATCTAACAGTATTTTCACATTCTGCCCTTCAAATACTCAACTCCATTTCATTTTTACAAGACAGAATTTGGCTGTGTAATGGAAGTTTTCTTTTAAAAATTATATATATATATATATATATATATATACATATATATATATATGTATACAGAACAAAAGCTAAAAGTAAGAAAGATCATCAGGACTGAATAATATCAACCGATTTTCTGTCATTCTCACTACTCCACTTGCTGAGCATTCACAGAGTGTCAGAAAATAAAAGAAAATATACCAGTGTCTCCAGACATGCTGTGTCAACAAAAACTCCTTCCGTTGGCATGATATAATTTCTGTTTAACTAATCAGGAGGAAATTTATCGTACAGGACTTGGTGGGGTTGTTTATGGAGTCATTAGCACAATGGCACTCAGCTCTCGGATGACAGTTGTGCTCGTCAGAAGATGAAATGCTGCAGCTGCCTGGGAAAAGAATGAAGGCCAAAACCAAAATTATAAAACAGAACACTTCTAAAAAAAAATTGTTACTATGATTTCATGGATGTGTTGGCTGATTTATTTATTTACTTATTTACTTAGTTGTTCTTTCCAAATAATGAGAAGGTGCAGGAGACTGTAAAGTGGTAGTGTGTTCTAGTGTTCACTCATAGCCTTCGAGTGATTTCTTCAGTGTCTTGCTGTAAGAATATCACACATTGCTAACTGGCTCATAAAAGACCTTTTCCAAACATCAAAGTAATGGAATGAATTCCTAGGATAATATTGAATTGCTTAAATTCTGCCTAATGCTCTGTCTCTGATTCCCAATTATAAAAGATAACCACTTGAATTCTAAAAATATTCCAATGATGCCTGCCAAAAGTCTTACTGCTGCCTTGTCCATGTAAAACATGACTTCAAGGAGAATTTTGGTAACACAGAGTCTAGATCTTCACAGATTTCTTACTACACATTTAACTGACATAAGCATTGCAAGGATTAAGTCAATAATATTTATACAAATGTATGGAAGATACAGTTTCAAAAGTGCATTAATAAAAGTGTCCAGCAGATAAAGAAGCAGATCAAGTTCAGCTTAGAGAAATGTAAAGTAAAGTACACAGGAAAAGTATTCCTTGGAACAAATAATTCCTTAACAATCTATAAAACTCTGCCTCAACATATGATGGTAAAAAAAAAAATAGAAGAAAATGAAAAACAAATGAAAGGCCAAGAATAATTAAGAAAAAATAGAAAACATTAATCATCATTTTGCCACTGTAAAAATCCATGCTTCATCTTCATTGTAAATACCGTGGTCATTGTGTCCTCCTCATGAAAAAGTTACAGTGAAGTTAAAAACAGCTCAGCAAGTCCCTGAGCGACAAATTTCTGAGACAGTGTCCTGAGGCACTATGAATTATGTATGTCCTGGTATGGCTGCCATTCTGTGACTTTTTCTTGAACATCCTATTATCCATCACTCTTGGAGAGAGCATGGTGAGCTGGCTGGGCCCGCAGGCTGGCCTGACACATCATTCCTTATGTTCTTGACAGATTTAAAAAAACAAAACCAAAACCAAAACAACAAAGTGGAAGAGTAGTTTGCTGTAGTCAGTGTGCCTGGCTGGGAGGGGAAAAGGAGGTGTCCTACTGCATACAGAAGAATGGAGGTGTTTTCACTACTGTTGGTATCCTGGCTTGCCAGGAGACCAGGAAGTTTAGAACAACATGGAGAAGGCTGAGTGTGGTTTATTAAAGCATCACCTTTTTCTCACCAGCAATTCAAAATCCCTGTAAGGATTCAGCTGCAACCAAGTGCTCTTCACCCAGACCCTGAGACAGCTAAAGCATCTTACCCTGTGCAGAATGTTGACAGTGTATTCCATGGGCAGGAGGAAAGAGGGCACAGAATGGATAACAAAACAGGGCATGACTTTTTTTTTAAATTATGATCATAACAATTAGAAAGAACTTGAGTACTTGAGTGTGATTTCTTGCTAAAAGGATACAGTGTAGGAAACTTTCTAATGCAGCCTACATGAGGCAGTGCTGTTTGAAAAAGGAGAGCCAGGGCTTCAGTAACAAAGCAGAGACCCTGCACACCCCTAGGAATGTACCCTATCTCTCCTCTCTTGTCCTGCCTGGAACCTGGAAAGGTTGGGATCAGAAAGAGACATTCCTGATTCTTCCTTTAATTGTTCCTCTTTTGCCAAATTCCCAGACGAAGACTACAGTGGAACAGTAAACTGAAAAAAAAAAACCAAAAACTGCAAGTCCAGAAGAAAAGAAAGTGTGGTCACCCCACTAATAGATTTTGATGGGAGATGAACTGCCTTAGGGAGCAAAACTTGCTGCACAGGAATTTCTCCTAGTATGTGTCAGTGCCCAAGTTCAAAGACAAAGACCAGAAAGGAGAGATTCATTTGCCTGCCCATGGGGTCCATACGCACATGTGGCCTAAAAGGACCTAAGAATATGCAGTAAAAAGTGCTGTCTTGCCATTAAGATAATGACACAGCCCATGTAATCTGTGCCCAGCTGGTGAGGTTAGAAATCCTGTGTTTGCTCGCAGAATGAGAAACAGGATGCCTTTTCTTTCATTCATTTTTAGTGTCATCCATTCCTTCCCCTCACTGCAGCTAGTGCCAAAGATGAAGGGAGCTAGCATGACTGCCTTCATATGCAGCCCTTTCTCCATGTATGAAAGAAATCAGCTCTGCAGCATCTTCTCTGCACACCATGGTCTCTCCTGATATCACACAGCATGTCTCCTTATACTGAGAAGTAAAAGTGCACCAGCAGGACAACTCCACTAAAACATACAGCTTTACATTGCCCTTACATGCTGCATTTGCTGGAGTGACTGACACACAGAGCAAATCACACCAAAGCTGTCATTTGTCAATCACCGTTAAGGTTTACCCATAGAAATAAAATTTAATAAAATTCAGCAAGTGGTTCATTGAATAAAAAATCTTCTTCCAAATCTTTTAAGGGTGTTTACAAAAGTGTAAGGGCAATTATACATTGAAATGCTTATAGGGGAATATTTGTTTTCAAGTTCATTTAAAAAAAGAAAATTAATCTACATTATACTTGGAAGCACAAAGACTTACTATTTAGAAATGCAGCCCATTTAACTATGACTTTATTAATATTATGGAAGCATTGATAGCAGCCCTATAACTAACATTCAATTAGGCATGAAAACAAATACTGATTGAAACCAAATAACTACACCTCAGTTCCTCTCACAGATGTATCATGCTTCCCAAGCAAAACATCTGGAAAAGTGCCCTAGCAGGGCCATTGAGGCTTTCCTTAATGTCAAGGGATTCTTGGCAATCTGCAAAACCTTTACTCCTAATTTCTGCAAGTTATTGGTAAGAGATGCAGATGTTAGGTTAATGTTTGCCTGTAATTTTTGTGCGTGAATCTTATTTCACTGGTGCAGATATCGTTACACTAGGACAGCTATCAATTACTTAGTGTGGAGTTTAGAGTGGGTTTACAAATAATTTCAGCCAAGTGTTTGGACTGGAGCTGAAAAGCTACTCTTTTTCCCTGTCCAAGATAGTCCCTGTTGTGAATACTTTTTCTAGGAATTTATTTCTATTTTATTTCTAGGAGAAATTAAAATTAACCTGAATCTTACAGACTGGGTAAATATGGTAAAGGAAAATATTGTAAAAAATCCCGAAAACACATAAGGGGGGTGTTATTCCCATTGTTCTTCCTTATTGCTTGAATTAAAGAAACCAATGAAGAAAATTAGAATTTAAAAATGCCAACCTATCAAGAATATATCACAGACATCTTAGAGCAGTTTTAGTACTTAAAAACACTGAGGGAAGACAAAATAAGTCAGAAAAAAAGAGGGTTAAGTTCCGAAGGGATGTATTTTCCTTGATAGGGGAAAAATTGTCTCTGTTGGATCACAGAAGATCATTGCCAAGATGCTGTTTCCAAAGGATCCCAGCCCCAGGAGTGCACAGAGGGCAGCAGCATGGCCATGGTCTGCACTGAGGGGAGCTCCAGGTGGAGTGCAATGTGGAGGAGGGATCTAGGAGGGAGCAGTGATGACCCTCAGGATTTCAAGCACAGACTTTTCTCCCCCAAAAAAGAAAGAAGAATCAATTCTCTTGTGCAACCTCCTGCAGTCAAGAAGTCTCCATTTTCTTGTTTGTAAGTAGTGCAATTGCCTTGCTCTCCTTCCCTTTTTTCATGGAAGATGAAGCCACCAGAAGAGAACCTTTTTTGCATGATTTCTTTCCATCAGCCATAACATCCATCCATCCATCAGGTACAGAAACATCTGGGTAAGCTAGTTAATGTGTAGCTGACTTCAGTTAATGTTTATAATTAAGGCCTGAGATTCCACAAGCAGTGCATTTCTGAGGGATTATCACACACCTCAGGTGCAGCATGAGGCAGCAGCCAAAAGCCAAGTGACTTCAGCTACTCAAAGAGTGCAATAATCCCTCAGAAATCTATTAACCATGAGTGCCTTATAGCTATTATGGTATGGAAACTCCAAGGTAAAAAGGTCATACCTGTGCTTTTAATGAGAAATATTGACACATGCATGACATCACTGCCAGCCAATCAGAGATCCCCATTGTTACCCTGTGTTCACAAATCATTTTATAACAGGACAAAGTTATAAAGCAGTTTACAGTGCTGTGAAATTGAAATAGATCACTTATGTGTTGAAAACTCATTAAAAAGTATATTTCATATGCAAAACATGTCTAGGTCTACTCTTTCTTCAGGTCCATTCTAAGGTTCATAGTATGAATGGTTCAAGTGATGGAATTGCTCATATTAATAGTAATAAGCTTTTTCATTATTACAAATGACACATTTTCAATAATATTGGTAGGATTCAATGAATACCTAAGCCTTGTTTTTCAGGATTCCACTCCAGATCCTTCCCAGCACTGGTCCCAGCACCCTAACTGTATATCCTTATCAACTGGTTGCCAAAAAGGCATACTGGTCACCAAATCTGGATAAAGCTGGCATATTCCAAATTGCAAAACGTATTTTAGTCCTGATGGGTAAATAGGAGGGAGAAAAGCACCCATCTAAATCTCACTGGGGGAGATGGCTCAATAACTTGGGCCAAAAAACCAGTCAGAAATGACTCTATTGTGCTACGGAGCAGTATAACCACCCTGCATGCAGGGAAGAAGCATTCAGAAACCTTGCCTCTTGTTGCTTGATTTGTTAGCCATAGATGCAATCACAGAGGCTCAATAAGAAAAAAGAACTTGTTATTTGCCAAAGGATGGCAAAACAAAAACTTTGGATATAGTGATTTATTCAGAGGACAGAAAAACTAGGTGCAGATTTTCTTCAAATTCGGAAAACTTTTCTGCTCAGTGAAAAATGGCAATTTACATGACATTTATATTACTACACTGGTTGGTGACTCCTACTGTGATAATATGCTCTGCCAGGCATGATGAAGGACCACTCCAATGTTTGGTGGTTTTTTTTTTTTTAATTGCATGAATATGACTGAACAACATTAAGTATTCAGTATATAATGGTGAGAGAAAATAAGTGGGCCTTTCTTTATAACTTGCAGAGTCAACAAATAGGCTCTGTCAGACCAGTGAGAAAAAGTGAGTGACAGATCTAAGAAGCTTTTCGGAAGAACGCATTGATATTTGAATCTGCAATTTCCATGCTCTAGCTGATGTCAGCTGTTGGGTGAAAGCCTAGATATCAGGTAGCCAAGACAAGCATCTAGCTGCCACTTGAAGGCTATCTCTTTCAGGGAAGAACTGAAGCAGCATTCTTTCTGCGCTGTGCCTGCCAGGCAGCAGACAGATGCCCGCTGTGAGAGCTGAGCCTCCCCTGCTCCGCCGTGCAGGGTGCAGTGCACGAGCCCCAGCTATACATTACAGGGCACCACAGCAAAGGAGAGACTCACAGATTCCAGCCCCGATGCCTGAGACCAGGGCCTTAATGCAAATACAGCACAAGCCAAAAGATGAGCACAAAAGCCACTCTGTTTTTGCAAGCAGTTGTGACATTATGAAAGCACGAGTTGTAGAAAATAACCCTGGATCAAATGGATCACAAGTTGCATCAGCTTAAATTACACAGAAAGTGAAACAAACAGACTCATAACCAAGATTTCTTTATTTCAGGAAGAGAAAATTCAAGACATTAGTATACCCAGTACATGAAGTCAACTGGGCTTCAGAATTCCCAAATATCAGCACAGAGGAGGCTCAGCACACTGGAACTCAACACTTTCTGGAGGTTGTGACTTAAGAAAATGGAAACTCACAGAGAAGAGGTGGATAGAGCAATGCCAGATGGCTAACAGAAACAAGGGGATAGAGAAGAATCATGCTGAGGTAGAGGAAAAACAACTCCAAAAGCTTAATGCATTTGGATCAGGAGAGATGACTAATCTCCTCCCCTGAGCACTGGAAGAACTGGCAAGTCAAACATCAGCTCCAGAAGTCAAGTGGCTTTGCTACCCTGGCATCCTGCACAAAGACTTTCCTTGTGATAAGGATTGTAGCATGTGTGACTTCAACTTGCGCACCAAAAACATGAGAGAAGGGGTAATGAGTTAAAAGCTGATGAGGAAAGATCAAAAGACAGTTCTTTGATGAGGAAGTTCTACAAACTACAGGAAAAAAGAATTTTCTAGCAAGAGTATCCAGAACATTTCATATAGTCTCACATGAGAAATATTTAAAATATCAATGCACTGAAATAAAATAAAAACCCTCAGGTAAAAAGTGAAAATTTGTCATCATCTGTTTTAGAAGCTGGTAGAAGACAAAGGTGGAAGTTCAGATAAGTGCCGTAATTGCTATGATTGCCTTTTGCTATTTGCAAGAGTGGAGTTTCAGTATCACTCCTTTGAGACTCAAAGTGAGTCTTGGCATGCTGTCTCTGGAACTGGAGTTTTCCATGATAAGAGGAGCATAGACCATCTTCTTTACTCAATATTTGGAGGGCAGGCTGCTGCTGTGAGCCCCACTGCAGTCCTACATCACATTTGATAATAGGGCCTCATGCAATTTGAACCAGAAATTATGGGTGAGTTTGTGTCCTGAGAGCAGTATCACCCTGCATGTGCCCAGCTGCCAATGGCTGCTCAGAGCACTCCTCGCATGAAACAGATCCCTCAAAACTCCCTAAATGCAGCTACGACTTGAACTGATAGAGATTTTGTCATGTTTGTCCTGATGTGACACAGCAGCCCTCCTGCAGATACACAAAAGGAACATTGCTAGTGTAAATATCCTCAAATGAGCATTTATAACTTTTTGACCTCCAGTATTTTCTCTTTGTTTCTTCTTGCCTTCCAAAAAGCTGCTTATCTAACATCTCAAGAGTCACCCTGGGATGGTTGACTTCAGTCCAGCATCCAGGATCTGATTCCACTTTCAGTACAACTGAATGCCTTTTTTTTAAATATGTAGCAACAAATCACAGTAAGTTCAGGAAACAGTGGCACTGTGCACTTAAGATTTAAAATTATGTTAACAGGCTGCTCTATCCAAATATCTTAAAATAGGAATTTGTTTCATAATACTCTTCCAGATTCTAAATATATCACAGCAAATACAAATTACCATTGTGCCACAATGTGATTATTAAAGCCTTGGAAAGTCGCTATTATACTGACTCCAGCATTATTTCAGCATGTTGTCCCCAAAATAGTCATTCCATTACCCAAAGAGGTGGTTAGAAAGCCTGAGTTCTCTGGGATGTTGTGACAATATGCTGATATTTCAGAATTATACCCCTTGGCTCCACTTCAGTCGCTCACAATCCAGGCCAGCAAATAAGATAGAAAAATTAGCGTTTGCCAGATGAAAAAAAGAAAAAATAAAAAGGCAAAATCACCAGAAAGGAAAATGTTACTTTCTTACCAGCTCTTCTGGCATACCAGACAGGGGTAAAGTATGAAAACCAGGGGACTTTTGGGTCAACATAGAGTGTTAGTGGGTGCAGATGAGGATGAGGTAAATATAGAATGCACAGGGTGAAACGCTGGTCACACTATAAAAACTCACACTGATTTCAGCATGGCCAAGATTTCACTCTTCAGAGGCATTTAGTGCTCCAGCAGATATCTGCACCTGTGAATCCATAGGTTCAATGTCCAAGATGAGATTGGTCACCAAGAGACCCTTAAATATCTGATTTTTTTTTTTTTAAGGAGGAACTCCACAAAAATAAAGTATCTGAAAGTGTCCATAAAAATAGAATTACTGTTCAGTGTAAAATGTGAGCTGAGGTGATAGCCAGAAAAAATGACTTATAAAACTTTGCTTGATATGGAAAACAAGTGTCAGCTCCTTGCTGCTGTATTGCAAATACACAAAAATAAAAGAAATCCTATAAGGTCTATGGGAGCTTATGGCAGATGAGTAATATTGAAGGCACCCTCATAAAAAAGACAATGATGTTGGCAATCCTTAGCTGATCTCAAGGGTTTTCTCCCTTTCTTTTTTCTTTCTTTGATTTTTTTCCTTTCCCTCTTTTATCAACATCTGTTTTATGTCACCCTTGAATCCCACCTTCTCCCCAGGAAGGCAACACAATAGTGTACTTAGTAGAGCCCCCCAGTACACTCTCACACACATTCTTCAAATGACAAATAATCTCTATATATCTTCTGGGAACAATAAAAAATCTTTGGATGTGCTCCCAGAGCCCTCAGGAAGTTCAAAAATCCTTAGAGGGGGGCCCTGGATTGAGGTTTTATCTCTAGAATTTTACATAACAAACTTGGTAAGTGTTGTATAACAGTTAATACATATTCAATGGCCAAGGGAGCTAAAAAAACCCTCAACCAACATTAAAAATAACACTGGGGAAGGTCAAGTGTGTGAAAGTCCTGGTGTGCTCTGATCACTTCATGGTGACAGCTGGGTTTCCTCTCTTTTATCCCATTTGTGGAGCTGCCCCAGTGATGGAGTGCTGCGCAGGGACAAGCTGCTGAAGCTCAGGCAGGACTAGCAGTGCCAAGGGGTTTTCATGTGTTCTCCCCCAAACCAAAGTTTTTCTTCCTTCCTGTGCTTCCTATAGCATGTAAAGCTCCCTGGCACCATCCCCAGAGCTTTGCCAGACACTTTTGAACCTGCTTAGGCAACTGTTTCTAACTTTTATTAACTGTAGTCAGAAACTGGTGAGCTGACCCACAGGACATCAGTATGTGACGGAGTTACTAATACTATTACAGAAGAAAAGGATATTCTAAAATTTTTTTCTAATGAGACTGTTCTAATGTATATAAAAAAATCTGTGCATGCGGGTGCTCAAATGAGTGCGTCTGCATTAGAAAAATCAAACTACCTTTGTGAAATACCATGCATTGGAAAAAAGAAGTATTTCAAGGAAATCTCAAACCTTAAAAATAAATTAATGCAACCCTGGATTAATTTATCCATGGAAAAAGAAATCCATATATTTACTGTTGTTTCTTAGTTTGATTGGCCTACTAATTGCAGAGATCATCTCATGAGGAGAGGAAAAATAAAGAAGACGATTAACCATCTGTGTATCAGAAAAATAATGAACAGGTGATAGTTGACTCATTCACACAAATGTGTATGTGAATTCAGGCTTTTGTTGTACATGTTTCCTATATGTTACATGATGCAGTGCAAGGGTAGCAATGGACTAAGATTGAAACTCTGTGAACTCTGACAATAATATGCTTTAGCCTCTCCCGTGAATCCAGCCAAGCTCAAATTACCTCCAGCATTAATTATTTCCAAAGTGTAACAGGCAGAATTTCAATTTCTGGTAATTTCTTCTTCCTAGTAGTCATGGTCACGTGTAATTCATCTTACAGTAAGTGAAGTGAATCACAGCACTGATTTGTCCTCTCGAGAGCAAGGCAGGTTTTTATTGCATTCAATCATACCAATTTCAATAACAATTGCTTTTAATGTTAAAATGGGAAACAAGCTTTGGTACTAGTGCTGGCTAAATGCCATCCTATTGTCCTTAGAAGAGGCTAATTTACCCTGCCAGCAAGCAAAAGAGTATTAAAGGGAGAAAATGCTTAGGAATTCTATAAGTGTGGAATTCATCCCCATATGGAGTGGGGGAGGCCCAGGAGCTATTTTAGTGGGACTCTAAGCCATAGCAATTTAAGTGGGATTTAAGCTGTGCGCAGCCCCGTGCTGGCTTCCTGCACAGAAGAGGCTTTCAAGCAAGGACATTATGAGGAAGATGCAAAGGGATTACAAGCATTCTAGGCCCACTTCCACCCCTGAGGCTCAGGATATGAACGCACACAAAACCTCCAACAAGGTAAACGAGGCTGCAAGCCCTCTCCTTGTCAGCTCTGTGGTCACAGTAAATGAGAGGTTTTCTCTAAGGGAAAGAAAGTTTGTATAACACCAATATATTTTAAATCAGCTATTGCATACTCTGAGCACCTCATTTCTCATTGCTTACTACCAAATGAAAACACACCCAGTTGTCCTCCACCAAAATCAGGCCTTTGAGATGCAGGGGCAGTCTTAAGATCACATTAAATGACTCTGTGGTTTCCACAAGCTTTTGTGGAGCTTAGGCAGGGTGAGCACATAAATGTCTGTACTCACTCATGCAGATGCACCCTAAGACAGGTAAACACAAGCTCTGCAAAAACCAGGGAACCTCTGTCTAGTGGCAAAAGCTCACAAGTGAAGTGTCACTGAGGCCACCCTTCCCTGGATGCACTGATGGCCTGAATTGGAAGCTTTGCTCCCAAGTACACAATCAGACCCCTAAAGTCCCCCTGAGACACTTGCCTTTCCTCCATCACCACCTCCCCTCTCTTGACAAAATCCGTTAAGCTACATCTTGATAAACACTTAAAAGCCTTTTTTGAGATGAAAATTTACCTCTTCTTGCTGGCTTAATATTGATACAGGCAATTTTCCCAAGGTAATGGTTTGAAATGGGAAAAATGGGAAGGAAAGAGCATCTGCAGTCAACAAGGAAGGTGGAACAGTCAGTGTTACCTTTTAATAATACATAAAGGTACACAAAATTATTAAATGAAACTTCATCTTTCATTGGGATTTAGTTGTCTCTCTTTCCTTAGGATTTAAGAAAATGAACCTTAAAACTTAAGAAAACTTAGGAAAGCTTTAAGAAAATGAGCACTAAAAAAAGATCAAGGTGTATCAGACTCTCACTGCACATGGCTACTGGATGGAGTGAAGGTGTGCCATTGTCTTCTGCTTCCCAAATAGCCCTGTGCCCTGTGTCCCTGCCTGGGATGGGTGATCAGGTTCATCCTCTGCTTAATGTGGAGGTGAGACTGGACAACATGAGCAAGTCACCAGAAAAAGGCAGAAAACCAGAGTGTTTTTCTGCTGCTTTCACCTCCTAGGGGTGGCTTACATGAAACTAAGGCTACTTGGAGCATATTAAACATTTGGGATATTTACTGAGAAAAATACATCAATTGAAATGGGCAGATCGACATTTTGAGTGACATGTTGGAAGCTCATGTGCCTAAATCCAGTTTGAGAATTTACTTCTCAGGATACATGTTAAAGGATTACAGCTGTGAGTAGGCACAGTAATGATTAGAAAAAGAAATTTGCCAAAGACTCAGAACAAAATACTTTTGCTTGGAAAGTACATTTCCATGAATGTTGCTAGATCTAAAGAGAATATATATTGAACTTTGGCCTTCGTAATTCTGGAAATCTTTATATTTATTGCTTATTTAACATTAAAATTCTCTTCTAGTAATTCTAATTGATAAATTCTATTGCCATTTCTGGGTGAACTCTATTTTAAATTTCTTGAAAAGCACACTCACTGACTTCTTGGGTATTTTTGCAAACTAAAAACCAGGCTCAGCAGTCTCATTTCTTAAACTTATTTAGCATGGTTACTGAAGCAGAAACTTATCATGCATGAATGTGAAGCAGAGTCATTTGAGTTTGACTGGTGCATACCTTTGAATACAGAGATAAACTGTACTGAGTCATGTATGGTATGTTTTTCTAAGCATTATAGCCGTGCTCAAAAGATCAAGTTTCTGTCTCAGTTTCAAAGCTTCATTTTTCTGAATAGAAGGAAGACTATATTTTTAATTTTTCAACAAATTAAAATCAGTTCAGATGTGCTGGCCTCAGCATAGAGGAGAAATATCATGAAACTACTTTTTATTGCTATGTCTTTTTTAAAGGATGTGGACATGTTTATGCAAAAAGACCAACTTGGATCTCAGGACCAAGTAGCAAGTTAAGAATGGTGCTCTCTTGCTTGAGGTGCTGGACTGGGATTAACAAAATCTGCTCCAAAATATTCACTTCTCTATGAGCATATTTTTTCATCACTTTAACTCATAATGGTTTAGTTCCCCGTTTACAAAATAGTCATAATATTTCCATACTTTAATGGACCTCAAGAGGATCACTTAAATGACTGCTTCTTAGAAATGTTCAAGATTTTAAGTATTGTAAATGAATCAGCCTTAGTTAAACCTTTCCATATCACTATATGAGAGGAAGACAGAATTCAGCTGAGGTTGGGATTTTTGTATGGAAAGAAACTTAAGCTGTGGTGACAACATGGTCTGCTAAGAGAGCAAGTGATGAGAGAACTCTGGACCTCTACTTTTCTACAGGCTTTTGGTTTGGGAAAGGTGTATTTGATTTTGGTTGTTTGTTGTGGTTTTTTTTTTAATATTTAAGGGTTTTCTTTTTTATAGGAGCTTTTTGCTCTGGAAAAAAGCAATTTTTGATATTGGTATATCACCAATAAATAAATAGTGAATTACCAATAACTAAATAGTAAATCTTGACTCATGGTTAGAAGAGCCTTAGCCATCACAGAAAGGCTGATTCTACAAGGGGAAATATGTAGCTAAACCTTAATGCCCATGAAAAACCTTACCAGTTCTTCAGAGAAAGACACCTCTCCTGAGCTGCTGACATCAGCTGAGTTTGAGCAGTGTCAGCTCACAGGCCAGTGGTGTGTTTAGGATGACTTCATTACAGACATCCTATATACCCAAAAGAACCCTTGGGATCCATAATATTTACACATACCTTTGAAGCAAACTCTCTTTGCTTAAAGTTCATCAAGAGCAAGAAAAGAATTGGAGCGCCTCCCCACCTCAGCTGAAGAATGCTTTGGCAGCGCTCTGTGAGCCCTTCAGGGCTGGGACAGCAGGGAAAAGCGGGACAGGGTGACCTGCAGTGCACCAGGTGCTGCAGGTGCGGGCAGTCAGTGCTGCTGGGGTCCCTGCCCAGGACTGAGCACAGCCCTGGCCCCTGCCATCTCCTCTGCCCTTTGCCAGCACAGCCTGAAGCACACTTTTAGAAGCAGAGTTTGCTGCAGGCTTGCAAACATTTATTGGGCAGCTTCTAGGCTGGTGGTGAGTTATGGTCATATCATGTTCCCGAGAAGGTTTTGGGGATTGTTAGTGTTTTGAGGAAGGTCCCACTGAGAAGTCCCCTTTTAAGGGGGTGAAAGGCAACACTGAAGAGATGGAGGTAAAGCAATAAAGCCTTCCTTCCAGGCTGACCCAGCAAAATGTTCCATTAACTCAAATGGCAGAGCAATTGCCTTCGAAAATGCAAAGATGAAGTTTTAGATCCCCCAGCAGACTTATTCAGAGCATGTTTTATCATAACTGGTGTGTAATTAATATTCCTTAATTAGACAGCTCTTTGATGGCCTGTACCTGAGTGTGTTTTAGTAACAGGCTGTTTTAGTGAAAAGAATATTAAGAAAAATATGCTTTTGCTAAAAAAAAATAAGAGCCTACTGATGAGAAAATATTTGATTACAGCATGTAAGTACTCTCACAGAGAGAGGAGGCAAGAAAGCATTAAAAGTTCTGTTAAACTAATAGAGAAAAGTTTAGCAAGAACGTATGCTGGAAACTTAAAGCTAAGTAAATTCAAATTAGACACAAAACTTTTTTATTTTTAATAGGGAAGCTGATTAAATAATAGAACAAAGAAGAAGGGACAGGCTGCTTTCTCCCTCTCTTGGTGTCTCTGTACCAGCACTGATTGCTCTCTTGAGAGGCATCCTGCAGTCAGATGCAAATGCCTGGCTTGGTAAAGAAAGAGAAATTACAGGACATGTGATGTGCAAGCCAGAGAGGATGACCTAACCACCACTTCTGTCGTAAACATGTATGAACCCATGTGACACCATACACTGTTGTAGCATTCATTCAGTTAGAGCGGGGCTAGCTTCCTAAGGGGCATAGACCAGGTATTTTTAAAATAGTTCTCTTATTTTCTATCTGCCATATTACCAGTGTGGGGTCACCAAAGAATACCAGTTACAAGAAAAATAAGAATCCCAGTGGCATGGTTGAATAACAGTCTTTTTTTTCTTTTCTTTTTAAGTTGAGCAGTAAGGAAAGACACATTTTCTTTTTCTATCCCCTCTAGTGTTGTCTTGGTCATGTTCTTTCTGATTCCCTCCAGATATAATGTTTTCAACATACAAATAACTCATTGCAGGCCCAGTAACTCCATATTAGATTCTGGAAAAGAGTTTAGATTTGAAGATCTCAGCAGGATTGAGTTAGTGCATCATAGATTAAGGTACTTAAAAAAATTGTAATTGTAAGTCAATTGTCATTTTAAAGGCCTGTGGTTTGTTATCTGGGATAGCTTTTTCTAGAGCTTCAGTTTTCAATACCTGAATTAAAGCATAGCTAAGCCAACCAAATAAATTGAAGACTGTTTGAATTATTTTTATGGCAGCGATATAATTACTTATAAGATTGGCATTTCAGATCAGATTTTCCTGGAAGTGTAGGAAAAAGCAGAAAATAGTTAAGCTCAAATATAAAAAACAAATCCACTTGGGGTTTTTTTGGTTTTTTTTTTGTTTTGTTTTTTTTTGTTTTATTTCCATTTCAAAGGAATTAACCTACTTTCCAGTCTTTCCGCAAAAAACTAGGATAAAGGTTGAAGTGGTTCAGAAGATATTTGGATGGAAGACATAATGGTCTCTGCATACTGAATCATGTCACTGAACTCACTTTGTTTTATAAATGTGCCAATTCCAAATTGGGAAGTTGAGAATAAAAAATTATTTTTTAGAAAATATTTTATAAGTACTTTTTCCTATCACTGTGTTCAGAATCAAAATATACCTTTTTTTCAGGGTGGAGAACTAACAAATCTTCACTGCTTCATTTACCAGGGATGCACATGCAGTGGTAGAGGCACAATCCCTGCCTTTAGGGATGTAGCACTCTGCCTCTGTGTTTTACCCTCCAATAACAATTGCAAGCCTGGTGGGCTGCTCTGATCCTGAGCTGAGTTTTTATTGTTTTCTGGAGAGAAAGATCTAGGTTTCCACTTATATCACAAGGTCATTTAGGGCTGTCAGACACTTACAGGAACCTCTTGATTATGATCTCTGACTTCAGTAGCCATGAGGCTGAAGTAAGGAAAAGCTTCAAAAAAGGATGGATAAACAATAGATACTGAGGAGCATGGAAGTCTGACTGAAGTCATCTGGACTCTGCAGCTCAGGTTACTCTGACCAGACACCATGGTGCTCCTTTGGCATAACCTCTGTCTGCCATACAACTGTGAATAAAGAAACCAGGTGGGAAAAGCTTCTCCAGTGTTGAAGTGTGCAGGGCAAAGTGGACCAGGTCTAGTTCTGGGAAAAGCTGATGTCAAAGGCAGATTGTGGGTCAGGCAGAAGCTGTATGTAAAGACTGAGCGCGATGGGGATGTAGGTTTGTCGGCAGTCTGTCGGTTTGTAGTTTGTCTGTCTGGTAGCCACTGTACAGAGTGGCTGTCATGAATTCAGCTCTTCTGAGGAGTAGCCATGTGAACTTAAGAAGCTCCAAGATTTTGAAATTATTTTCAGAAATACACTTGCTTGTGAATGGTCCATAACAGGATTTTCCTCCTTCTGTAGAGTTGCCTTCATCTCATTTTTTGTTTTGGTTCAGAAACACAAAGACAGTGGCAAGTGAAGTGAGTGGTTACAGGATGACATACGCAAAATCAACTGCTCTTATATAATATCCCCATTCTCTCTCCTCCACCACTCTTCTAGAGCTGGAGGTTAAAGCCAGTCTACCATATTCAAATAATTAATGACAGGCAAAAAATCACACTGAGATTGACCAGCATTATCCAAGTTTCACATGTGACTGCTTATTAGATAGATATCTGCTTTTGGCCTGCCTCAATTTTCCTGCTCAGGCTCTGTTTTTGGAGGAGCAGCAGCTCATGGGAGCAAGCTTGCATGCTGAGAGTTGCTGGGGGGCAATGTCTCTAGCATTTTGAAAAGCCATAGCTGCAGCACCTGAGTAGGGAGCTGCCAGGACACAAGAGCACTGTTGGTGAGGGAATGTGGTCTGCCAGGTGCTGTCAAGTGTGTTTTCCCAAAACAACAGAGATACAACCTTTACGGCTTAAAGTGAGCGCTGTACAGGAAATTAAATACATGTGACAGAGACAAGCAGAGCTCAGAGACCTCATAAACACAGATGGAGCCATCTGTATCTCCAGTTCAGAGAGCACCTGTTAACAGCTCACATGCCACATGCATCCTGCTGTTGGAAGAGTCCTCAGGAGACTGATTCCCAATCCACCTCATTCATCATCAGGCTTCACTCTTTCCCACTAGAGAAGCTCATAGGGAAAGGGATAACAGATGCTGGCCCAGCTGGTCTGCCTCAAAGAGAGCTTTGCTTGGAGAACTCATCTCCAGTAGGAAGTCCCACAGCACTGTTTCTTATATTGGAGCCTTAAGGAAATGTCAGCCCTATTCCTAGCATGTACAAACTCCACAGTCAGGGATCTCCAGGATCCCTTGTTAGCACTCACTGAACAGGCTTGCGGACCACAGCTGTTACACTGGACAAAGTGGCTGAAGCTGCTGGGTCTTTGCCAGGACCTTTGAATTGGATTCTGAACTGCCCAAACCCCAGCCTACAGCATTTTTATATCTACTTTGATCCACTTAAAAGTGCACTGTAACATGCGGGGATAGAGTGGAACGCTGGCAATGTCATTCAGGCTGAGATCTGCATCCTTGTTTCTCATTTTTTATCAGGATAGGCACATGATTACATATTATCATTAGAATAGCTTCCAACCTTGGAAGAACTTCCAAATTGCAGAAATCAAAGAGCAGAGAGAGCAGTCTGAGGCAGTACTAAAATATTAGGTTCCAGTAGGTGCCAGGAGAAAATCTGGAGTTTTTCATGTCTAGAAAACAGGAATCTACTTGTGACTTTGTTCCATACTAAAATGTAAGGAAGATATAAAAATGGTACAGGCAAGAGAAAAAGTGGTGCTGACCATATCACAGATCTGTAAGGAGCAATCTCAATGATCTTTACTTGCTTTATCAGTTAGCTGTGCCAGAATTCCTAGCAACTACCAGGCTGTTTGTGAGTGAAAACATTGCAGCCATTCACACAAATAATACAACCATAAACACAGATCCTGATGCAAGAAATCTGTGGTGCAATGCAGGTAGAAATGGATCTCATAAATTTTCTTTCCTGTAAGGAATTCACCTGCAAGAGTCTAGTGAGCCTGGCTGCTTCCCTGTTCAAAATTGTGGCTTCATTAACTGTATGTAGAGTAAGACCAGCCAACTCATACTTGTGCTCTAGCTCTGGTGCAGACTTCTCTCTGCAGAGTCAGAGCCAGGGGTGAATCCTGCACAGAGATCTGGGGATTTCTTCCTAGGACTCCATCTCACTCAATGCTTACTAAACCAAAGGAACATGGAGAAACATGGAATCCGTCATCTGTTGTTCTGCCTCCCCTGAAATCAAACTGGCCATTGACTTCAGCATTGCAGGATCAGGACAGTTATTTAGTGCCATACAACCAGTGCAGAGCTCTGCTGTTGAGGGATGAAACAATCCCTTTTGGGAAGTTTTCATTACTGCTGTTAAATGAGGAACATGAAAAGGGCATGGTGGTCTCTCTTACCTACAATTTCCATGCTTCTGTGAGGCTTTGCCAGTGCTGTCAAGCACATAATTACTGTTCTCTGTTAATAATGAATAGGGTGTAAACATGTGCTTCATATCCAAATAACACATGTGAACTATTTGCCCCCTTGAAATGAATTTATCCCACTGTACTTTGAACTGATGCAGAATATTGTATAACAAGTAACTCTAGGATAAAAGGTCAAGCTAGAGTTTTTCTAAGACTGGGAATGAAAACAAATACTACAAACATTACACAATAAAAAAAGCCTAAATATTATTCCATGAGGATCTGTTAAATTTTGAAGAAAACAGTGTGAGTAACAAAGAATTCCTTGTGGACTTCCAGCAAAGATACTTGATTAGAATGCCTACGTGATTTTCAAATGCTCATCAAGAGCAACAGCTGGTAGTGACAAAACTCCTCACACATCTGGTCTAATCCTTTCACATCATTTTGAAACACCAAGGGAAAAAAAAATCATCTAGAAGCAAGATGTGTGTAAAGCAGAGATTTTTCTTCAATGAGGCTGTGACAGGCAGAGTGATGAATTTATTTCCATAGTACCTGGTTTTAATAAATATGATCAGCAGTAAGATGTTACCCACAAAACAGGCAACTTTTGTGACAAGCTGAATTTATTCCTTTTCACATCAGGAAGGGCTGTCTCTGTAAGTCTCAGCAGCAGAAAAAGTGCACTAGGATCACACTCTCTGTGAGATGTGAGAGGAAACAAACCGTTGTTTTTCTATTACTGACACCCAGATCTTCATGTACAACTATTACCCTCATAAATGCGACCTCATAACACTCTTCCTCTCCTCACTGTTAAACAAAGTCTTACTTAGTGTAATGAATTTACGTACTGGGGACTTCTGAGAGCGTATGGCCAAGAAACGTTATATGCAATGAATGTAAATACCGTGATTATTTTGTATAAATACCTTTCAACTGCAGCAAACCAAAAAGTCTGCTTAGACAATTGATATATTGTCTCTAAACCTAATACATGAAAATTACAGCACCTCAAAGTTTTGGGTATTATGCAGAGTAAATAGAACATTTGTGAACTCTTTCCACAATGTTTGAGCAATTCTTGTGTGAATCCAAATGAAAAACCGAGAGCTACTACATAGATAAGGGTACCCACTTTCACACTGAAAGAGGGTATTTAATACTAAAATATTACTATATCTGCTGAATAATAGTAATAATATTGCTAGTAATAAAGTGCCATGATACTGTATGGGAACAACATTGAAGAAAGAATGATCATAATTCATAGTCAAGCAGGTTAGCTCTACTTCTATCCTAAGAGTCTATTTCTAGCTAGGCACACCATATTTTACATCCTCAGAATGAGAACAGCAAAAATACCTTCAAATATGAATTAATAAATATTAACTCAGTTTCCATCCTTGATCTTATTTCTTTTACCACAACATTGCTCATTGGTTGCAGCAGATATCATATACAATGATCAAGAGGTATTTATTAGCATAGACCTCAAAGCCATTAACACATAATAAGGTTTATTTCTGATAGACAGATGCTGAAATTTGTATCTGAGGTTCTTGTTCACTATCAACTGTAAATAGAAACACATAGAGAAATCTGTAAAGACTTTTATGGTGTAGATGTAGAAATCAGTTAAAAATATTTTTTCTTTAATCCTTAGTAAATGCATCTCACTGATGATGTTGCTTTCCTCTGGGAGAGGGAGCCAAATTTTAGGAATTGGCAGTGTGACAGTTATGGTTTGAACATTACTGGAGCACCAGTAAAAAAGCCTGCAGTTGCCAGCAGCCAGCTATCTTATGGTTGCATGTGAGGCACAACAGCACAAGAACACACGTCCAGGGCAGATCTGATAATCATGTTTGCAGCTGGAGTTTTTTATGGATACTGCACAGAAATTGGACTTTAGGCAATTCTCATTAAAAAGAAATAAAAATGCTTGCAAATACAGTTTTGAATTCAAATTTCAGAAAACATTTAAGTGCTTTGATTTTTTTTCTTTCTACTTTCCCTGTTATATTCATGGCCTGGAATGCTCAGCTGCAATGAACAATTGTTTAATTTTCAATTTTATCTTTAAACATGAGCTTAAAAGTCATGTCTTATTCATTTTACGGTTCCTCAAAGTCCAAAGATCCCCAGTAATGAAATTTCAAGCATGTGAATAAGATTTATAATAAAATGTGAATTAAGTTCTTCAATTATTGGCTGACAAAATTATTCAGAAAAAATGGGAGTGTTACATCCATAATAGATTATTTCTCTTAAATACTATATATCACTTCATACCAAGGGCCAGAGTGAGCTACTGCCTCTATGGATGTTTGCCATGTGGGTTGCAGACATCTGTTGAGTGTCAGGGAATGTAATCAAAGGATTTGCCAGGAACTCCATCAAAATCGTGCCTTTCACATTTTTCTTAGTTGAGAACACCATCCACAGTAGATTGACCTAACGGAGGGTAACACATTGAACTGGAAGCAAAATGTTTAAAGATATGCAAGCCTTGTTGTTAACCTTATGAATTCTTCAAAATGTTGTCCTTGAAAGTCAAAGTGGGCTGCAGGTGGGATGCAAATACCACCAGGAAAGCTCCTTGAACTGCCCTGCATCAGAGCTGATGGGAGATGGGCTCTGTTCACTCCCCACTGTTCGCACAGGGCTCATTTTTGCCCTGGGATATCTAGAAAGGCAGTGCTCTCATCCTGGATAACCCCAGTTCCTGGGGGACAGGAGAACAGCTGGATGTATCTGCTTGCCTCCCAGACTGCAAACAAGGGAAAAATACATCTGCACCCACACCATTTTCTCCTACATAGCAGCTCATTCCAGCCAAGTATTTATCTCCACAAAAGCCAATGGAATTGGAGCCTGTGCACGCAAGGGACAGAAGAGTTTGCTTTCATGTTGTCTCATGGCACTTGGTGTTGTTTTTGCTATTCCAATAATATAACCCTCTCTAGGTGTCCATCCATCAATCTCCTTTCTTTCTACAATGGTAAATAAAAAAGTAAAAGTAGCCACAAATGTCAGAGCGTTAAGGTTGTTATGCCTCAAAAACTGCATGATAATGTTTTTCATGTAGCATAGGGTCATAATATGAATACTACAGAAGTGGCTAAATAGAAAAGTTCTGGCATCCTTCATAAACTATTCTATGTCAGACTACAGAAATCTGCTCCTGTCTGCTGAAGCGTTACAATAAATTATCCCAGGATAATGGTACCACCCACTACGATGGTTATGGCTTAGAGTCTGCTCATCCTCTCTGACAGACTCATTCATTCTGTGATTTACAGCATGGCACACAACACTTCTGTCAGAGAGCAAGCACTCTTTGTGTGGCCATTCACAGCTACGGAGAGAGGGGAAAATAAAGCTTTGGGGATTTAGAACTTTTCACGGCAATTGAAAACCCCACTGAAAAACCAGCATGATTTAAAACATTCACATTGGGGTTGAGATCCTCCCCCTCCTCTGTCAACTGGGTGGTCAAAAATTATTTCAAGTCAGTAAAATTACAGGTGGGTAAAACTACTATGGAAGAAACAAACACCAGGCACTCCTTCTCAACAAGAATATATTCCAAACTGAGGGTATTCCTGCTGAAGGAAAGCATCTAAAACCACTAGCAAATTCCAGAATTCAGGGTCAGAGGCATCCCTAGTTTTATTCTGAAAGAAAGGTCAAGTCAGGAGGCTCAGATGCATATCAAAATGTCCTCACAGCTGAAGGAGAATTCAGTTCCAACAGTTTCAGGACAGTATCTGGTGTAGATCACTGAATATTGACTGAGTAAGCCACATGAATTATCCTCCATGGTTACTGTAATGATAATATGAATAATAATGAGCATGTGTAACTGGTAGTTGCCCAGCTGGAAAACATAAAGTTTCCGTATATATCTGCCAATTGGACTTTTAATGACAAAACCACAGACGTTTGGACTATTTGAAAAAGGACAAATGGAATAAAAACATACTATCTCTGTGAGAAACTATTTGATTTGTAAACTGCAGCATTGTAAAACAAATGTCATGTGTAGAAAAAAAGAGTGGAAATGGTTCTTGAACACATATGGAAGAAAGTTTTCTTGATTTAGTGCTTATTGCAATAAAACTTATGATTAAGAATGCAAAAGCAGAAATATCTCTGCTTTTGACTATTTCTTAATGTTTATCCAAAGGAAATTTCTTATCTAGGGGAGGAGGAGGAGCAATTTAGTAGTTTCTGACCCCAGGCTGATACTAAAGCATTCTGAAACAATAAGGACCCAGGGGTGTCGAAGGCAGCTGCTTGAATTCCTCAAAAATATATATTTACAAAGGCTATTTTGAGTTCTCTGCATTTCTGTAATGGAATCCAGCTGCTCTGACCTTTGGAAATTACCTTGTACAGCGTGAACAGCAGCACAGATAAGTGCTACATTAAACTGCAGTTAGAGTCCAACTGCTCAGCGTTTCGCTTAAAGGGCTTTCATGAGAGAAAGCAAAATAAGAAAGAGTATTACATTTCTGGTCAGAGAAGCAAAATAAAGACATCATTCATTCAAAATAATGGTTTGATGAGACCCCCTCAGTGAAAATAATATATGCTAAATAAAACTTGAAGACATGAGGGTTCACTTTTATGGAACACCAGGAAACCAAACTTGAAAGATAGGATCTCTCATCTCACTTCTGAAATAATAATTTTATCTTCATTCTTTCTGGGCTGTTTTAGGAAGCTGAGCCCTCAAAAGGAGCTTAGTTAATAAAAGCTTTATATAGCACTAAAAATTCAGATTTCAGTTTTGGTCAGACTTGTGCAGAACAAAATGGCACCATAAGGACTAAGATGGGATCTAGCACAGGCCCTTTCATGCCTACTTGGAGCAAACTGATAAAATATAGTGGATAGCATGCCATGGAGCAAATAAGCTTTGGGGCCAAAGTCTGTAGGAGATCATCCTTTGCCTTTTGCAATTGTCAAATGAGACCTAAAATCAGAGCTTGTGAAAAAAAAATTTTCTCCTTTAACAGAGATTTGACAAAACACATTTCCAGCATTCCAACCAAAGAGACTCTATGTTTACCCAGCTCTAAGAGGCGACAGGTTCGTGTTTCCCAATATCTACCATGGTTTGCCTGACCCTGGTTCCTTGCAGAGCGGCAGGTCCCTGCTTTGCCCGAGCTGCACATCCCACTGGGCCCTGCATCCATACCCCTGCTGCGCCAGGCAGGGGGCAATGGCAGATGGATCTCATGAGATGAACGTGAGCCTCAGGATTCACTCCTCACCCACAGGTCTCAGTGGTTTTCCACATCACACATCCTTTGTTTTCAGCCAAGACCTGAGCATCTGGAAGAGGGAAGAGCTGAGCATTCTGGCTCTTGCCTTTCTTAAAGTCATCAGAGTCAATGTGATTCGCACCCTTTGAGTCTGTGACTCCAGATCTTTTTTCCTATTTCTCAGTATTTTCATGTTTCTTTCTTAAAGGTCCCGAAAAGCTGATGAGAAAACACAGCTGTGAAACAAAACATGGGAAATCAGCTGTGCTGAGGCAATATCAGAAGGAAAAAAAATGAAAAAAATCACTTATTATCTTTACATTAGATGATTTTGTTTCAATCTCATCACTTTTCCAATATATATCCAAGATTTTTAAAGCTTGGGGTGGGTCATATTGGTGAACTCAAACTTTGGGTAGTAAGTAAATCCTTGGAGCATGTTTCTACACCCATTGGATCCCCTTCAAATGCTACTGCCACGTTTTCTTTTCTTTTCTTGCAACAGCAAGGCCGGCAGCTGTGGGAGTGAATGCAGAAGCTGGTCAGACCCCTGATCCTGCTAAGATCAAGGCATGCTGGAAAATTGTGTGAGCCTGCAGGAGAATGATGCTTTAGTGCATCCCTCTGGCCTTAGGGTGGCAGCCTTGCAGCTGTCCTGAGAAGCACACGGTATCCATGTGTGCTTCTCCCTTCTGCAAACCCAGTCCCTTTGAGAGCAGCCAGCTTTGGGCATGCCCCTGGCTCCTTCCCACAACCAAATCCACCTCTCACAGAGCTGTAGAGCATGCAAGCAGGGCTGGAAACTCCCGGGCTGCCTGCAGCTATGATCTGAGTCAGCAGAAATGTGCCTCATCTGCTGTTTGATTTTCTCTGCCCAGATTAGGCTCTCAGTGCCTGCCACCTGATGCCAAAGCAGAAATGCTGCTGCTGGATACTTCAGAGACAAATTCTGGTAAGTGAAGTCAGACAAGAAAAGTTTTCACATCTAATTAACCAGCTCAAAAAAAGAGATTTAGTAACAATTCCCAGCAATGGCTGTCCTAGTGTAGGACGTATGAAATTAACTTGGTGCCCTCAGCTTAGCTAATCATAGAATCATAGGATGGTTTGGGTTGGAAGGGACCTTAAAACTCATCTTGTTCCAGTCCTGCTGCCTTGAGCAGGGACATCTTCCACTATACCAGGTGGTTCAGAACCTCATCCATCCTGGCTGGGATGGGGCATCCAAAACTTCTCTGTGCAAGCTGTTCCAGTGCCTTACCTCCCGCATACTAAAGAATGCTTTTCCTAATACTTGATCTAATCTCTTTCAGTTTGAAACCATTCCCCTGTGTCCTATCATGCCTTTGTAAATGGACTGTCCGTCTTTCTTGTGGGCTCCCTTCAGGTACTGGAAGGCTGCAATTAGACCACTCTAAAGCCTTCTCTTTCCTAGGCTGAACAATCCCACATCTCTCAGCCTGTCCTCATAGGAAAGGTGCTTCATCCCTCTGATCACCCTGTTGGCCTCCTCTGGACTCTCCAACAGGTCTGTGCCCTTGCTGTGCTAAAGAGCCCAGGCTGGACACAGCCCTGGAGCTGTGGTCTCGCCAGAGTGGAGTGGAGGGGCAGAACTTGACTTGCTGGCCATGATTCTTTAAGGCATCCCAGAATACAATTGGTTTTCTGGGCTGCAAGCACACGTTCTTCACTGATGTCCATCCTCTCATCCACCTGCACCCCGAAGTCCTTTTCCCCAAGGCTGCTCGTTCAAATTATTCCAATCTGTTCATTCCTCAGCCTGGATTGATTGATTGATTGATACCATGGGCTGTATGCAGGTCTTTGCCACAACAAGAACCATCACACCACATATAAAAAAGTTACCTGAAGCCACAGAGTTGTTTCATTTATATATTGGGAAATCCAGGACCTCAAGACTTTGAGATTTTACTTTCCCCATAAGTATCAGAACAGTAGCTGAAACAAAGAAGGGGAGAACAAGAAGAGAAGGGAGAAAGGGGGTTTTATAGAATCACAGAATATGCTGAGATATGAGGCACACACAAGGATCATAAAGTCCCACTTCTGGCCTTGCACAGAACACCCCAAGAATTGCACCATGTGCCTGAGAGAATTATCCAAATGCTCCTTGAACTCCATCAGGCTTGGTGCTGTGACGACTTCCCTGGAGAGACTGTTCCAGTGCCCAACCCTCTGGGCACTGGAACCTTTTCCTAGTATCTAACCTTAATCTCCTCTGACACAGGTGATAGGGTCAACATGCTTGAGAAAGGTTCAAGGAATCAACTCTTATAGTCTGACCTAAAAGAATTTTCGAATTACATTAAAAATTTGAGGGGATGATCCAGTGAATCAGGAATATTTGTCCGGCAATATTATTGACACAGAACAATTCCCTTCTTGGGACTCACTTCCACATATGCAGAATACTCAGCTCAACTGGAGAAAAGCTGTAGGTGCACAGCAACTTCTGAAATTAAGTGTTTATCTTTTAATTTGTTTTGGGTTTTTTTTATTCCACTCTACCCCCATGGCTGACTGTATTTGTGGAGGCCAGCTGGATCCAATTCCTAGGACGGTAGTATTACACTCCATCCCCCTCACCCTCCACACTTTTTCCCCTTTTACATCAGTGAGTTGGCAGGAAGGTTATTTGCATCACTGCCCAAAGCCAAAGGTCAGCCTGAAAAAAATAACTTGTGAATTCTTCTTTTATGAAGAAAATCCAAACTGTAAGTTAATAGCCTTACTTAAAAAAATTATCAAATTATTTTTTGTTCAAAGTTAGATTGATGTGGAAGTGGATTCCAGATTGTGGAACATGCATGATGTGGAAAGGTCAGGGGGAATGAATATTCAAGATTCAGAGGCAAAATCAGAGGCATAAACTTCCCACACATTCCATCCAAAGAAGAATTTTTCCTTTCATATTCTGCTGGTAGGATATTATACACTGGTTGTCAGTTCTGAGCACCAAAGTGCAAGGTTATTTTTTAAATTGTGCAGTTCACTCTTCCAAATGTCCCCATTGAGCCCCTTCCTACTAAGTGGCTGCTTTTTAAATTTGACTTTTTCATTATGACCCATGGTGGGATCCTCTTCAGCTTGGAATGGACCTGTCCACAACTTGGTGTCAGAGGAGTCCCAGGGAAGGCCCTTAACTCTCTCTTCTGCTTGCTTTGAAAATCTGCCAGAGCATGGGGATATTAAGAGCCAGTTCTGCTCTGGAAAAAACTGTGGTGAGTGGCATAGTGTTTACCATGTCAGTGTTTCCATTTGATATTTGAAAACCTTCCATGTTAATGTCTTTTTTTCTAAGAGGAGAGGTAGCCTAATGAGTACAGGCTAGGTTTAAAGAAGATGGAAAACTTCTTGTCTTCCTATGCTTAATGTCAACTGACAGGTCCTACAGCCCACACTGTCTTCCCTTTACATCAGAGCATGCACACTGCCTCCACCTGCACCAACAGAACCACCTTTGCTGGGAAAGGAAAGAAAAATTATGCCCAGAATTCACACTGAGAGGAAGTCCAACTGGGATGAGGCCTCTCTATCCAGCAGCCTAACCTAAGTGAGTTGTACAGAGACCTCCAGCTTTTTACTTCCAGTGGACGAGGTCACCTGAAGTGAAGTCACTTGCAAAGCACAGCTGAGAAAGGAGCACCAACACAAATGTGCCCAGGAAGCTGCTGAGGGGCATCAATGACTTTCTGGCAGTTGCCTCTATGTCCATCTCCTTCCATAGAAGCCCAGTCTCCTTAAATCTGTGTGGCTGGCTCATGTCAGCCTGTGGATGCTGTCTTCCTCTGAGGAAGCTTGGCAGCTGAGGTGGCTTCTCCAGGTTTCTGGTCAGGGCTGCTGAGGTGGAATGTTTGTGAGGAGCCTACAGCTGCATTCAGTTCTTGCTGCCAGCTGGTAATAGACGAGCACAATGGGACTGAATTCCCTGCTTCCATTTCTGAGGTAGCCCCGGACCTAGGGTGAACTCAAGGAATAGGCTTTGCTACCTCTTCTTGCCTGGAAATAGCAGTTGCAAGAGCAGTCCCTTTTTAAAATAAACCTGGAGCAAGTCTGAGAATCTCAGAAGCTGAGTTGATTCTCTCACAGCTGAAAGAAGTGGTTAAGAGGCTAGCAATGCCAAGACTCAGCACTGGAAGAGGAATTCAGATGTGACAGGAATTATTTCATTTGGCAAAGATGAAGGAGGCAGAGGAATGAGCAGCCCCGGTAGAAAGCCTGTGTACCTGATGTGGACTTTGCAGGTCAGCTGTTTCCCTGAGATGCTCCATTTGCTACTTGGAAGGAGAAGGAGGTGGGGGTGGAGGGAAAGGGAATGGCCAAACTTAGACAGCTGCAATGAAGACCTGCCAACTTCTATATGATCCACCGTCCACCCCCAGCAAAAGATGTGTGAAGGAGAAGGAACATCTGCACTTTCCTCATTCTTATCTCACCCTCTGGGACTCACAGACAGTTGGTCTAAAGATGTTGTGACTTATCTTGGGTGTAAGATCAGCACATACAAGCTGTAACTGGCACCCAAAGTGAACCCAACTTGGTTTTGGCTCTCTCTGGTGCATAAGTCAAGAAGACTTTGATTTTCATCCAAATAACACCTCTCTGCCACTAACTTGAATCTGCTCAGATGAACCTAATTGTAAGGCTCTGCAAAAAAGTAGGCAGTGAGGCTTTGCCAAAACCAAACACACTTTCCTCCCTGGGTAATTCTACTGTTCAGCAATGGAAAGTCATGAACACCTCATCATGCATCTCATGGATAAAAAGTGACATGCTGTGAATCACTGGAATCCCCTGGTCTGCTTGAATATTTCATTTTTATCGAATGTAACACAAAATGGCGATACAAGTCTTCTATTTTTTTTTCCTAAAGAAAGGCTTTGTTTACAGATAACAGACCTAGTTTTGCATCTTTTGTATTTGCTTTGTTCTTAAGGCCATGGTATGTCTTTTCAGCCACACTTCATATCCTTTTACACATTTCCTCTTTTTTTACTTTTAATCTGCCATAAACATGGTGCATGACTTTTCCTCTTAGTGCACTGTTTAAATAGAACAGGCTATTGACAACAAAACACATCTTCTTTCAATTGTGATCTTCAGATGTAAAATACAGTGAAAGTAATTGTTTTTCCAATGATAAGAAATCTTTTTAAATGTATCTGGCATTTGGAGAGGTTGCTATATAAACCTTACTTTTTGATTTATTTTACTTCACAAGTAACTTGTTCATTTTCAAATCCCAGTGCTATTTTTTTCACTGAATAAGGTCACAAGAGGTTCAATAATGGCTAAAACATCAGCAATAATTAGGAAAGTGTGCTGTTCTCTGGAAACAGTGAGCCTTAGAAAGAAACTGATTTTGAAAGTCTAGGGTACTTTAATATTGAGGTTAGGATGTAGTTATGGAATAAATTTAAAACCAACATCACAATGCTCAGCATGACTAATAATTAGCCAAATAAATGTATCTAGTAGTTCATCAAGGCTTTTCTTGTGTTTAGAGCAAATACAAGTGCCAGGTTTATTTTTACTTCCTCAGGCATGATGTAAGTTTTCTTCCATTGGAAAATCCCCTATTAGTATATTTGTCTGGATTATATAATATTGTCCATGGGGCTTTTTATTCTTCTGATGACTTGTACCTACGGAATTCACTTTATAAACAAAGCTCTCAGCATGTGATTTCAGTGGTTGCTGTGCTCAGGAGTGACCCCTCTGTGACACAGCTGTGCCCAAGCTGCCTGTGGGCTGTGCCCAGTCCCATCCTGCTGTCCCTTGACTCACACAAATGGATACCCTTTCAAGTGCCACTGAAATTTGTTGAGAAAACTGAAGGAAAACACATGTAACTGCTTACTCTCCATGCTTGGCTCAGCAGCAGCTGACAATGACCCACCTTGCTCCACGTGTGGCTCGAGTTTGTGAGATGACAGATTAAGAGGTTGAACACAAACAGGGGTTGCAGTGATTGTTCTAGAAACAAGGAAGTGGTGCCAGAGCCTCTGGTGAACTTTGGCTCCTCAGGGTGGATGCCTGGTTGTGCTAGCTGCAGGATGGGCTGCATCTCCAAAGAAGCAGGATCAGAAGGTGAGCTGAAGAGACCTGAGACTTGGCCTGCAACAATAACCCAGAAAAAAAGCTTAAGAGGGTATAAAAAAAGTCAATTGTATACAATGAATGGTATACCACAGTACTGCATTTTTTACACAGGTGGAGAAAGGGACCTTTTAAAGATAATCTGTAAAAAAGCATTTTTCTCCAGATTCCAGAGGTCGCAGTTAAGAGAGCAAGGGTTTTTTTTACACTGTATTTTTTTGACAGTGTATCAGGATGACAGTTCTTCATATCTGATCACCAGTTGTATTGTGCTAGAATTAGGGAATCATGATGCTAAATTCTTAAGAGACATACAAGACAGGATCATGATTATCTCAGTTTCACAGAGTTTAATCATGAAAAACAGTTATGATCTTCAGAGAAAAAAAAAAATCACAGTTTCTGTTTTCTATAAATTAAAGGAAAAAGTGTGTGACTTGGTCCAGATAGATTCCTTCTGTTTTTATGGGTGGGTGGTAAAAGGTCCCTTTCAGCCTCCACAGTGTGGTGATGAGTCACTGCAGTTCTGCTGGGTTACCATGTGCTGTGATCTTGGGTTCAAAGGCTGAGACAGAAAATCTCTTCAGTTCCAGATGCAGGACTCTGGCAAGAAGTGCAGCAGGTTGCTTACTGCAATTATTAGGAATAAATGTTTTCAAATGCAACTGTTAAAAACTGCTGCTATTTAACAATCAGGTGAGGATGGCTGTGATAACTGCTTTGCATGACAGATCTTCTCGCTGCACTGGTCTGCAAAATTTTTTTACTCCAAAAGCCTGAACAAGTGTCCTCACAATAAAAAGCTGCCTTTGGCCTTCACTCTAGGTCAGACCAGTAGAGCCAAGGCTGTGGTTTTGCCACATGTCCTAGAAAAAGAGCAGCAAAACTGGGCCATTTTGGGGCTAGTGACCAATTTGTATCTCAATATTTTGTTCCTCCTCAGGAAGGTGAGAAATTTGCCCCTAACCTGGCCAGCTGCATGATGTTTTGGTTGGTGAACCTGAAGCCTTTTCCTTGTCTTCCTGGGGGAATTTCTATTTTTGGCTACCCTACAAGACACAGGTGACCTCAATGCCAAATGCACACAGACAGATGGCAAGGAGGATGACCTGGTTTTCATACAAGGGCTTTTCTAGAGAGAAAAGAGAAAGGCACAGTTTCCTTTCCCTCCACTGCTGCCTTGGCCCACTCAAATTCCTGAGAGCACAAACCAGAGAACTGCTAGGTCAGGACCAGGCATCCATATGGTGCAAGGGAAGGTCAGAGGCGATGAGCATCCCACCTTCACGGCTCCTCACACCTATCAGCAGCAGAAGTGGCTCTTTAAAGAAGGCAGAGTGAGCGCCAGGGGTGGTGCCATCTCAGCAGCCGCCCATCTTTGTGATGGCTAGGCTTGTGCTAAAGATGCAAAGCTCACACTGTCCCTGCTCAGCCACCACGGCTGCTTATCCAGCTCTGGCAGGCCCCAGAGGCACAGCGTGACCCTTCACTTGCACTCTGGCCTAATTGTGATATTTCACTCCATTGCAGCATTTGCTGCTTGTCATTTATTAACGTGGTGGTCATTTATTAACTTTGCATCACACCCCCCTTGCTCCAGAGCGCTTCCCTGGGGAGCAACGTGTGCCCCAGCAGTGCAGTAAAAAGTCTTTTCCCCTCTTTTCTGTGGGAAAAGAAAGTGTTGTCTCTGCCAATGGACATATTTCATGACTGTGTACTAGGAGGGGACTCATAGGCCTGGTAATTTTTTATTAAGCACTAGTGAAAACCCCCAAGAACTGTGTTGAAATAAATTTTCAAGGAAAAGCTTGCTGTGTACATTTGCAACTTCCCTCCTCTGGGAAGGGGAGGGCCCTCTGCAATGGGCCCTCCAGGTAAGGCTGATACCATTCAGCTCACTGTGTTTGGGCCTGCAGGAGAGCTAGGAGGGTGGAATGCACTCCCTGAATCATTCAAGCCCCACCTTTTTTGTTTAGAAAAATAAACTGGGCTGTGCAAATACTTTGCTGATCACAAAATCTACTGGCAAAATTATTGTATTCTTCATTTTGTACAAAAGGGAAAACAAATGCTGGCAAGGATCACAGTGTGGATATTTATGTCACATCCAATAAAAGCCAGAAAACCACAAGCACTAGTCAGCATCTGAACTGATATGAAATCAAAAGCCATTTTTGTTAAAGTTGGTTGACATAATCTAGAGTAATTCTTAATAAATCCTTTCAACCAGAAAGGGGTAATAAGTTCAGTTTAAGCTGCAGGGGATTGCTTCACAAGTATAAGAAAGAAAAATTGAAGGGCAGCATATAAGGTTGTATGAGAGCATAAAAAACAAGAAGGAGTAAGAGGGTTTTAAAAGAGAAAGGGATAGATCAGTGGCAATGGTAAGGAATTCCACCCATGGAATAGATGTTTCTCAAACACAGAGGTAGTACCATGGTGAGGGTAAGATTTGTCACAAACACAGCATACATTTTCCTGGGAGCTGTGAAAGGTTAACAATAGAAGCAAAAAGGTTGTAAGTGACCAAAATGTGAATCTTCTCCTTTCTCTCACATGGTGGTTCAGGCAGGTTTACCCTGGCTGCTCATCAGATGCTGCACTGAAATTACTGCTTTAGGTTAAATTATTGTAGGCCAAAGCCTTTCAATTGCCCTTCCAGCCACAAAGCAGCTACTGCCACCTTAAAAATTCAGCTAGGTTACATCTGAGGAAGCTTTAGCCACTTTTTGTTTCAAATCAGTAGATGTGTTTGCTTTGCAATGTAAATTCTCAGTTTTCATGAGAGAGATCATAACTCAACTCCCTGTTCCCATCTTGTTTTTTCATTAGAAGTGACAGTGTTTCATGGGACCTGAGGTTCAAACTAAGGATAGAAACTGGAGCGTTTCAGCTCCAGTCCACTGAATTTAAATATTTGAATTTGTTTGTTCCTATAAAAATTCTCATTTTTTCCAGAAAATGTATTTTTCTGGTGGATTCCAATTATAGCCACATACTGACTGACAGCTAGGCAGAGTCACCATGGAAGGGATGGCATTTGAACTGCCTTGTGGCTAACTCTGGCAGCAGGAAAAGTTCATTGTGTCCTAATCCATAAGTCATCCTTGTTTTTTCTCTGGAACACTTCTTCTCAAAGACAAACTGACTCGACATGATGATAAATGCTCATGAACTTAAATCACAGAAAGGAAAGTACCTTTTAGACTTTTATTTTTTTTTAAGACTCAGAGAAAAGCAAATGACCTTTCCAAAGTCCAGTGGGATAAGGTTCATATACCTCAGCCAGAAAAAGCTTGTCCTTTTTAAAAAAAAGTAGGTAAGCAGAGGAAGAAACCTATGAATCCTTGTCCAAGATGTACAAATGGATCAGTTATGATATGAAGAACAAAGACTGAGCAATATTTTAAATTGTTACCTTTTAGCAGAATTGTGATACATGCTTCTCCCCTAAACTTTCTGGGTTCCACCACCCCGCTGTTTGTTTTTTTGTTTGTTTGGGTTTTTTTAAACAGACCAAATGTTTTGTAACACTTTTTAAAAATCTGTGACTAACCCATTACCAATGAACCAATGTGCTACACAGAGGATAAATATTTTGCTCTTTTTTTAAATTTTGTTTTTATTTTGTTTTGTTTTGATTTGTTTTGTTTTGTTTTGTTTTGTTTTGTTTTTTAATTAAAAGTTCATCCTCTTACTAGACAAAAGTAAGAGAGAGGTAAGGGAATTTCTGAAAACCACAGCCACAATTTCAGGTTCTTGCTACCAGCACATATATGTCTCCCCATCCAGGTAGAGCTGCCCTGGGTTAAAGCCCCTCTAAAGGTTTCAGGCAATGGGAGCGATACATCCTGCTCCATTAATTTCTGGGAGGGGACTTTTCCTGCCATCTTACCACTCTTCAACTTTGAACATCTTTAAATCAGTTGAATATGAATCTCCAGTAAGATATGGCTATAAATTGTGGGGAATCCCTTTTGGGACACTGCATTTGTTGATTCAGGGCTAAGTGACTCAATTTGTTATTTATTTAAACATTCCAATCACCAGTACATAGCCACATAAAATGTGGAATCACATTCTTGTGAAAATCCTAGAGGACAGTAGGCCACTGACCCATGCCAAATTTCACTTGAACCCAAGCCAGGTTTTCTCAGCTCACATACACAATGGATAAAAAAAAAATCAGTTCATAAGTTACAGTAGATGCTCAGCAACCTAAATATATTTAATTTATATCTCAGATTAGGGTCAAAATATTCCCCTTCTCCTCTGCAACCACCTAAGAATGAATGAAGAATAAGGAAGCACAACTTAGTCAAAGCATTTCACCTTTCAAAACCAAGGCAAGATTTGATACTAGCCAAACCTTTCTTACAACCTGCTCCTCAAATTCTAAAGTACAGCAGCATTCTGCTGCTGGAGAAGGGCAGCCCCAGGTGCCCTCCTTTTCTGGAGAGACAGCTTCAGTGCAGACAGCATCCCTTTCCTAGTATTGCATGACTTAGTTGCATTACTACCCAGAGGTAGAAACTGCTTTTTCATAATGAATACATAAATATTGTTTGTGAAGTGTCATCCTTCCTCTGTGGGTTACATTGGTGCAAGACTCCAGAAGTATTACAAAAATAAAGTTGAGTGTTTGGCAGTTTCACTAAAACAGTTGATGAAATACAAATTTTAGAGAGCATTAACATGAGTGGAATATTTAAACTATCCTCACTGGACTTTCCTTTCTATTATTTAGTCTGTTCAAGATAGGGAAAGATCACTCATATGCTTCAGCAACAGTTTTAAACAAACAAAAAACCAAAGAAATCAGTTAATCTCCCTTCTATGGAAGCTATTAATTATTCTGCTTTACTTTTGTTAAAGAGATAATTAAAGCATGCAGTTGCAAAGCAAGACATTTCAACTGAAGTTAGAGAATGCTCTCAGGGAAAGCTTTAACCTTCAAGAGGGAACTGTTTTCTAGCTGGAGGGTGTGAGCCCTTTTGAGCTCCTAGAAAGGCAAAAAGAGTGCTCACAGTGTAAGACATGCTCTTAATAGTAAGTTTCCTTAATCTTTAAAAATCCAACTAGAAACACATACTTTCAAACAGGGCAGTGCCTCCCTTGCCAGGGTCTGCCAGGTGGGAAGGCAGTTAGAGGACAGAGTCAGGAAAGCATTATGCCAATCCTCTGCTGTTGTAAGGGCTTGTTTGTTGGCCTGTGTACTTAGAATGATTTACAGACATTTCACAAAAATTTAAAGTCTGGTCCCAGGACCTTACAACTCACATTTGACCCTCATCTCAAGGATCTTAACATTGAAGGTATATTACTACCTTATAGTCTACACAAACCCTATTTTATGACACAAAGTACAATATCAAAAGGCTGTGCCTTTATCTTTCAAAAGCTAAACTTCCCATTTACATTTTAGGATCATTAGAAGCTAGTTGAAAAGAAAACCCACGACAGAAATTCAAGCAGAATACGAGCTACCATTGCTGGCAAACAAATCCACCCTCATTAATAACAGTTAAAAAATGCAAAATGTAGGAGAAAGTGGTGGGAGCATATGAATTAAAGAAAAAAAAAAGCACCATCTTGAAATGCAGAACTTTGGTAAGAAGCTGGTATTGGGACTCACATTAGAGAAACACCATAGGCCTGCAAGCAGAACTGATACGCTGAGGAGACAGTTACAGATAGGTAACACTGACTGGGAGTAGAAGAGGTGGGAAGGCAATTAAAGAAAGAAAACCAGTTTAATCAGAAATGTCTGGCCAGGCAAGAATATCACCCAGCAAGATATAGTAGCTATAAATGGTGAATGGTTCCATGGGGTGGGAAAAGAAGCCAGAGGTGCTCTGGAAATAGGAGGATTAAGAAGTGAACAGAATTACCTTTGGATGTTCTCTAATGGTTTAATATCTTTCTTACATGGTGGTGCCCAAAACTGCACAGATACTCAAGGTGAGGCTGCACCAGTGCAGAGCAGAGCGGGAAAATCACCTCCCTCAATCTGCAAGGTGTTACTTGTTTTGGTGTTCAGTTCAGTTCAACCTGTATTTCTGTCAATGTTTTTGCTCAATGGTTTGAACTGAAGAATTTCAGTGCAAGTCTCCTCTTGCATGTTCCGGCAAGAGAGTTGGTTTCCATGCATTATGTGTGTTGTGTGGGAATTGCTGCCCATGACGGAGCAGGGCAAGGCCAGTAGTCAAAGGAACCGAAGAGATGGAGATGGTATTGAGGGTGCTGAGCAGGTGGTGGACTTCTAACAGTACCTTTTCCAAAATCTAAAGTGCAGGAGTTGAACAGCTCCCATGGTGGTAACTTGCAGTTCCTATATCAATGTGCTTTTTCCTAACAGGTTCCAAACTGCTATATTTCCATTTTAAAGACTGAAGAAGCCTGCTTCTCCTCTGCTCTAAATGGCTTCAACTTGGAATACCTGGTACACGCTTTTCCCCTATTTCAGACTCGACTTAGGGATGAAGGTAAAAGATATTTTGAATTTGCATTTTACCTATGTCAACTGGTTCTGCTTATACCTTTCTCCTCTGACTTTTTCTGGGAAGTATAAAGCCACCAGCTCAGTCTTAAAATGTCCTTTTTAGATCTGGATGATTAGATCAACACTTTCATGATAACAAAACCAAAAATCCCACTTTTCTTCCTTTATCAAACACTCTTTACGCTCCCAGATTAGACTTTCAATTCACAGAATGGCTGGTGCACTTCATTCTCATGACCTCATCCTTAGGTCATACATAGGAAACAGCTCATGGATACCAAGAAATGGTACAAGAAATTTTATACAACTAGGAACAAGGAGACACAGCCTTTCTCAAAATATCTGCTGTTGCCAAAGGTTGGTCATCATGGCATTTAGAAAATGGTACCATTTGTTGCAGAAATCTTCATACATAGATTTATAACAGTGATCCTTCCTATTTGGATTTATACAGGGATATATAAATAGTTGTATTTTAAAGGCTTTCACTTCTGTGGGGTTTTTTCCTGTCAATATTAAAGATGTTGTAGTACTCCTTATGAGTCAAAAGTGCCTTGTTTCCTTTATATGGAAAATTCATTTTAAAAAAAGAGCTCTCACTACTGTAAAGATCAAGTGTCTATCTCTGGGAGATTGTTACATTCCTTTTTCAGGAGCCAGGGCTTAACAATGCTGTTGGGAAAAAAAAGGATCTATATGGCAAATCTTGTAGTACAAGTTTTTGTGGTTAACCAAGGAACATGTCATGAGTCAAGCCTTTGGAAACAGTTTAGTAATTAAAGACAAATGCTATGACATAACCATTTACACGCAGCAGAAAGATTTTAGATTAAATCTGGCCTGACCCATTGCTCAGCAAGTGTTATCTGGGATTCTTGAAAGTCATTCATTTATTTACATACTAATTTGGCCCATATGTTTTATTGAAAACAAAAGCCTACATTTCTCAGAGGAATGAGCTCTAGTCCAGCTCTGGTTAACAAACTTGGTCAAGCAAGGTATGGACCTATTCCAATGGGTGCTATATGAAGATACTCATGAGGCAGCTGAGAAAGTTTTGGCTTTCCCTTCCTGAAATTTATGCTCTTTAAGTGCATTTATTTCAGGTAGATGCATGAGTCCTCTTTAAGGACACTATCAATCATGCGCTTGCACTCTACACATGCTAAATAAGCTAATACACATGGTCCATAAAGCTAAGTTGCAGAGAAAGCAGCTGATTTGGCTAAGGTTGGGCCCTCCCTGAATGAGAAAAAAGCATATGAATATAACCACTTGACACCCTCCTTTGTGCATGTCACAATATTGCTGGGTGCAAATGCTGCTCCATGGGATCACTGAGTGTAAATCCACTTTGCTCTTGTTCAGCCAGAATCACCTTGCTACCAGTTCTACTATCTGAATTCCTGCTGCTGGGGATGTGCTGAAAAGAAGAAAGAGCTTTATATGGATGGGATTTTGAAAAGAAATAATGCAACACTTGCTGACAGGAAAGCACCAACAAGAGGAGATCAAGGTGCAAAATGCTTCTGACCTGGCATAGACAGAAGCAGAAAAGTAAAGCTGTGAGATTGATGACTAAAAACATTTGCATAAAAATAAAGGATTTTTTTTTGGCTGTTAGATTCTGGGCTGCCTTCCTCCCCTGCTCTGTTCTTCTCTTTGTCAGTGAGATGAACCAGTGTGAGCTAATGGAAAAGAAGGGACTGGAAAACAGCAAAACTCAGGAGACGAAGGGGGACTAAGTTTGATGTTTCTGCAGGAAAATAGGGAGTTTTTCCAAATGAAAACAAGTTGCCCAAAAAACTTTTTTATTTTCCTAGCCAAAAAATGATCATGCAGGGCAGTGAGTTTCTGAGTGCTGTAAGCAGCTGTCAGGAAGGAAAGGTTAGGCTTTATTGTAAGTTGGTTCTCACACATGAAAGAAGCTTCTAGTGACCTCTGAAGCTCGCTCTCCTCAGGCAGTGCCTGCTCCCACAGAGACACGAGACAGAGCAGCACACTGACCCTGGGCAGGTGCCTGTGTGCAGGCAGCCACGGTGATCTGTCTGCAGGCCTTGGGGAGCACCAGCTCTCAGTGCTCGTGTGGGAAGAGAAGCACTTCAGGAGACACAAGCTGAATAGAAAAATTAAAAAAAGGCATTGCCTCAGGTACAGCTGAGTGCACAACTGGACGTGTCCCTGGGACTGGAGCTAGCTGCTCATTCCTGCTCAGGGTGAGTGGAAAGCAGTGCCTGATCCTTCTGCCCTGCTATGCTGTAGTGCAGTTGGCAGGGCTGAGGTCACAAGCGAGGATGGAGGAATTATTTCCCTCGGAGCCCTGACGGGTTTGGGTGGTGCTGCCTCCACAGCAGGGCAGCTCTGCCCCCTTAGCCCTGAGGCAGGCGTGCTGCCCTGGCAGCAGCTGGCACTGGGAGCCCTGGGCTGGGCAGTGCTCCAGCACTCCAAGGCTCACTTGGAGCTCCAAGAGGGGGCTCACTCTGTACAGAGCAGGTGCCTTTGCAGGACCACAGACACTGGAACAGCTCTTTGGGCAGAAGCGTGCTTGACTCAGAGTCACAGAACCAGAGAGTGGTTTGGGCTGGAAGGGACCTTAAAGGTCATCTAGTTCCAAAAGGCAGGGCACCTCACTGCGGTGTCTGCACCCTTTGCAAATAAACAACTAGGGGCCCTAGCCCTAGAACTTCAAAATGGGTATGAAAATGATTGCAGCATAAGGCAATATCTTCTAAAATGTGGTTTGCACCTTTTCATGAATCTGCAGATCACATAGAGGTGCAGAAGAGTGGATTTCTCTATTAGACAGTGAAAATTTTCTTTAATGTATTTGCTTAGGAGAGGTGAAATTTGATTCAAAGATGCTTTTGCCATTAGTAAGTGCTTGGCAGTGGTATTTCAAACAGCTCTTTTCTATCTGTGGCAGCTTTTACCTTTGCTTAAGCCTCACAAACCCAAGATTTACAAGCAAATGAACACTAAGTGACAATACGTAGATGATACCCTGTGCACTGGCTCTTTGGTGTAGAAAACTAAGGCTTGTGAGTTTACTCTCAAATTGACTGCCTAAGCCTGGATATCTGCTGAGATACTTTATCCTTTTATGAGGGTGAATCCAGAGTGCACTGAGTAATGCATAATAAAATTAGTTTGAGAGGGGAAAAAAGAGAGCAAAAAGATAAGCACAGTAAAATAAGCTCAAATGACTTCACTGTTCAGTAATGACTCCTACCAAATAACTGCATTGTAGTTTTATCTTTCCAACCAAGACTGTGTTAATGCTCTAAAATTAAATCTCTTGTGAAAGTTATCTGGAATTTCTCAAACAAGTTTTAAAGGGGTTTATTTTTTCATCAGAGGTCATGCCTCAAGAATTTGTAGGAATTCCGCCTGGAAAGTAATAATCAGTGGAAACTGGCAGTCAAAGCTAATTTATATTACTCTTCCAGATAAAAATTCCTTCCGTCTTAGACCTGCATTTCAAAAAAGATGATTATCACTCTTGAGAGAATACATCAGTGAAAAAAGAGAAGGAATGACTTAAGAGATGTCTCTCCTGCATCTGTAGATTTGGGGTTTAGGGTGGCTTTTTTATAATCCTTCCCTCTAAAATGTGTGAAGGATAGACAAAAGGGCAGGAAAGTGAGAAGGAGAGGTGTGTATGAGAAGACACCAAAGCAAGCTTAAGAAATCAGCTGTCAGGTAATTCCCCAGGAATTTCAGAACAAGGGACTTCAAAGCAGATTCTAAGACATTTCACCAAGTAGAGAGGCTAGAGCCTTTTCTTTGTGGGTTTTTTTTTGATTCTGCTTGTGGTGTCATACCATGTCTGTCACTACTGTACCTGCCTTTCTGGCAACACTCAGTTTGATAGGTAAACTGCTGCTAGAAGAAAAGTAAAACAATCTCTTTTTGGCTTAAAAAAAGATTCCAACTTTGCAGGCTGATGGGACAGTTGTCAGTCACCAGCTCTTGAACTCCCCCCTAAGCCACTGGTACTGGGCAGAGGCTGAAATGCAAAGCTCCTGATGCATTTGGAGAGTGGATCCTGGACCTGTCTGACCCTGGGTTGATGAGATTCAAATCAGTTTGCACTCACAAGATGAGAAGAACAGGTGTTGGGAAGAAATCAAACTGAAGGCATCTTTGGCAATGACACCTTAGGTGTCTGTCATGTGCCTTTACAAACGCTGGCCCTGCTGGCAGACCCTGCTGCCTTCAGTGTCCTAAACTGTCATCAAAAGTGGCATTAGGGTGTTCTGGTGCTTGGTGTTCGTCATCTCCTGCATGGCAGCACAGAGGGGTGGGCAGAGCAGCTTGTGCTTGGCTTGCAGCTGAAGCACAGATCAGCTGACAGCAGCACCAGCTTGCAGGACCTGCTTGCAGAAAAGCATTTCAAGCAATCCCACACAAAGGCAGCACGAGGCTGTTTGTCTGTTTGTTAGCTGGGTCTCGCCCTGAGATGCTGCCAAGTGCTACACAGCCCATGTGCACATTACTAAACAACAGGGTTTTGCTGTTCTCCTGCACAGTCATGCTAGGTCAGGTATTTTCCTGCTCAATCTCGAAGAAGAATATTTGCAAATATAGGAAGCCATCTATTTATTACAAATTTAATCTTTTTTATTGTAATATTTCAACAGGTTTTTTTTTCTTTAAATCTGTCAGTGTCACGCACATGTGAATTTGTGTGTATTTATTTTTTTCACAGAATTCCAAATCATAATTTTGGTGTAAGGCCATCAATAACCCCATGAGCTTCAGAAAGTAGGTAATCCTTTAGGAGTGGAAACAGAAGACAGATTTGCTTCCAATGGTGAGCTCATTCCTAGGTCACCATTGAAAGCAGGGAGAGAAACATGCTCCAAAATAAACAATGGCTTGAACTCGAAAGCATTTTTCTTTTAGGGTGCCCAGCTTTGCATGAAGGAATTCCTGTGAATTCTTCTCGACTGTTTTGAGGGTTGTTTTGGTTTCTCAGGTCATCAGTGTGCATTTCCAAAAAACACTGCAACAATGCACTGACTCTGTGATGCACTTTGAAGAAGAGCATTTAAAAGAAATATGTAAACAGATCTCTCACAGGTTTGCAGTTGCAGCTTCTTGGAGGAGTGGAGAACAGGGGAATGCACAGAAAACTAGTTAAGAACAATGCAAAGGACCATGACACAGTAAATGAGACAAATCCCAATGAGTGCCAGACAGACTAATTTCTTCTAACCTAGAGTTTAGCAGCACCTATTGGCTAGCAGATTACTGCGTAGACTGCAGTAATCGTCTTTCCAATAAATAAATTATTAAATGAGCTGTATTAAATAAAATACAGTCCCAGGTAGGCAGCACAGAACTGATTAAAGAAAATTCCAAATTGGTTGCTCTTAATAAAGCAAGAAAAGGCACCTGCTTGTGAAGGCCACACGTGTGAGGAGTATCAGGTTGAATAGTACCATGTGAGGACTTCCTGGATGGACTCCTTACCAGATTGAGTGATTTCTGTGGCAAAGGAAATCCCAGACATGAAAAAACCAGGCAGTTTCCCAGTGACCTGGCTTTCATTCAAAGGGTTATATGCCTTTTGGAATTCCAGGTCAGTGACTGGTAGGATATGGGTTGCCTCTGATTTTATGGCAGATAGTTGACAATTATCTGTAGCAAGAAGCAGCAGGAGGAAACCCCCACCAACACAATGAAATATTTGGTTTATAAAGAAGGAGAATAAACAGTTGGATGAGGTCAGATATTCCCAGTGGAGTGTATTCACAAATACAGAAAATGGATGGACTCATCTGCAATGACCAAGCAAACCCATCCTTGGTAATTGAGGTTAGGCAGGAACCAGGATTCACCTCTAGACAAGCACATAGAGAGGGATTGTGGTGGAGTTGTGGTCCCTTCTCTGAAGGGACAGAAGATGAGAAGGAATCAACACACAATTAACGGAGTGAAAGGTTTTATACCTGTGTTTTTAGGCATTTAAATATTAGGGCACTTTCCTGTTGTTGGGAAATAAGCAGTCTTTAATTTTTCCTTAGTGTTAGATGCCAAATTATGGGAGTGCTCCTTTCAGAAATAAAAGCAGAAGGTCAATATGATGGTGCTCCACCAATTTGTCTCAGCTTTATGAAATTTGTTTTGCTGATTTTTTTTCTGAAGTTGATGTATTTCTTTCCTGCATTTTTTGAATGAAAATGTTTATTATTTGATAAACTTTTAATTTCAAATATCACCACCTTTTAATAAACAACCCCCAAAAAATTTAATTTGAAACAAGGGAAAAAGAAGAGGTCAATGAATAAGAAAAGTTATTCATACATTTGTTTCAGAGACCTGAATCTCAAATTACCTTTGTGATTCATGCTCAGCATTGTCCTGCTTAGGCAGAAGTATGCTTCAGGGTTGAAAGCTGGGTCCACTGGGGGCCTCCTTCCTCCCTCCTGAATGGAGGCACAGGAAACTTGTCTTAAATGCATTTCCTCCCATCCATCCATCTGCCTCAGAGACAAGAGGTGGCCTCCATCCAACTCATTCAGTGATCTGCTCTCAAAGGTCTTTTAAAATATGCTGTCAAATAAACAAATTATTTAACTCCTGCTAATCAAATCAAAAAACCCCTAGCTATCTTTAAAAAAGAAATACTTTCTCACATAGTGACCTTTTCATTCCCAGCTCTCTAACTACACCTACCATCACTATCTAAGACTTATAACAATAACCGCTCACTGTCTTTACATGAATAATTGCCACAATGAAGATTATTTTAACAAAATAATACAGCCACAGAGAAGAAGTAAATCATGAATGCATAAACACTTAATTTAATAGGCAAGTCCTCACTGGAGATATTCAGGAACTGTCTGAACAAAATTGTGTGCCATGTGCTCTGGGATGACCCTGTTTGAGCAGGGAGTTGGACCAGTGACCCACTGTGGTCCCTTCCAGCCTGACCTATTTTGTGAAGAATTGTTCACTTGTCTCCCCCCCAGTATTAGAGTTCAGAGAGAATCATCACCTCAGAGAGAGCACAGGGGACCTGCTGGGACCAGACAGACACTCTTCCTGCAGAGGATGGCTTTCCTGGCTTGTGGCTCCCTGGCTGAGGTACACTGAACTGCAGGGAGGAGAATGGCTTGTCTTTGCAGTGCTGCTGCGACAGGGAGATGTGTCACTGGTGTCACAGCAGTCTGCACTGTCCTGGATGACTTGCCCCCTTGTCCTAGACTTTTTATTCTTCAGGGCTTCCTCTGTCACAGAGGTTCTGCACATTACTGCCGGTCATGATTAGCTGCTTTTTCAGAGCCACACTTTGGACGGCAATCAGCCTTCTTTGAATCATTCTGATCACAGGAATGAAAACCTATCATGGCAGCACTGAGGAGACACTCTTTGAATTTGGTTGGGTTTTGTATCAGCTGCTGTTCTGTGGGGTTAAATGAAGAGGCCAGCCATGAGTGATCTTTGTAGGCTCTTTGTATAAACCGACTTTGGGCTTGAGACCTGGGCTTCAACCCAAGCTCTCATTTCTCATGCTGCTGTGCAAGTCTGGTCTGCACCCCAGTGGGAACAGGCAGAGGAAAGCAGCTTCTCAGACAGGCAAATAAAAATGCAGGTTTAGGACATGTTTGAAACAGATTGTTACTGCCACAAACTTTGGATGATCATATAGAGGATTTAAGAAGCCTGGTAAGTCTAACAAGCAGTATAGCATCATGATGCATCAAGCAACAAGCATCATGATGAACACTCAAAAACCCATTTAAAGTGTGTTTCTCTGTTTCCAGAGAAGACAACAAGTGGGATTTTTTGCTTTCTAAATCTTTCTTTCTTCATTCTCTTCCCTGACTACAGTGAAAATACACTGAACTCTTCACTCTGTCTTGTTGTGCTGGCCTCCCTCTCTCCAGAGTGTCCAGCCTTGACATTTGTACCTGCCTTTCAGCAGAAAGCTGGACAGTCAGCTGAACAACCCATGTTCTGTGTTTATTTACTACCAGAGTGCTCTTGGCAAGGTCACCACTCAGGATGAGGGGAGAGAGGTTCACCCTGGAACCTCTGGCAAATGGCTTTATGGGTGATATAATCCAGTTGGAGATCCTGATTTATGGAAGGGAACTGGGCTGTGATGAACAAATTACAGCTCCCAGCACATATTCCAACTTCTGTGCTCAGGCAGGAGCTTTTAGGGATTAATTTGTACTTTCCTGAAAATGGTAACATTTTTTTGATGGGAATGGGAGAGGAAGAGAGGACCTTTTTCTCTTACATCCAGATTTTTTTTGAAAGAGGGCTGGTAGGATGATGAGAAGTCACTGCAATTTAGTTTTGGGGTTTTTCTTCTGTCCTTTGTAAGACAACCACAGGCTGTTCCCACCAGTCTGTTATTTTCACTCCTCATTTCTGCCTGTTCCTGAACTGTTCCTGTCTGCACCAGAAGATGAATCAGGCTTTTCCTTTGTAATTACATTTTAATAAAGAGTCATGGGTACATTGTCTCATACTGTCCAACATCACTCTGAATCAACTGGAAACACCTTCTGTAAAAACACCTTAGACACCTCTAGGAAATTATGGCATGACAATGATAATAAGGTGATTATGTTCTAGTTCCATTCTGAAAACTGGTGATACATAAGGGGAGGCAGATCAGATCCTGTTTTAACAATTTCTGCAACCTCAGGTTTTTTTTCACATTTTTTTTCTATCTAGGTTCATGACCAAAGATGCCATTACATCATGTAAAATTAATTTAAAGGCATTTTATGCAAGGGAAACTACAAAAAAATCCAGTCTCTTTTTAGATTAATTATATGTATATATAGTCTGAAAAAAACCCCTTCCTTGCTTAAGGGCACCTGACTAAAAGGAGTTTTAAAGGGGTGACATAGTGACTACTTCAGGTTAGGGATAAGAGATTGCAAATGAGAATATTTTTTAAGAGTAAAAAATCTTGTACATTCGCATATTAAAGAAACCCTCTGAGAATTACTCATCACTAGTTCTGAGATCCACAATACCTGAAAAAAAATTAAAATTTTCTACGTAAATATAAAAATGTACTTAAAATTCAATAGTTATTTTCTGAAAGACAGAATTTGTAATGTGCTATATAAATATAAATATATATACAAATATCTATTAAAGGCATACAAACAAAAACAGCAGAACCAAAGGGTTTGTTATTGCCCAACTCACTGTAACTATATTTCAAAGCTTCAGCTTAGCTATTGTACCATTGGAAGGTCAATAACTGGGTTACAAAAGAAAAGGACAAAACTGAATAGTAAACTTGGTTTCTTGAATGAAATTTTGCTCAAGATAAGGAAAGATTTTGTACATTTTTAATATTTCTGTGTAGGAAGAATGATTACTGCAGCACTTGAAAAAAAGCCATATGATATTTATTTTTTAAAAGAATCATAATTTGATTTGAGCAATTAAATTGTGGTGGTAGCTCTGCCTAAGGTTAGTACATGGAGCTGTAACAAAGCTCCTGGTTTAAAAACCTGATTCCTCCTGTGACTCACAGACAAGTTCTCCCTTAGTATTTTTACTCTCTCAGGAAATTTAGTAAAACCTCCCTTGATAACAGCAGCTCTGGTAGCTGAGTTACTGGTGTTTCCCAGGAGGAGATGCATCTGTACCTTATTTTCCTTGTCTGCAAATTATTAATATTATCATCTACCTCATGCAAATGCTTTGAAACTCAGCAGATTAATGATGGTATAAAAAATGAGGCAAAACAATTTTGAGTAAAGGCCAGATGCAAGCTACCACCTGTGAGGTAGAAGGTGTTAATCATGTTTTATACTTAGTACCTCATGATTCACAATTAAGTTTTAATAGTATAGACCCCTCTCACAATCAAGGGCACTATGAAGCGTTCAAACCGAGAAAGCCTTGTGAAAAACAGTTCAGGCATCATCTTTAAGTGAATGGAAAGGTCTGCAGTGAGTGGCCAAACCGAGACACTCAGCCTGCCCTGCAGACCAGACAAACGCTCAGGAAATGACTAAAGCAGGACATTCCTGCTCACAGGAACTGGCAACGGGGACAGAAGTCAATGGGCAGAGCTTCTGGGGTTTGGATGACTGGCTGTGGTCACTTCACATTGTTTTCCATAGCGCTCACCACTTACTTTCAAAATACCCCATGGCACGCAATAAATAAATAAATAAAAAATTGGGTTCAGAGCCTTTACAATAAATTCTAATGGTTAAACCAGTCCCATGAGGTTAGGAATTCATTCACATTAGTTGGGGGCTGAAAATCTTCAAATGGCACTCTGTTTTTCTGTAATGTCTTCAGAAAGAATATGAAATTTCAGTTTTTGTAGGAAGAATGCAGTTTTTTGTTTTGCATTAATCCATTGTTTGTCAATATTGTACCTGTCCCCAGTAAACTATTCTTTCACTCACTGTCCTTGAAAGGTGCTGGTGAGAAGACAGAATAAATCAAAGAAAATGAACGCTTTTTTAAAAAATTTTTTACATTGTAAGAAAAGTCATAGCTCTGCATTACCCCGACAGTTTCAGCCTTTAGTTTTGAGAGTTCTTGAGAGTACTCCATGAAGTGAGTGTTTTAGAATCGGTATCACCTAAATGGATTTTTCTTTTACCACAAGTATTATAAACTCCTGCCAAGGCTGTCAGATTTGCATGAAAGTGATGCTGCTTTTTTTTATCAGACTTTGTAACAGCTCCAACATCTATTTGAGGCAATAAATACATGCTTGCAGCAAATATACTCCCACTGAAACAAAACATGTTCTGTGTGGAAGGTGGCAATTTTCTGATCCTACAGAAAATCAGTGCTACATTTTCATGGAAATATATAGTGGCTGTGGAAAATAGATTTTGAACATATTAGAAGAACATATTAGAATTAAATTTTAATTTTTTAAATCCTTTTCTTAAGGATGCAGACATGTTGGAGCAGGTTTTTCAAAAGTGTCTAACCATATAGGATCATTTCTCTGACAGAAAGTTTCATCAGTTAGTTTTCACTATCTCTGTCTCTATTAGTGGTTGAACATAAAATTTAATCCATAAAATCTGGACCAACTGGCTCTCCACATAAAATATCTCAAAATATTTTGTAAGATACAAAATATCCTGTTCTCTTCCTCCACCAAAATTTCCTAGCTTCTGTGAACAGCAGAGTGAAATTTTGGGCTGAAAAAGATTTTCATCTTTATTTTATATTGACTGGGTTAAAATTCTGTTTTTTTGAAAAAAAAAAAAAAAAAAGACAGTGACATTTAGAAACCTCAGCCTCACATAAACCTTATGTGATTTTAGCCTCTAGGACCTAAGGGAATCAGAGAAGTGAGATGTGGTGTTTTCAAATTTTTTTTTCTTTAAATCATTAAATTAAACCTATGGGTGCCTGTCTTGAGACATTATTGATGTTTTAGAAAGATTTAATCAGGGAAAAAGGTCTATGGCAATAATCTAACTGATCTATGACATGTTTTATTGTCTATTCTTTGTCTCAGTCTCACTCCTCCTTGGAGCTTAAGCGACACTCTGCAGTGCTTTGTCAAAATCCCCCCTGCACAAAGGCAGCTATGTCCTAGTGACTGAGAGGCTGCAGATCTGCTTTGTGTGAAGCTACTAATGAGCTAGTGTGTTGTTCCTGCTTTGGAAAGCTGATATATGTGCCCTGACACAGGCTTCAGCAGAACAGCCATGGGACTGAAGCAGCTTTATTGCCCGGACCAGAGGTTTTCCCAGGAAGGAGGCAGGCACACAATGGGGATGCTAATCTACTGTACTTCTGAGCTCCCCTGAATGACCTCACTGCTGCAGACAAAACTCTGCCTATTAATCCTTGCCTGTGCCCAAATCATGCTTGGTTTTGGCTAAAACTGCTTTGAAGGGTAAAAATTAGCATTTTGCAGATAACTGAGCTTGTGATCCTGCTATTTAGCCAATGAGAAAGAGGATTAGGATCATCAGACAGAAAGCATCTGCCATACTAGATAGAAACAATCATCATTCACAATGCAAATACAATTTTAGTAATCATAGTGCAGAAAGTTTTCATTTCGCACTCTGCAAAAAAACATAGGTAATGCAAATATCTTTGACTTTTTTATTTTAATTTCACCTTATTAAAAATTGAGAGCACTTGGCCAACAACACAGGTTCTTGGCAAGTTAACAAATATACACAAGGAGAAGAAAAACTTGAGGGAAAAGAAAGACAGCTCTCCTATCTTTTTTCTTCCTTCTTTCAACAAATAGTTTTGTTCACTGCATCCTTATTCAAAAGTTTTGACTGTAAAATAATGAAGTGCAGTGATTTTATTATTTTTTTTATTTAATCAAAGATAAAGATACATATGAAAAGCAATGAGAACATTGAAGAATGCAGTAGGCATCGACACCCCTGTTATGACATTGCTGTTGTTATTCTCTCTCTTTGATACAGACCACAGACTGGGGAGGGACCTCCTGGGCTCTCGGGCCACTCAATAAGTACATTATATGACTAACTAACCACGTTCCCACTGAAAGTAGGTCAGGGTTTCACCCGTTTCTCCTGACCAAAAGACTGTTCCAGACCCTGTATTTAAGCTTCTTCTAAAAGCTTCGTTTATTCATGAATTGTTCAAGCTCATTTGTTCATGGGCTAAGAATATCCTCTAAGTAATTCTTTCCTTTCCCCTTAATCCCCATGACTGGCTCACCCAGATCAATCATCATTCTCATTTTTCTGTGCTGGATAAACCAGGGTTTATCTTCCCCTCCCACAACATGCAAGCTGTAATTGAATTAATCCTTCCAGAACTCTGGAGTGCAATATTGATGTCAACTCACCAGAAATCTTCATGGTGGTGGTGGTGCTTCTCCTATTTTTGAAATCTTGTGAAGCAAATAAGGTTGAAAGCTTCCCAGAAAAAGTTTATCAACAAGGATATCAACAGCATCCAGCTCCTCACAATTTAGGAAATTTTAGAATTGTGAATCCCTACTTTCTTGAAAATACTTTGCAAAGGAAAGGGACATAGTCCTAACCAGACCTATATTTAACTAAATAACTACTCCCATTATAGGCAATTTAATGTCTTTTTCCAGTCTTATCTCTCATTTAGCTAGGGGGCCAGGAGCTGGAAGGCAAGTTTTGCTTCCTAATTCTGCAATGCTCCAACAGCAGCATTGTTTGGAACAAGTTCAGGGATTCATCTGAACGTAGCTGCACAGCAATACTCAAAATTCTCTTCTGCACCAGCTCTCCTCTTAGTGTAGCAGGTAAAATTAGGGACAAAATATTAGTTAAAAGGCAAATATATTCCAAGAAAATATTAAAACAATCAAGAAAGATATTAAATAAAAAATAAAATTCATAAAAATAATCCAAGTTCCACTGAAAACCTTTTCTCCACATAAGAAGCAATGCATGTTGCTTCATTCTTTAGCTAAGTTTTTAAGACATTATTTTCCTCTAAAAGCTGAGATAAAATTTTAATTGAACCTTGCTGATGAGTTAGTCATGAAATGTAAAATGGAATGTAAAAATACACACTATTTCAAAAAAGTGACAGAAATGGGCGTTTCTCAAAGGAAATCTTGCATTTGCTTGCATTTGAAAATTTCTCATTGTGAAGTACTTGGATGTTTGCTAAATCATTCCTGTCCTTCGTGGAGTCTAAATAGTGTGTCAAAAATACAGCTGCTCACCTACCAGGAGGACAGGAAAATGCCACCCAGCTTCAAACTCATGGAATACACTGCCTGACTCCAGGCACTGACTTTGCTGCCGTTTGAGGACCTCTGCAGCTGGAGAAGTTTGCAGATGTGGTCACAAAGCCCCCAGGCAGCTGCTTCTGCAGGCAGCCTGCACAGCTGGGGGCTACCAGAGAACTTGGGAAAACCACTCGTGTTCTGACCAGTGAGCTGCCTGCTGAGTCAGGACATGGCTTTTCTTCAAAGCATTGAGAGAGCCAATTCCAGTCTATGGTGAGAGAGCTAGAAAGAGTTCAATTTTTAGTTCATTCTGGGGATTTAAAAATATTTGGAGGGGTCTGGAATTAGGTAGAACCCCATCTGGAAGACAATTTGTTCTCTCATTTCTTTTGGAAAAAAAATTGCATAATGTTCCTCAGTTAAATATGCACCCTCAAGTCCTGTAATCCTTTGTTAACACTCTTATAATAGATGTATGATAAAAAACACAACCTGTAACAAGAAAAAAAATAAACAAACACCCCCTCCCCCCCAAGTTTTCCATTTGGCTCTCTGGTGTTCATGCACACAGGTTTTATGAAAACTGCCAGGTCAGTATATAAGTCAGGTTTGATTAGGTGTCAATGAACAGATGGAAAATGAACACAATTTTACACATGTAGAAATCAAAAATACTCACTGGCAAGACTTGTAGTTGCAGTTGTGACTAAGAAAAAGAGGTTTTTTCATCCTTGTTTGGTTTGGTTTATCTTCATCTTTTTAATCTCCTTCTCAGATGAGGCTTAAAAATAGACAGAATTATATTTCTCCATAATTTTTAATTTTTAAAGCATCTTGCCCTTTGTCCCCCTCTTTCTGAATTTACTGCCAAAAAGCCCCAGGAGCCATAGACTTCTACTCTGTTTATACCTCCATTATTTTCCTGGAGAGAGGCATTTCAACACAGAAAACTTTTTGAAAAAAAAAAAAAATTTCAAAACTTCACATCTTCAACCAAGGTGTTGAAATACCTGCTAAATATTCCTTTGTGGTCCTCGAGGAAAACACAAAACACAGACTTTCAATCATAAACGCTAACACAAAGCAGACTATCACAGTTTAAAAATGGAAGAGAAACAAAAGTCAAAATCAAACATGGATAAGCTCATGTCTAAGCTTGCCATTTGGTGAAATGAGGTAAAAGGACACATGACAAATTATGTCCTCCCTCATCATTTTTAAAACTCAGGTCCTGATCACTCCTGGAATGAGGGGAAAGCAATGGATGCAAATTCAGCCTGAGGACCATCACTCTATGGTGATGCTTCTGTGGTTGCCAATACTTTCTTGTAAATGTCTATGTGGCACCAGAGCCTCATGATAGAAGGGAATGTGACTACTTTAACCTAACCAGGAAAGATCCTGTTCCACAAACCTTCATGTTTTGAAGGGTTGTTGTAAGTGGATGAGTGTGTTTTTGTTTTAAAATACTGTTCCACAGTAATCAATAGATGAAAATTGGTTTTGGTCAGGAAATTAATCATAGAATGGTTTGGTATTGAAGGGACCGTAAACATCATCTAGTTCCAACCCTCCTGCCATGGGCAGGGACTGCCTTCCACTAGAGCAGGTTGCTTAAAACCACCAACCTGGCCTTGAGCACTTGCAGAGATGAAAGAAAACACCCAAGTCTTAGAGTTATCCCACTCGTGCTTAATGCTGGGAAAAGATTTCACTTATGTGCAGCTGTAACATGGCTGTTGAAATTAATTAGATTTCATTCTAATTTCTTTATTTGCTGGAGAAATCCTATGCTTAAACCATTACTCTGGCTTATATTTGTAAAACCAATGACAAAGAGAACAAACAATTGCTTTATGCTGACCCAAAACAATTAAAAAGTGAGATTCCAGCAGTAAGCAAATGATGCAGCTAGAGAGAGAGCACAAAATATTCAGTACAGGTGGGTGCATGGGGAAAAGGGAAATGATATAGAAAATTGAGGCATTTATAATCCCTGCTTTTCAACATCTTAAAAAAACATGTGATGTGTTTATAGTGAGGTTTTCTAATTCTTATTCAAATATTTTTTGCTCAGCTTATCCTTCATTTGCACCACTTGTGTGTAAGTCTGTTTCAAAAATATGCAGAAGCAATGTGCTAGAAAGTTTTTTCTGCATGGTAAAAAGTAGTTACAGAATTATGGTAAGGTATAGTGGCAAATCTAATTAATGATTTTGAGGGAACATGTGGATTTCAAAGGAGTCAGAAAGCAATGTGTGCAACAAGCTGGTTCCCAGGGCAACACAAGCTTATTTAGTTTAGGGAAGGTATTGCTGATATTTCAGAAATACAAAATGATGGTGACTGATTTCTATTACCAGTAGAGAGATCCACAGAGACTGAAAATTCTGTGAGGTTTCCAGAATTTTCTTTCTTTGGAGAAAGTAATTGAAGCTGCATCAAGCACACAAATCAACAATGTCTGTCTATCACATCCAGGATGAAGTAAAATCCACTGAATATTAACCTAAGAAATACTCAGAACTAGTGAAAGAGATTAAGGAGCCAATGCACATATTAAGCATCTTCTGAAACATTTCAGGGCATCAAAGCACACATCAGAGGGCAGAGTTTATCAGTGCCTACTGCTGAGGATCCACTTCCAGAACTTGTTTTCTGTTTCTTTTGGTTTTTGCTCCCTGTTGTCAAGAATGAACTCAAGACCAGGTGCCACCGTCCTTCTTCACTGGCCTTTGCAGTAAGTCATCCTGTATTTCTTATTCCTCCACTCTGTCAAAGCCCCCCATATTTATTTGTTCTCAGTCTTTATGCTGTAACTGAGGGCTCCCCTGTAAGCAACATCTCAGCCTCTACAATCATATTGTTTCCCTTTCTCCTATGTAGTGCACCCACCTTCATTGCAACAAAATTTGAAATCTGATCCTTTTTTAAGATCATAAACTTTGTCCTTCCCTCATAAAAAAGGCATTTGGCTGTATGCTACCTAAATTCATTCCTTTCTCAGTGACTGGAATATACCACTAATTACTGGGAATAACCACAGGTACAATAATTAACTGACATTCCAGTCAGCGTTTGGGTCACCAGACTGTGAGATAACAAAGGACAAGTCTTGTCTGGTGGAGCTTGAGTCAAAGAGTTTAGTGAATGACATAAGGTAGCAAAAACTGCAGAGAGTAGGTGGAAGCAGAAAAGTGAGACTAAGATTGTGATGCTGCATTAGAAGCAGGAATCTCAGAATCAACATTTCTGACATAGAAGGACAAATCTTGCTCTCATAGTTACATCCTACGTCAAGACTGATGAACCAAGAAAAAATTTGTTGGAAATTCTATGGAGGAAGGTACTAAAGGGTCCCAGACTAAGCTGGGTGTATCAGCAGAGAAGCTGCAATGGCCACCAGAACTGAAATGGGAAATGATGACCTGACACCACATAAAATAAGGAAGCCTAGACACAGATCAAGTTTGCTCTGTTTGGTCTGGAATAAACAAAGGGGATTATTCCAAAGTATTTTGCTGCCGCCAGGTAAATACTTTCAAGCCACAAGATCATGCTTTGGAGAGCATAAAGGCAATAAAAAGCTGACAACAGGCATGCTACAAATACACACAAATTGTATGAATACCACCTTTTATAGATCACCTTTTGCTGTCTGAGGGAAAAGTGAAATCACAATGAGGATCACCATCATGAATGAAGGGCATTGAAGTGGCCTACACGTGCCCTGGAATTGCCAGATGACATCATAGTATAGCTCAAGATGGATTTCACATTGATGTAAAGCACTGTTTAATTTCAAAAGTGTAGGTATCTAACAGCTCTAAGACTTGCCTCATGGACGTGAAAAGAAATGTTTACTTTTGCTAGCAATTACTTGACTTTCCCAATTATCCAGAAAAATTACCTCATTGTAGCACATAAATGTGCATTGGAGACTCTGTATGTAAGCTATAAAAAATATGGCTTTTCAAAATAGATATGCAACAGGACTGAGATACTTGAGCCCTAGACACACTCAGTAGTGTGAATAAAAGGAACTTTTCTAGAGTTGTTACCAATCAAACCACACTGAACACTTACAGAAACATAAGAATATCTCCCAAAATGTTTATAATGGTATCTGGTTTATTTGCAGATAAACAGCCAGGAGGGAGGAAAAAGACCAAGCTTTTGCACTGTCTGAGAAACAAGTCTTTACTTTCAACTTCCTTCTACAGCCCTTAGACAGCTCTCACTATCTGCTTTGTGCTGGCACTTTGTTCTGCTTCACATTGCCAGCATGTATATAAGATCTTGGGATGGGCCTTCATTGGATCAAAAAAAAATATCTAACCTATTGCCTCTTTCAGGCTCTAAACAAAACATAAATAAATAAATAACCTGTGGCTTTCATTAATTCAATTTACCTTTAAAACTTTCTGCAGGTGACATTTAGTCATTTTTTGTTGCAGGTTCAGTAGGAAGGCAAAAGCTGTAATGTTCTTCTGTGGAAAGGTATTTGGTGCCTCATACACGGTTTGAAAGGTTGACAGGGCTTCTGTATTTACCATCAGGGCAAGCACTATTTGAAAGTACACTTTTTGGACAAGAGGCTTGTGATAGAAACTACTATAAGTCCAAGTGAATGCCTGCCTGAAATTAAATGAACTTACCTGTGTGTTAGCTGCTTTAAAGTGAAGAGGTTAACAGACATTTCCTATAAATTTCTTTTTCCTTACTTACTTGCAACCCTCCATCCTCCTCCATTCAGCCATGGCCTGTTTTGTAAATCCTATGAATTTAATCTGTGTAAATTAGGAAAGAGTAGGCAAAGGCTGAAAGACAATCAGTGATGCCAGCTACAAACAACTTCTCATGGCCCTCAGCAGCCTAAGAGAGCCACGTAGGCAGTAGGTGCATGCATGCTCAATACGTGTGTGTGAAAAAAACGGGTTATGAATCAGCCTACTAAATATTTATAGGGTTCAGATCAGTCCTGTAGGTATTCATTCTTGCATGAGACATTGCATATATTTTCCCAAATAAAATAATACAGTGGAGACTGACGGGATAAACTCATGGGTGGCACTGAAAAGTATGATGCAAACATAAGCTTTCACTACTGTCACCTTCTAATGCCTCTCTGTAAAATATTAAAGGAAAAATTATCATCAAAAGAAGTTCGCATGCAAGATTTTGACAGAGCTGGTTAATATGCACAGTTGTCCCAATAAATCATTAAATGTGTTTGCAGTGAATTCGTAAATCACTATGTGAGGCATTGAAATAACTGGCACTACTGTTTTGGCTCAGTTACCAGTTTTACATCAGGGAATTATTTTCCAGTTTTTTTCCTCTAAGTCGCCGTAATCATGTGCTGCAGTTGAATCTAAACTGAATGGCATGCACAATAAATGTGCTCCCTCACTGAGATCATGCAAGCACTGTAAAATGTAAAAGAAAACAGTGGAAGGCACTGAAGTGGTTCACACTGTGACCTTTCATAAACCAAGAAGAGAAAAATAGCAGAAGAGCAAAATTTGCCAGATTTATCTGCTCCTTTTGGCTCAGTAACAAAGACTATGTTTGCTTGTCTTGTGAGGACATCTATGGTGCAGGAAGAAGCCTTACCTGAGCAGAAATGAAATCCCAGCTCAAAGTCTTTCATCCACTCACAGATGCAATCCTGGTGGGTCTTTTTTTACAGACTCTTCCATCTAAAGTGATGACCCTTGTTGCAAAAGGAGTCACTGGAGAGAGCAGACACTGACTTGCAAAGTAAGCAACTTGCTTGGAGCCTAAAGGCTCATTCTGCATCTCAACAGGAATCCTGCCTGTCACAGCTCTGTTATTGCTTGATCTTATGCTATGTAAAATCCACAAATCTTAGAAAACAAAATATCTACAAATGCCAGAAGGGACATTAGCATCTCTCAGTCTCTTCCAAATGTAAACAGCTACAAATCAAAAGCTAATCTTACAAAGTGCCCTTATCAGTGTTTAAAAACAATCAGGATCCTATAACACAAGGTTATCTGCTCTCAGTTGATTTTGGTTCTTGTATTAACAACAGATACATGGAGCAGGCCAGAGAAAAGTGAGTGGGACCAGCCCAGAGAAGACCTTGTTTCTGCTCCCAAATGTGCTTCCTGGCTTCCTGCACAAGACAGGCTCTGCCATGAGCACCATTGAGCAACTATACCTATCCCCAGTTATTCATTAATAAGTCTGACTGTTTTACAGGACGGGTGATCTCTTTGGCAAGCTTTAGAGTAAAACCAATGCAAAGTGACAAGGCTGATTGCTGTAATGAAGAGGTATAAGCAAAACCCCAGTTCTCCCTGTTTCTTACCCTCTACAACTGTCCTTCAGCTGAAGCAAACAAAAAAACCCACCTTAGCTTTTCATAATGCTATATAATCTTCTGAGAGTTCTATTTACCAAAACATCCTAATTGACATCTCCATGCTCACAATTTTTAAGATGTAAAATTATGTACATTGACTGAAAATGCATACATCAGTTTATTTATATTTAATACACACACATTTACACAAAAGCTTGCAGATTGTAGCCTTTGTAGCTTTCACTGCATATTAAAGAACATACAATCATTCTCTGCTTTGCAATGGAAATATACTCTTCTAAAGTAATGGTTTACTTTTGAAAAACAGGAGCTAAAAATATTAAACTCTTCTGATTTAACTGTATTTCTCTCTTTCAGACTATTTCTAATTTTATTTTCCAAAGGAAAACTAAACCACTAAAAGTAAATAGTTGGAAGCCTGTTTTTCTCATTTGGTCATATACATACATGCCTGTTTCTCAAATCGTCAATTCTGCTACTTCTTTTTCTTCCATACTGATGCTCCCTTTGGTAAAATGAATTCAGGTTCATAGGAAACAAATAGGTTGGAAGGGACCTAAGGAGGTCACCTGCTCCAACTTCCCCAGAGCAACACCTTCTTCAATGTGGGGTCTGGTCTGGTTGAGGTTCGAAAAGCCCCAAGGAGGGATTGATTTTCCATGGTGTTTTGCCACTCTCATGATGAAGAGTACGTTCCTTGCATCCAAACACAATTTCCTTCGTTAGAAATCATGATCATTGCCTCTTGTCTGTCTGCTATGGTGTCTTTCAGAGAGTCTGAAAAAAATCTCCAGAAATTCCCATAGATAATGAAAGATGGCACCTGGACCCCTCAACACCCATAACTAAGCAAACCAGGTTCCATCAGGAATTCCTAGAACCTCTCATTCTCTAGCCTTCTAACCATTGCAGCAGCTCTTCTTTGCACTTGCTCCAGTTCATCACTTTCCTGAGGTCTCAACACTACACAGCTTTCCAGATGCAGCTACTGGAATTCACCTACAAAGTCAGCTGGAATAGCTCAGCTCCTCAGTGAGGGCTAAAGAACTTTTCCTGCAGCAGATTATGCAGCTCTCCTACACTTCCATTCAGTGAAGACCTACAGGTACTGTAACTTCTGGCAAAAGGTAGGTACAACTTTCAGCCACCTCTGGACAGGAGTGTTTATCTCCTGCTCTGGATCCTTTTAAAAGGGTCTTTATCTATGACGTTAAGGCTAATTTTCAGGCACCTGTCCCTCATATCTTGATTTAAAATCATTCCCATTACAGTCCAAGGAAGTTTACCAGCTGCTCAAGGAGAACTCCAGAAGTCCCAACTGCCCCAAGAGCTTGGGGAGTTGTTACAGGGCTGAAGGCAAAACTGCCCATATGAAATAGCTAAATTCCAACCAGCTAGGAATATACCATGTCCCTGAGTTCTTAATGCCAGAAAGCACCACAAATCCATTGGAATGCAGTAAAAGCAATAATAATAAACAAAACATTTCATCTTCAAGGAGGCACTCAAACCAGAAAAGCAAGGCTACGTTATTTTCCTGTGCCCTGGCCCCATAATTTGTAACAGGAATACCACGGGGCCAAATGAATGGTGTTGCAAGTCTTGCCCTAAGGACTGAAGTAGCTAAACAGATCATTTGCAAATGGCTATAAATAACCCACATGTTGATCTTCAGCTTCCTGCAGCCTGCGCCAGTATGAGAAATGGCTCCAGGAATAATTCCAGAAAAAAGCCCTGTCCACTTGCTGACTTCCATTCTGCCTTTTGCTTTCACATCTACTTTCAGATAAAATTGGTCCTGTTGGAATACTCTAGCATATTGCAATGCTGTGAAAAATCACATTGCTGCTCTGTTTCTTCTGCCTTGGGAAAGAAAAACAATCCTGATATTACCATCTTGAAGTGCTTTTTCATCCACTTGGTCAATGGGTTTGGATGGAGTCTGACACAATGTTTCTATTCTGCAGAACAATACTGTAAGAACCCTTATCACTTCACATGTTTTGTGAGTCCCCATTTGCTGTAAATTCCAACCCCATTTGCTGTAAATTTCTTCCATAAATCTTCAGTGTAACTGTCCTCAAGCCAGTATTCCATTCCCCAACACCTTCTGCCATAGAAAACAACACTTTGAGCATCCCCATTGGTAAATCTACCGATTGAATGAAACCAATTGCGCAGTCAATATGAAAAAGTCCAATGGCAATATAGGAAGTCAGGAAACACTGGACAGATCCACCAGAAATTACTGGGGGGAAAATCAAATGCCTGTATGGAAAGTGTTGTAATTTAGTTTTATTCCAGGTCTAAAAGTGGAAAAACTTAAAGCTTCATACTACTTTACAGCAGTGCCGTTCAGTGTCTGCCAATGTTTCCATTATGAACTGCAATTTTCAGGGGTTTATAACTCAGCCATAAAAATTTGCTTTGGTATGAAGCTAGAAATAAAAGCTCTCCACCCAAAAAAATAATTCTCCTCCCTGCCTCCCAACCCCCCCTTTTTTAAGCAGAAAGTTAAATTGGATTTTGTTATTCTTAAGCCAACTCATTTAAAAAAAGGTAACTTCTTTTGTTACTTTTTGTACTATCACAAACTATAGACAATCTTGGGGGATTTGGAGTTACACCATATGACAAACCACATACAATTCACAATCAATATGCTGCAAGAGGGCAAAACTCTTTTTGGTTTGCATTAAAAATGTGAACAACATTGCTAAGAGGTGGGCAGTAGTTATTCTGTGTAACTTTGCTATTGCAAGATCTCATCCAAAGGCCTCTAACCCAGTTAAACATTGAGCAATAAAAATTATATAGACCTACGAAACATGACATAAGGCAAGGCTGAAGAACTTAGATTTCACCAAGGAACTGAATATCAAGGAATAAGTGACAACCATTTCCCTAATATGAAAAACAGAAAAAAAATTGAAAGGAGGATGGTGATCAGATGCTTTCCAGGTTCACCTCAAAAAGTATAGTAAAAAAAAAAGGTTTATTTGCAAGAATAAAGTTTTAAGTTACATGTTGGTAAATTCACATGGCAGTGAAGTCATGCGGTGGAATCACCCTCATATTGACCTGGTCATATTACTTAGCAAATATTCCTCTTGAGGCTGGATAATCATTTGAAGTTGGTGGTGAAATGTAGCACTCAAATACAGGTTACACACATATAGCACTCGGATACATAACCCCAAGGTTTTATGACCAGCTTAAAAAATCCCCAAATTATCTTTTTTACTAAAGATAATTAGTGTTTGGTTTCTTTTCTTTGCTTTGGATTTCTAGAGATTTTAAAGCATATTTTCAATTTTCATGCAATTCAGATTAAAAACTTGAAATGCTAATAAGTAAAAATTCTCACAGAGTCATGACTTTAAATGAGCTACAGCTTTACGAAATACATCACAAAATCATGACATTTGCAATGGAATGGCACAAGCTTCTAGCTCTGCATTTAGTCCATTATGCAGATGCTTTGCTTTCCACATTTTATTTGGGACAGAGCAACTAAACAGAGAAGTTTGGGGTTTTTTACAGTGTATCTTTTGTTTCACTTTGCTAAACTAACATACCTTTCAAGTGTCATTTTACCAACAACTTCCCAACCTTTTCCCAATGAATTATACCCTATATATCCAAAACAGCAGTCATCCACACAAGTTGAACCAAATTTGGAAATCAATTTTTTCAATCTTTTGGGAAAGAATGAAGAACTTCTTCTGAAATTATTAGCAAGAAATATTTGCTGGCTTCTAGTCCTTTATCTGGTGGCTTATCACAAAAGCTGGGAGTTTAATACAGTGTAAGAACACTGATTTATAATTTGAAAGATTACAAAGCTTTGAAAAGCTTCTGACCATGCTTAAAATTTGGCTGAGGGATCAGCTGAAAATGCACTTTATTTAATGCACATCACATAAATTTTAAATACTTCTGATTCTTTCCTAAAGAGAAGCTTATCTCCAAGTGGTGGCTGGGGAAAAGATCATAACCTTCCGTCTCTCTCAAAAGCTTCTGACATTTTCTACTGCCCCGCTTGCTCCTTAAGTATTACATCTTCTCTGAAATGTGGTTATGTCCCCCAGAGCCTTTCCTCTGAAGGTTATTCACCACCTCTGCTGTCCTCCCTCACCCTCTCCAAGCATGTCTCATTAGATTGCATCATGCCTGGTATCTCTGATATCTGATTCCCAAGTACTGACTGTCAACATCAAAAACTATTCTGGCTCCCCACATTATTCATTGCTTTTGATCCTATAAAACAAACAAACAAACAAACAAAACAACAAAAAACCCCCAAATCAACCCACAAAACAAAATAGCAGTACATGTCATCTGTCTTCCAAGAAGGTCAAATCCTCTGGGATCCTGTTTTCCATCCATACATATTGCTATGACAGCTCACCTCTCAGTGTACCTTAGGTCTCAGGTTGCAACATCAGATCCAAACACACTCAAGACCTAGAGGTTTTATCTCTGCATCTGGTCTGTGCAAGGAAATCCCAGCTTATCTCTGAGTGAAGGGGCAACATCTCCACCTAATTGCAGCCACCCAACCTCAAAGCATGCTAACAGGCTAATGTTACTCTGGTGCTGACCTCACATGTAATACCCTGGTCATCCATGTGCCAATCCTGCCCCTGCAGGCAGAAGAAACTTCTTGAACATTTGGCTCCTGCCCTTCCACTCTCAATTCTTCCCTGAGTCCAAAACACTGCTCACACAAAACAGCCATGCAGAGATCTGGGCTCCAAGCAGAAAAACACTTTGGGAAGGGACTAGATAACTCTTCCCAGATAAGACCAAAGGGAACCTAGGGTGAACCGCTAAATAATTTGGCTTTCATTATCTTTGACAGTACAGACTACACTGAAGTTTGGGTTTGCCTTGAAACAGTTCAGACAACTGGTCTGAGACCAAAGTTCTTTGGCAAAAACATGTGTTTAAGTATGAGGTGCCAGACTTGGGGCACTTACCTGGTAAAAACAGTGCACAAAGTCCATGTGCCATCAAACACATGATGACTGAGCTTGGATTTTACACAGTGAAGTCACAGAGCTGCACAGATTCCTCTGCTCTGGACAGCGCCCCACAGAGCACAGTGCTGCAGTACAGACACTGCTCCATGCTCCATGCAGGACTCAATGCCCCCAGGCTGCCCCCACTCCTCATTTTCCCCTCCCCACCACAATTTTAACAAAATAGACAGCAGGCTGCAGTAGCTGCACAAAGCTCTGATTTTTCAGTCTAACACACTTGAGGTTCCCTAGACCACATCTTGCCTCCAGCTAAGGAATTTTCAAGACAAGTAACAAAATGAAGCAATACTATTATAAGCAGCCTTTGGGTGGGTTACAAGGCATGCTGCTGATGACTGAGTAACTTTAATCACCTTTAGAGCCCTGCAACTTCCCTGAAATAATGCAAAATGTTATTCTGAAATGGAATTTGTACACAGAAAGCAAGGAAAACAGACTTTCTAATTTACCAGGCTTACAACTATGATTAGTACTTTAATGGTGGGGCAGAATGTTCTCATTACATCAGTGGGTCTATAATTAGCCCCTAACTCTGTTTTTGAGGGACTAAGAACATCTTTCAGCTTGCCAGTAGTGGTTATATGAATTTGAACACAAGTGCCCCTGCTCCAGCAGTCAGCACTATGCCACCATTTCACCTACATTTTTTTGACGCTTCTAAGAAAATAATAATTAAAAGCATACTACTGAACTTTTTGACATCATCTGTACTATCCAGGAGAAGCAGATCCTCACATGAGGTCAAGCCCCCAGTGACTCCACTCATGTAAGGACATTGTCTGATGTATTTTGGCACAGTTTAACTGGTCCTAAATGAGCTCTACCAATTTACAGAAGGAACTGGCACAGACAACTCTGCTCTGCTCTGTATAGTATTAACACATCCTCCTAATTATTTATTGAAAGAACATTTTATTTTCCTGCTGCTGTCCTAAAACCAAGTCCCTCCAAGGTGGTCTCCATACAGTGTCTGGTGCTGGATATTAAGCTGCTTTTGAGTGCTTTGAAGTTCTGCGTGCCACCATCAGCTAACCTGACCAGGTCTGGCCAGCCAGCCAGAAGCTAAATGTGTTCAAAGCTCTGGAGATTATGTTGCGCACAAATCTAGGAACACAATTTGTGCCATTTAGTTGTCTCAGTAAGCCAAAACAGTTTTGACTACAAGAGACATCGGCAGGTGCAGATGTCCAAGTAAATTGTTATAACACGCTCACTTGTGGTTGTAGCACTGCAGGGAATTTGACAAAGTCAAATGAAGCCCATCTTTCTTAGCACCACTTCAACATTTGATTAAATATAAAGGGAAGGTTTTAAAGAAGCTGCAGTGAGTTAAATTTAAAATGAAGTAATTACAGTAATTTTTCAAACCTACTTTAATAGTGACTACTATGGAGAAACACTGTACTAAGCTTTGACACATTTCACTACAAGAAGGGAATGACAGTGATTTCAAATATGACTACATCCAGCAAGCAAAGCAAGTACACACAATAGCAAGATCATAGATAGGATCTATGCTATAAATTCTGCTGTAAGTGTAATGTAACCTGTTGTGGAAGCCCACTAAAGTCCTGTGGTTAAAAATATGATGTCTGAAGCAGCTTTGTCAATACCACTTCCTGTAAAAGGACACAGACTATCACAACTAAAAAAAAGAGCCAGTATTTTCTGAAAAAATAACTTTTCCAAAATACATATACTCCTAAAGTAATAATTTTAATTATTGTAAAGATGCAAAGACAAGAATATTTACCTGTATTACTGTGTCTTCCATTTATCTCCCCTTATATCAATTTTCCCTGGTAAAAGGAAAGAACTAGAAGAGAAATGAAGACAAGAATCCCCAAAGGAATCAAGAACCTTTGCGGCTTTTGAAGATAAAATAAAACTTTTCCACAGTGAAAGGAAGGTTTTTGGGAGGGAGTGAGAGAAGAAAAACTTTAGTGAAACAAATTTTAAAAACCCACCCCAAACTGACAAAACAGAAATTGTTGCACCATTAGCTGCATTTCAAACCTCATATAATAAGGGCAGCCAGCCTGCAAATCTGGAAGGGAATTCGGCCCATGTTATTGGTGGATGATTTCAACACAGCCCCAAGGGAAATGCATTTAAAGATCCATATGTTTGCTTGGCATCAAACCAAGTTCCATTAAATAACTGTATTCAGCTACACAACAAATTTACTTACCATACATTTCATATGAGAACTAATTTGTTTGATAGCAATATTGCTGATGTTTATATTGGTTTACTGTAATGAAAACAGTATTTTCCAAACTATGAACAAATGCATACCCGTAGTTTTACAGCGGCTTAACGAAAGTACTGGTAGTACTTCAAGAAGGGAATTTATACAATATGTACATTTCTCAGTGCTTCTCATGCCAAGCATAGTAAGGGGGTTCCACTATGAAGGTGGAACTTGCTTTTGTCACCAGCAGAGCTGATCTAAGTCCCTTTGTGAGCCATGCAGGGAGCACGAGGCCAGCAGGACTATGGGCAATTCCAGGCTTGACAGCTTGCTGGGTCCAAAAATGACTTCTAAACATTGGAAAACCAAATATTCAGAGCTAGTGGAGTGGAGCATGACACAAGGTTCTCACTTCTCATGACATTACAGAAATTATGAAGGCAATCCCTTAACCACTGTTTCAACTGAATGTTAAACCCCTGATTGCAAATATGAAACCAAGGACCTTTATATAAAATGCAAAATTCACATACCATCATCTATCTGGTCGTCAAAGCTGCCAAATATTTTCATATACACAAAAACATTGACAACCGAGTTGTGCTATAAAAACACTAAAACATCTTGAGGATTTCACTCAGTAATTCCATGCGGTCTGGCATTAATCAGTTGGACATCTTCAGAAAAAATATATTTCCTTAGTGAGGAAAAAATCTGGTTCTTCCAATAAAGTCACCTTCAGTGCTTCCCATGTTTATATTTTTGCTTAGAGAAGCATCATTAAAAAAAAAACAACTGAGAAGGAGCCAAGGATGATTTAATGATGCACTTACTGAAACCTCTGCAAAATGTCCTTTTTGTCAGCTTTTGATATACAAAATCTGCCCTGGCACTTCCAATACTAATATCCATTGTTTTCACCAGCAGAGTTCTGACTTCTGATTATGATTAATGCTAAATTATAAATACAAACAGAAGCAGAGGCCACATTGTTTCCAAAAAACCATATTAATATATCATTATAAATACTGTCAGCACTATTTGCCATCCAGTTCATTTCTCAGGAAATTATGTTAAATTAGCATGTAGCACTCCACACCACCTCTGTACATGCTGGAGGTGGCCACAGTACAAAAATCTGTATGGTTCCAAGTGTAGATCTGATGTGTCATGAAATGAAATGTTTCTCCACAGGCTGAATGCCTGAAAGGAGAGGGAACCTACTTCTAAACAAGCTTCCTCTTCCTTCCCAAACCAGTGGGGAAGGAAAGGGGGCAGTCAGACCTGTAAGTCTTATAGTAAACTTAAAGTTCTAACTGAAAAATACTCTGCTGCAAACCAAAGAAAAGTTTAATTCCATTTCTGAACCTTGAGTTCCTCACTGACCATTTATTTAGCCAAGTTAGAGTGTAATCTGTTCAGTGGAAACAGTGAAAACTATTAACTTCTCTGAGAAAAGCAGGCTCAAGGCTTAAGTCAAAATAGGTCTATGGGTAAACCTGACTTCAATTACCATGTATTTGGAAAAATCCTAGTGATGAAAATGCCCTAGTTCTTGCCCAGAAGGTCACCAGTCAGCCATTACTATTTCTGCAGTGCAAAGACAATGAAGGGAAGCTCTGTTTTAAGAGTAGATGAAGTTAGTTGCCTAAATCATGCATTGCATTAACCTGAAAGTTATTCAAACTTCCACTTCATAAAAAGGCAAACACAAAAGAGTCTCTCCTCTGATACATAAACAAACCTTGTGTGGACTAGAGATTAGCAATGTAAACTATGGAAGAGGAGCATGGTTAGCACTCGACAATTCTTATTAGTCTGGAAGCATTAAATCACTGCCTTGGCAATTTTGGCATATTAGTGTGACAAAGATTCATAATCATTTTGACTTCTCCTCACAACACCTTAGCTACATTGAGAACTTCATCCCAAATTGTCCAAATTCAAACAAAATAAACTCTATCTTTGAAGCTAGGCTTTCTACATAGATCCATCAGTGGGAACCATAGGCTCTAAGGCTCAGAGCTCACATTCACATGCTTGAATATCAGTATCTCGCTGGAACATGCCCCAGAAAGCATTTTTTCTGCTAAGATCAACAATGACAGCAGGTAACGCTTGCAGTCTGATTATTCACTTCTGCATATTTTAAAAGTCGAGAAGCAGCAGAAATCATATTTTTATACATTTTCTACTGTATGCATGATATAAGATCTTGATGGCTTGCTTGATTCAAACTATGATCTGACAAACTTGATGCCTATCACTGTACATTGTTTGTGGCAACAAACACCTTTAACCAACCAAGAGAGCACAAGCAAGCAATTAATTCTTCTAAGCTTTCATTAGGAGTTGCAGACTATTAGATTATTACAGCTTCATGCTGCATTTAATTTTACACAGTAACTACGTTTAAGAAGCAGGGTAAAATATTCACCAACCACAAAATACTGGCCCTTAGAAGTGGTGGAAGGTTCTAAGCACACTCTCTGGGTCTATTTTGACAATCTCCACTGTGTATTAAGACACAGGTTACAAAGCCTTATTGGCTTTGTTGTCTGGAATAATGATAAGTGACAAATTCCTTGTCATTAGCAATTAATGGTTCAAGAGTAATGTTTAGCACTCGTTACACAACTTTTTTTAAGCACTTAACAAGGAGATACCAACTTTTCCTTGCATTTTTAAAGGATGAACACACACTGAACCCACAGAAGATTTTAGGTGCCTCCTCACCAGAACAGTGCCTATAGCCCTCACATACCTAACAGAAGAGTGGGATTTCTGTACTTCAAGCTCACAAAACTTACCTTGATGACAGCAGGTTTGGTATGGTACTCAGGCTCAATGCTACGCCATGGGGAATAAGAGGCCTTCCTGGATTGATGCCACTGGCTCTTTTAAATTATGATTTTTTTTATCTAACTGTTCAGTAAACACAGAGCTCACCCAAGGCACAGCTGGGTGCTAAGTCCCAGTGCAGTGTGCAGAGAAATATTTGACCAGATGTGATATTCAAAATAGAACTGCTAGTTTCTCTTCTGAGTAGTGCTATCAGGTTCATGCAGTGGAAGAGGATTTGAAAAAGAAACAGAAGTAGGAAACTGAATTGGTAATTATTATTTCCTTTCTCCAGGGCACCCTTTACCAGCATCATCTCAAATCAGCTGCATCTCAAGTGAAGGTTGAGTCAAGCTGGAAAACTTATGGAACAGATTTCTCTTCTATGATCTCCCAAAGAATCTTCACAGCTGTTCTAGAACATGTGTCAACTGCAAAGTAAACTCATATCTACTTTCCTCCATCTATGTCTTAACAAATTTTGTTCTAACATTGTCCACTAGGTTTCCATTTCCATGTTTTGCCATCTGGATCTCATCGTTATACATACAAGTTACTTTCACCCACTTGGCTCACTTCATATGTTAAGCCTTTTTAAATGGCTTTAAAGATGATTTACTAAAAAAGCAGTGAAAGATCTAACACGGGAAGAGATTAACTTAAGTAGAGAATTTCTTGCTTTAATGTCAAAATTATTTTACCACTGACTTCTGGCTTCCCACATTGTTCAGCCAATTTCTGCCTTATTCATATTTGTTCTTTGACTTTATATATCTATACAAGCACATTAATTACTCAGAAGGAAACCACATTGACAGCAATGATCTACTCACAAATTTTAAACATCTGAAATATGAATGTGAAGTGTCAGAGAAGTAGAAAGAAGAAAAGGTCCAAACAATACTGCCTTGTTTCTGAAGCACTATGGAACACAGTAACTGAGCCCAAGAGTTAAAAACTTTATTAAATGAGTTTTCTTTTGCCTACTGAATTGTGCATTTCACCAAAACAGAACCAGGTTCCAAGAAAATAGTATCAGTCTGAAAGGACTTAGTTATTCCAATTACACTTTTAAATGGTTTTAAAAGTTTCTACTTTAAAGCCAAACTCTTATCTAACTTTGAAAGGAAAGAAAAAAGTACCTTAAAAAGACTTACAGTAAGAACATAAACCAGCATTGCCAACTAATTGCTCCTGCCCTATTCCTGGAGCAGGACAGAACCACCCTCTTTCTAGTTTATGTTCTCATACTTTCAGTAGGCCAAGTGGTACAGACCCAGGCATGGCTCTTAAATTTTCCAGTATCTTCCTCAAAATGCTGTTCAGGACTGTATCTTTAAACAGGACAAAAACAGAAAGGAAAAAAAAAAAAAAGGAAAGCACCTCAATTTGATTCCTCCCAAAAGTGAATGGCATCTTTTGCCTTAAGATTTTTGTATGATCAGGAGTGAAATATTATAGATGAACCAGAAATGTTGCATTCTTTATCATTCTCCTCATCTGAATCTAAATTCAGCTGGTGAGACATATCAGTTCAGGGCTCTGTATGCCCTGGCACCTGGTACAGGAAGTCTGTCCCAATAACAGGCAACCATTTAGGCAAAAGTGAAGTTCTTTTTGATTCTTACCATCTCTAAGAAGCACTTTAAACTCTATCCAGAAATTAACAGGCAGCTCCTGGAGCTGCAGTGCCATAAGCATTGCAGAGATGCTGTTTTGGCAAATAAACCCCCACCCTATTTCCAGTATTAAATTAAAAAATAATTTTTAAAAGTGTAGTAAGAAAGGGCCAGGTTGAAAAAAAACGGCCAATCAGTCAAAAAGCTGTCTGAATTGCTTCTAAAACATGCTGTCAAAGAGCTGGGCTAATTTTTGACTATTAAGGTTTTCATTTGACTAGAGATCTAACAGCAGGCCCACTGTCTTCAAGGACTAATATTGCCTCTGGATGCTTCTCAATACCAACCAATAACCCAAATTTTTCTGGGCTAAACTTCAATCTATTTGTCCAGTACGAGCTTGGCACCATCTGGAACACACAGCCACACCATCTTCAGCTAAAGGGACAGGCGAGTCCCGCTGTGCTCACTTCTCGTAGACTGAAGGAAATCTACTGAGTTCTCCAACATCCCAAAAGTGACCTCAAAACCTTTGAGATTTGGGGCTTTGTTACACCATATACCTGATGGATTTCCACTGCTATGTTACAATGCATCTCCTGATTGGTTGGTGTTTCACTCACAAGCCAAGAAGATGGAAGAAAATGGATGCAAACTGGGGACTTACTGTTTTCTAAGGATGTCATGACATTTGCAATTCCTTCTCAACTTATAAGAGGGGAACTAAGCCAAACCCTATATCCACTGTATTTGCAATTATTCACATTGCAAAAGCAATCAAAAGAGCTGGGTTTGGCTTGGTAACATTTTCTATTTTCTCCACAGTATTACTTCAACTGTTTTAGGCTATTCTCTGTCCCTGTTAAAAGCCACCTTGCCAGAAACCTGCCACTTTCCCATGTGAATGCACTTGTCACCAAAATTAATTGCCACCCTGCATTAGTGGTTCGAAGAGCCTCCTGATAGGAGCTCAGGAAGAACAGAAAATGGGGCAAAAGTGATGCATTATCCCTAAAATGCCGCTACTTCACTTGTCAGGGATTGCAATCAGAGTTAGGCCAAGGCAATGTTAGCTCAGCTGCATCTGAACACACCTGTTTCAATTTAATTTGCAGTAATTAGGAAGCCTAGGGCACCAGGAAAAATTGCTGTTCGCTCACTCTTTCAAATAACTGAGTTTTCATGTGCCATTTAAAATGCTGTTTTTCAGAACAGACTGCTGACTTGCTAATGCTAGGAAAATGAAATACAGCAAAATATTTTTAGCAGCAGGAAGTTGTTACTTGCTACTGCCAATTACATGGCTTGTACTTGAACAGTGACATTTTTTTTCCCCTTGCTTACACTTCAAGATAGGTAAAAGCTGGCTGAGGTCTCAGGGCATGAGGATTTGAATAAAACTTAGTCCCTGGGAGCTGGCTGATATTTCTGGAGTCATAGTCAGTACTGGCAGCAATCTGCTGTGACAGAGCAAACAACAGTGTCCCAGATCCACTCCTCAAAAACGGGAAAAGGAGAGGATTAAGCAAGAGACTTGGATCTATTGGCTTTGGCAAAAGGCTGAATAGCTTGTCATGCTAAAAAAATTACTGAAATTGGGGAGTAGAAAATGGGGCAGAGGGGGGAGAAATAAAAAAAGCATTACAATTACATAAGAATAGATATTTATACTCTGAGTTAATTTATCAAACTGACAGAGAGATGAATCATCCACCATTAAAATAAGGGAATACAAGTTTTCTTTATATCCCAATCATTATTTACAACTTTTAAATATTAACGGAGGAGTCAAGTATCCTCATCTTTTAATTTAAAATGTGGCCATGCAGGCCAAAATAAAACTCTTGGCAAAAATAAGTTTCTGCAGGAACAGGGCCCAAAGAATGATTTTTTCAAAAACAGGACAGATCTTAGCAATCATGATGGTACTTCTTTTTTTCTTTTAAATCTACACTGCAAACCACAGAGGGCTCAATAAACTCACACAAACCTAGAGCTCTGTAACAAAAGAATGAGAAAGGACAATAACAAGACCCTGTGGTGTAGCTAGACACAGCTACTTAGGACTTTTTAAAATATAACACAAACCTGATTTTTTTTCAGGGGACATACAGCTCTGCTTTGAGGCAAGTTCATTCCCACATGCTGAGAATCCAATTGAAGCCAATACAGTCCCTCTCACTAAACTAACTTGAATAGATGCATGCATTTGTACAAGTAAAACTGTATTATTTTAGTAATTGGCCTTTTTGTTGCTACAATGCCATTAGAAACTACCATGCCACTGTCTATTTTTCTATCTTAGAACACTTTCCTGCCCAATCCTCCTCACCCAAAAAAAAAAAAAAGAAAATTATCTGGGAGATTCACAGAACTGCTTCCTGAATATTGCTTTGACAATTTTGGAATGCTTTTAATATTATCAGTTAGTATTTTTTGTAGACTGGCATGTGCTTAAAAACTGGACAAGAAAACAGAAAAAGAAATCCATATAATAAAGTGAGGTTTAGCGTTCAGCACCTTTTTTCACCTCTTAGGTGAACTTTATGGAATATAAAAGTGTTTGCCTGAAGCTATGCTTATATAAGGATATGGGACACCCACATATATGTCACACATGATTTTAAAACTATGAAAAATCAGAAAGTATGAGGCTGGATCTTCATTTATTCATTAGCCTTTGGTGCTTCAACAGGCAATTTCTTTATAATCCAGGATTTTAATTTTTCTATTTCAGTTCTGTTCAGCTCATGATTGAGGTTTGGAAAAGTATGAAGTGACGTTGATACTCCCAGAGACTTTAACATCTTGTTGGTCTCTTCACCCCATGAGTAGAGAACTAGATTATCAGCAGTTCCATGGCACTGAAATAATTCTGGAAGAGCTCTTTCATTTCTTTTCAAAGCCTAGATGGAAAGGAAACACTGTCAGACATACTGCCAAAAATTTAAAAGGAATATTTACAATTACATGGTGACAATTATTGCACTTACTGATCTACATTTTAGGGGTTATACTGTACTATCTCTATAGAAGTAAATAAGGAAATACTGGAAAAAACTGCCCTTCAAGTTTTAATACAAGAACTCTTGACAAATGGTAGTGTTTACTTTAAGGTCTATATCCCTCTCCAAATAAGAGAAAGAGAAAAAACTCATGACAGCAAATGGAGCTCGTATTATAATGCATCACACATTTTAAAAGAATACTTATGCTTACACAGTCTTTTTAACAATTAAGGACAACTAGTAAAGCATTTCATTTATTAATCTCTTTCAACACTTTAATATTGTATTGTCTGTGCAAAAAAGTGCAATAAAACATTATTTAAAGACAGCTTTAAAGCCTCACTTTCCTAATATTCTGCTTATCTATCTCCCGGAAGTGACATAAGTTTAGAATGTGAATCAACTGCCTCAGACGTATAAACATGTATACTGAATTTTAATCACCATGTTTTCTTATAGCTAAACATGTTTTCTATAATATCTACTACACACTCACCTGGTAAACAGCAGAGTCTTTATTCAGAAAACTGGACAAGGCAAAGACTCCTGCCAGATCCTGATGAAACCTAAAGGCCAAATGCATTGCCATTCCACCTCCCATTGAAAAGCCTCCTAGGATGCACCAAAAGAAAAAAATATTTTTCTATAAGTCTTTGTAACCCAATGTACAATTTATTATCTTCAGACTTGTTTCTTTAATACATAATATAAAAAAAAACAAACCCATCTTGAGTATCATAAAGTTTACAAAGATTTTAGAATTACAGAGTCACTTAGGTTGGATAAAATCTCTAAGATCATAAAGCCCAGCCTATGACTCAACACCACCTTGTCAAGTAGACCATTGCACCAAGTTCCACATTCATTCATTTCTTGAGCACCTCCAGAGACAGTGCCTCCAGCACCTCCCTGGGCAGCCCATCCCAAAAGTTTAACAACCTTTTTGTGAAGAAATTCTTTCTGACATCCAACCTGAACCTGATGTGGCATAGCTTGAGGTTTAAATCAAAGCATGATGCAATTAAGACAATGGATAGCTAAAGCAGTGCTGAATATTCATTACTGAGAGAGGACAAAAAATGCCATCAAGTAATACTTCAGAAGGTATTCAGGTAGCTGAATACTGTGGACATGCATACTCTGACATAAATGAAGTAAAACTCTCTGAACAGGTAATTTTCACTGCTTTTTGTATTCAAGTTATTTCTCCCCTAGGCTAGCAGCATTCACACACGAAAGATCTCTATTTTGCATAATCAATGAGCACTCACATTCAAGTAGTAATGAGGATATTTTTGCTGTTATACCTTGGGATATATCATAAATAGGGAACAAATGCAATGTATATCCCTGAGCTCTAACAGGATCTCTGAACTAACGGCCCTCTGTCGTCCATATGTCTCTTCAACTACACTAATTCCTTACCAAAGGTAATTCCTCAGGGATGGTTTTTATATGACAAATGCTTATTCAGTAGGAAAGAAATCCAGACAACTACATTACTTCACAAGGACACAGTACACAGGCCATTATATTGACTGGATCCAGATAATGAATAGAGTGAAGCTTCCTTTATTTTCTTATGCACAATATGGTCACTTATTTCATTTCCTTTTGATCATTCTGAAGAATGCTGTCATTTCCAAACCCCAAAAGAAGCAGCTGTACTCTAAGAGACCATTTTGCTTTTGCTTAGAAATAAATACAGACAATGCTTTATCAACAAAATAAAATGAAGTCCATTTTAAGTATTTCAGATTACAGGAAGAAAAGCTGCATTGAAAAGTCATTACTAGTTTGTAAATGATTTAATCTTAAAATTTTGTACCCAGTTAGTCACAATCTGGCACACTGTCTGCAATTACTCACCAGCAGTCTTTGACAATGCAGTCACCTTCTGTTTAGAAGAATATTAGGTAATGGTTCTTTTATGTGGCTCATACTACTACAAGAAAATGCAATACAAAGGACTAGCTCTTTGAATTTGATTTGCATGGGAATACCTGAAGTTTATCACACAATACCACAACAATCTCTGAGTAAAGGCCATATGCTAAATGCTTCAAAAACAACAATTCGAATAAGCATTTATAGATGCAGACTATTTTTTCAATTAAAAGAACCATTTCAGTATATGTGCATGTTTGACATAACACATAAAAGACACTCTTAGTCAAGAACATCTAAAATAATTCAAATTTTGGATGAAGGAAAAATAAAAGGAAGGTATAGATATTACACAAAGCCAATGTATAAAATGACAAGAGTGTAAACAAAACATAAAAGTACATGTATACAGATGATCTCGCCATGAAGAATACATAAACTGTACAGCATTGTTAAGCAGATTGTGTCAGGAGTGTTAGATAAAATCAAAATGACACAGCAACATTTCATCCTTAGATGGGCAGAACACTGCAAGGTCTTCACCAATCTACTTCTCTACTTGAGACCAATCTACCTTCAAGAAACACAAAGACTGTGCACAGAAGTTCAGAATTTGCCAGAAGGTCTTAAATTCAGAAGTACATTCACTTTCAGTTTTCCCCTCATGCCTATTTTATGAGAACTGTGATTAATGCTTCACAACAGTTAAACAGGGTTAGCTCAACAATGCTCAGGATGCCAGTTCAGGAAAGCACCTAACTCTTTGTGTTACCTTCCCTGACTCACAAAGGAGGTTTATGTGTAGACTAATAGGGGAGCACACACAAAAGACTCAATTAGGTAAAACACTTCCAGTTGCAGAGAAAGTTCACTCAAGGATGCATTTATGACCTTGAATCTGCTTCAGTGTAGTGCTGATTTTTAGGTAGCACCCCTCTGCAATAAGAAGAAAGCTGCTTGTGACTCACCTTGACAGCTGAGAAAGATCTGCTGAAATCAGACAATCATCACACTTCCAAATTAAAAAATTTGAATCAGAAGGAAACTCCCATGCAATACTTTACTAAAACTAAAACATTCTTTTCTGGAATATAATCTGTAACTAAATTCGGGTGATATCAGGCACAGGATGATGTAACACAATGTGAACAGAAACAGAATTTTTCAAATGGAATTTATTCCTGATTGAATGAGACAGAAATCCTCACCACAGTTGCCATTTTTCAGTGATAAAACATTCCTTGTAAATGGCCTTAGGAGCCTTTTAAACAAAACTCCAGTTCATTTTTGTAAAAGATCTTGATTTGTATTAATTTGCTTCCCATTTGTATTTGCCTGAAATGATAATCTGGTCCATGATGACATTTGAACGTTACACAGGGTTCAGGAAACCAAGTATTTACCTACTGTCAAACTTTAGCTTTATTTGTTTCTTTATACTTTGTCTAACAATGTCTGTGTTTGCATCTCAGAAAAGACAAACTTTATTATCCAGCACAAAGATTTATTTTGTATCTCCTGTCCTGTATACATAAGAGAATGCTAAAAACTGCCTTCTCCCCTATGCATCACTTTAGTGGCTGCAATGAATTCACAAAGTTCTTTAGGTGTTCAGTCTTCTTCACAGAAAAAACAGCTCTCTAGCACACACAGGTTTGACATTGCCAAGTGCATCCTGAATCATACAAACCTGACTGTAAATCACCTTAGTCCATTTGTTATAATGATCATGGAAACATCACTTTTTCATGCTTTTCAGTAAAACTTTAACATGTGCCCAAAGCTGCTTGCCATACTAGAAATCACAGCCATGGGGGAAAAAAACAATTATGAATTATATCTAGTGCACAAATTTTGAAGAGAAAAAAGAACAGGAGAAGCTAAACCCCAGATTTTGATGAGATTAGGATTTGGACTTGGGTGCAGGGATGCAGTTTGGGGTGTTTGTTTTAAGCAATATTTCTTCACTAGTTTCTCTGTATTAGTTGTTCTTCATCTTTCCTGTATTTTTTCCCATTTGTCAGTACAGCTTTAGTAACGAAGTGGCAAGAAATGAATCCTCCAGCACACAGAGCCTGTGCCAGCCCAGCACAAGACAAACACTCTTCTGTTGTATAAGGCTACACCAGCACAGTCAGAAATTGTCTTGGCCTGTTCTGATATTATTACAATACATTACATACTCTTGCCTACTTTTCATTCCATTCTCACAGCATTTTTCATTCTCAATTTTTCCTTTTTTAGTATTTCAACTTAAAGTTGCTCTAATCAGTTTGTTATCAAGAATTTCTCCCTTAAGTTACATTCCAGTTTACTTTCCCTCTCCCTAGGGACTAGGTGGTTTACCTTATATTAACGGCAACAGCACAACCTTGTTCTACACAGCATCTGCAAAGAAGCTGACTTTCTGTTTCGGCCTTCCATTTTCATCAATGAATGGAAGTATTATATACATTTAACAGTGTACACAAATGAATATCAGCAAAGAGTACAAATGCCAGTGGAACAGCAAACTCCCTTCTCCACAGAACTCCCTGAACACTGCTCCTGTGTTAAGTATTCAAACACTTGCTTTGTCTCAAGTGAATTTCCTCACAGCAGTGATTTTCTCCTTTTAATCTCTTCATGAAACTTCACCAAACCCAAACTTTGCACAGCAGCAGAACTGCAATGAACGATTTCCACCTTTGATAGCCTTGTTATTCTGGTTGTTACTTAGTCTTTACAAGAGCAACAAACTTGAGAGTCGTTATAAGAACAAAGGCAACTTCCCTTGAGTGGTTCAGCCACTTGCTCTTGTTAGGAACGTGAATTAACTTGCTCCCCAACTTCCTCACCAGTCAAAACACATTTTGAAATGCATATTTAAGTGGTATGACTTTTACCACTTTCTTGTAAAAACAAGTGTACTATTGTTTCTAACCAGTTACATTTTATTTTCAACTATTACAGGTAATAGAGGGGAACCCAACATGTGTACCTAAGGGGCTGTAATTTTTAGCACTGGAAGGAAAATAAAATCCATTAAAAGTCTCGAATCATTTTTTATTTAGATGTTACTCTGCCAATCTATGGCTTGCTTCATTTACCCAGTGTGTGTTGTCTTGGTTGTTTCTACAGAGGACAGCAGTGTCTTGCTGCAACACTAACCTGTCATTTTTACAGTCAGCATAACTGCACGACATGGGTAAAAGGAAGAGAAAAACCTATCCTTTATGCTCACAGTATTTGTGACTCTAAACTGAATCACAGGTAGGAAAGTGGAAAATTGCTCTCTAAAGCAAAGAGTAGCAATGCACAGAAACAAGCTGCTGTTCTGCAGAGCTGTGAACCTTCTGTTAGCAGAGGTCTTTTAGAATTCAGAAAAGCAATGATAAGGATTTGCCTAAATAGAACTGAGCCTGCACTGGCACATGACAATGGAATAGCAAATGCTGTGAAGTCTCACTTTTCTGTGACTCTGTTGGCATAACTGTGAAGAAAGTACAGGTTAATTTGTACCCTGTGGCATGTCTGCACAACTCCCAAGCATTCTAAAAGCCCATCCATCCATCCATTTAATTTTGCACTGAATTCAGGTATTTATTAAAGATGAGTAAGGACATGTCTTCAACAGAGTTCTTAGTAAGGCTGAAAAGCTCAGAACTTGATTATATATAATTATTTTCTTACCAAAGCCATTATCTTATATGCAACGACAATATCATGATTGAATTATTTTTGAATGATTTTATTAATTTGCTTCTGTGAGTCTTGTTTACTCCTAATCTTCACTATCATTTGCTAAACCTGTATTTCACCATACTGGGACTGTGTTATCTTTCAGAGTCTTTAGACACATTAATACTGACACCATCACATGTTGGGAAACAAAGTAACAAGTAATGGTCTAGTCTTGGTTAAAATTAGCATTGTACCTCCTAGCAAAAGACTTACAAAGGAAACAAAGATTAATTTGTTAAAGTCTCTTTTTGCTTCCTGATGTGTGAGCTAGACTAGCAGAGATCCAAAAGAGACACATGGTCAGTTCAGACACAAAAAAAAACCCCAAAACCAAGAGGACCAAACATTTACCCCAAAGTATAAATGCAAGGCAAATTTACACTGATGCACTGAAAATTAATAAAATGTTGCAGGTATTATGGGGCAGATGAACTAACAGTACTTCTTTCAGCCCAGAGAGAAACCACAAAGCCATGTAATGGGAGGTAGAGAAAGAGAAATCTCATTTGAACTGCAGAGAGAAACAGCAAAATAAACCCATAAATTTCCTCTGTAAGGACAAGGCAGTAAGTACCTCTGAATGGAAGACAATGTCCTCCTAATAAAGACAGAAGATACACGATAGGATGAGTGACAGCAAAAGGCTCAGAAGCCAAAAGCATTAAGTGCCAAGACTGTGGATGAACTAGATGGCTCAACACTTCAACAATTTATTGTTGCAAGTTTTTATCTCCACGTATTTATAGAATCTGTTCTCTGGGGCTTCAAAGCCAAGATATTTCCCCCCCATCCCATTTTCACACACACTGAGAGAGAAGGAAATGCTAATATTTACAAGAAGCACAGAGCTTTCATGTTACTTCCACCGTGGTTCAGTAGCTATGTAAGAAGTCTAGCAATAAACAAAAAGTGGTTGTGTGTCTTGTGTTATTGTTACAGCACAAGGGGTCAGGAATCATGCATGTGTTTTTTGGCATTTAGTCAAATCTACAGGACTGTTATGGAAAGTTTATTTTCACTGGCTGCTTACACGAGTGACTACAGGTGGCAGAGACCAACATGCTTGGATCAGCACTTCTGCACTACACAAAAAGTGACCTGTGAAAGCAGGAAAGCAGTGCTAAATTAAGAACAAAAAAAGAACAAAAAGACTGCCTTTCACCAAAGTGTAGTTGACTACAGTAAGCCCTATCAAAATGCTCAAAAAATGAGAGAGCCGTTTCTTTCAAGAGCTTGTAACATATTCTTGAATAATATTGTTGAAATCTTAAACAGTTTTCACTGAAGTGGACTTATTTTACAGGGCACTGTCACTAAGGAAGCAGTTAAAAAAACCCAAAACAAAGGAACAACCAGAAGAAAACAAAAAACAAAAGCACCACCACCTGAAAAACCAACTTAGCTTTAGATAGAAAAAGAAATTACTGTCCCACATTTTAAACTGTGGCTTGCTTGACCAATTTAGGAATTAATTCAGGCATTTATAAAGAAGAAATACATCCTGTTTTTAAAGAAAGGATATTATCAAAGCTCCAAGTGTCAAAATTTGACTAAATTTATAACACTCTTTTATCTCCAAAGTAAATAAAAACCTACTTACAGGACTATTTACAAAAAGTCCTTTAGCCAGGAAGACCAGTAAGAGTAACTCAATAAGAATGTCTGGCTAAAAACTAAGTGCCATTATCAAATTCTGGGGATGATATAATTAATTTTTTTAATAATTATGTATTGCTGCTAGTCTCACTTCCTTCCTCCTCCAAGGTCAGAGGAAATAAAACTTAATCAGAAGTCTACTTTCTTCAAAAGACTTGTGTTAAAAGGAAAGCAACTAATGAAACTGTTATGAGATAAGAATGGGTAGATAAGCCATGTCACAAAATTAATACGGATGTTTTAAAAATAAGACTTCCTTTACATCCAGCAAACTAAGTAATTTATTTCTTTAGAAGTAGATTCATAGAGCAGTTGTTAAAAGCAAGGCTGCACCAGCATTTTCCTTGATTAGGAAGAGAGGAGTGGCACTGTACAACCTGGACTCCATCCTCAGCTTTAGAGTTCTGATCTGCAAGCAGTCACGTGTGAATTTCAGAGGTATCAAAGCAAACAATGCAGGGTACAATTTCTTTCAGAGAAAATGCTCTTACTGTCCCACTATCTTAGCTCTGTGGAAAGTCTGAATGGCTCAAGAAGGGGAATCATCCCTCAGAACACCAGGAGCTGGGCTTCTCACTGTCCATGTTTGAGAGCCCACTGCTGCTCCCCGTCTCTTCCCACTCACTCACCTCTGCACAGTGCTCTCTCAGATCTTGCCTTCTTATCCCACACCTCTGAGCTGTCAGCCACTGCCCACCTTCCTGCTTGCCCAACACCTCGCTCACCCTCATCCAACAATATCTGACACTCACCCTCAGCCTGTAATTTCTAGTCCTCTATTCCATATAAAACCATAACCTTCAATCTTGTTATGCTCCTCATACTCATTTTGTTTTCTTTCCAGTCATTAAAACTCCCACTTACTGCAAAATGGTCACTCAACCCAATTCTCCTTAACCCTTTAAGGAGCATTTAATTCCCTGTAAATACCCTCATATGACTGTTCTGCTCTTTGGCTTCTGTGACTCTACCCAAAAAGGCCCTCACTGTTCTTCACAGACTCTCAAGTTCTCCAGTTGCTTCTCTCAACTATTTTGTCTCTGTTTTCCATAAAAAGATATGTACCATTATGGATCTCCAATATGACTCAACAACACTGCACTATGAATTCATAGCAAAATTTCACCCGGCTTCCCCTGCTATAAATGCCTTATTTTTTCCCTTTACCTCACAAAGGCTGCCTCCTCCAACTCCATGGTACCAGCAGTGACAAATCTATCTGTTACCTTAGGCCTCATCTTATTGTACTAGATGGATATTCCTGACATTTTCCAAGAGAAATGTAAAAAGATCTGAGAGAATTTAGTTATCTGACATTCTAAGCAAGTAACCAAACCTTCCCTTATCTCCTGTACACCCATCTTCTAAACTCAGAAAAATTTCAGGCTGCACATTTCTCCTTTTTGAGTGGACATTACATTATGGTGCAGACATACTGACTTGGCCTCATATTTTCTTTTGATAAAAAAAATCACAGAATGGTTTGGGTTGGAAGAAATTCTAAAGATCATTTGGTTCAAACCCCCTGCCACGGGCAGGAAGTCCTTCCATTAGACCAGGTTCCTCAGGGCCCCATCCAACCTGGCCTTCAACACTTCCAGGGATGGACACCCCCAACTTGTCTGGGCAATATATTCCAGTGTGTTACCACCATCAAAGTAACAAATTTCTTTTTAATATCTAATCTAAACCTACTCTCTTTCAGTCTAAAGCCATTTCACTCTGTCCTATCATTACATGGCCATGTAAAAAGTCCCTCCTCAGCTTTTATGTGGGACCCTTTAGATATTGGCAAGTGCTGCAAAATCTCCCCAGAGCCTTCTGTTCTTCAGGCTGAATACTATAAATCTGCTGAGTACCTTTACAAAAGTACTAGTTTCCTGTAAGAAAGAATGCCAGAAGATGGGAAATTATTTGCACAAAGTCCCAGGACATTTAATGTCACCTTTATGCACAGAGACCTTAGAGGATCTCTTAAGTTTCACTCTTCACTGCATCACACACTGGTTAATCATCAAAAATAGCACAGAAAAGGCACAAAGTTCTTGTGGAAGAACACTTAATCTTGTACAGCCACAAGTGATATAACTTTCCACTACCAAGTTCCTTATGCATCTGCATGAGTCCCCTTCTGTACTTTGGACGAAGTAACTCAGGGCTTCCTTATTTTGCTTCTTGCATAAATATTGGACTGCACCACGAGGATGTAGGCTTGTAGTCTCTGTCAGGTGGGGAAGCAGAGCTCTCCAGAGTGACAAAACAAGTACAGTTATTTCTGATTTATATGTGAGGAATGCAAACACACAGAGACGGGGACTTCCAAAGAATCTACGGGATGAAACACTCAGTGCATGCCAACTTCCTTACTCTGCTTATGACTTGGAAAACAACCTTCATACTTTGCAGTCTGGCTATTTCTAATTTTGAAGGCTACAGAGGAAAGGAAAACAGCCTAGTAGCACACTGGATCTGTACACAGAGCATCTCTCAGCTCACTCAACAGCAAAGCACCTGCACTTCTCCAGCTGCTTCCAAGCCAGAAGGTATAACAACATAGGAAAGACAGATCAAAGGGACTCTGCTGACAGCCATCCAAAACAATGCAGCCAGCACAATGAGCCAGCAAGGGAAAGGAAGCACAGGACTTCACAGAGCAACATGGGGCTAGACCAGGAAAACACACCAGGCTGAATGGTAGTGGCTTGGCCACACAAGATTTTGACGGCATGACTTAGCTGGACATACATTTATAAGACATCACTTTAAGAGTTTTTTCCCCGACCCAAAACAGTTTGTGGTCTAGAGATGCGACAAGGATCCACGGACTTGTGAATTCTCATTCCCTCTCTGCCATAGGCTATTTCATCACCCTCAACTCCTGTGCCTCAATATCTCATCATCTATTTCACTGAAGTACTGTGAAAGTTACTGGAAATTTGTGGAAAGAGAAATAAAGATAGACACATATGAACTATCACAGCTAATACTTCATTTGTTATCAAGTGTCAGCCTTTAGTGCTATGTAACATACACATTTTTCCTGCATGAATTAATTTAACCCAAAATTATTAGAGCAGTAAGGAAAAGTTCATGATTATTTATATGCTACATCTCCATTCTCCAAAATGCACGTCATTTTTGGAAAGTGTACTTTACATCCTTGAAAAGGGCTTAAAGGAAATAGTCAAACTATGTAGTTCTCAAAGTAAATCACTGCCCACTCTATTTTAAATAATGATTACAAATGACTGTTGAAAATAAAAACAGTTTTACATTTTGAGGATACTGCTTACAGTTAGCCCCACTCTCCACCTGATATGGGTTTAAATAAGGATTCAATATTGCTGAGGATAGGCTACTGAAAAGGCTGTTCAGCAGTTTCAAGCCATGATCATGACCCTTCAGGAGAGAGCAAATTCAAAGAAGTTAACCTCTTAACCATTAAAAAACTATTAGGATAAACACATTATAAATATATCTCTTACCTATGAGTATCCTGCTCTTGGCAATGCCATTGTTAACCTCATCATTGATCAGGTCTGTAAGGCCCCGGCACATGGAATCGATGCTTTCAATGTGTTCAGGACAGTCATTACAGATCTTATACCTGTCAAACCACACATTGGAAAAGGCTCCTTTCATGGGTGTATATGGCCTAGAGTGGTGGAAAAAAAGAAAACAAAGATTAACCAAGCACAGGATCAAATGCCTTGATCATATGTATTAAACAAAAAAAAAATTCAGTGTATCTCCAGCAAAGGAGAGAATAAACCCTTTTGAGGTGTAACTCCATTTACATCCAGCCACACTGCATTTCCTTGCATTGAATTCATGGTCCTTCAAGAATGAAGCCAACATTTGGAAGCTATGTAAAATGCAATTTTCAGCCAGTTCAATATTAAGGTTGGTTAGGTCAGCTAAACATTTTAAATCTTAAACCTGTCAAGAAGTTCTTAATCCTAAACAAAGTCAGGGTTGAAATCCATGCCGGAATATGATAAACTGAAGTAACTTCTAAACAAGACAGCTTTGCAAGAGCTAACTTTATGTAATTCAATGCCTAATTCTTGACAAAACTGACAGGGGATGGGTATTATAAACCTCTAGGTGTCAAAATAAAACCTGCCAATTTTTCTTTCTGTCAAATAAATACAGCCATCCTCATCGTAATGGGGCAGGTATCTCACAAACATAACTGAAAGAAATGCCATGTGCTTACTGGACTGATGCACAAGCAAGAGTTATGGTACTCCTCACCATAATACTTTGTAGTCAGAATGTTATTTTAAGTGCTTCAACAGGCTGCTCAAATCCTAGATAATCAAGAAACCTTCAATTCAAAGAAGCCTTTTCTTTGGTTTTAAATAAAGATGATTAATAGAGCCCTGAAATCCCAAGAAAGGTGATCTAATTGCCTTGCAATGGCTCTACAATATATTACAAAACATACTGCTATGAGATCAATCATCTCAAACAAAGCCCCTTGAAACCCTTATTTGCTATGTTCAACCAGGGCAAATTCTTCACTTTTACTTAAGCTTGGATCAGATTACAATCACTATCCACAAAACAGACAGTTTTTGATACATTTCTGGATAGGAACACACTGAAAATGCTAAAGTTGACTTCTGTGCTGTCTGGAATTTTTTCAATGCTAGGATTAAACAAAGCTACAACTAACCCAAAATGAGAAAGTCACAAATTCAGTTATTCTTAATGAAGGAACAAATTCTGCCTTTATTAACACCAGGGAGGCCTCACATATGCAAACAGCTATTTCTAAACCAGTGCTGCCACTAGGATGAGTGTTCAAGATATTTGACTATTTGGACTATTCAGCCATAATAGTAAAAATGAGAGTGCATAGGTTTTCTTCTGCCTGTTGTCATGAACACAAAAAAAAAAAAAAAAAAAGCCATGACTTAAAAATTGGTAAGAAAAATATACTGAAAGAGGCAACAAACAGCAACAGATAGGTACAAACAGAAACACTACAGGTTCATACAGGGGCCAGTTCTGTTTAATATTTTTATTGATGACATGGATGAGGGTTTAGAGTCTTTTATCAGCAAATTTGCAGACGACACTAAACTGGGAACGTGTGTTGATCTGTTAGAGGGACAGAGGGCTTTGCAGAGGGACTTGGAACGGTTGGATGCATGGGCAGAATCTAATGGGATGAATTTCAATAAGTCCAAGAGCCGAGTCCTGCACTTTGGCCACAATAACCCCCTGCAACGATATAAGCTAGGGGCGGTGTGGTTGGACAGTGCTCAGCTGGAAAGGGACCTAGGGGTGCTGGTTGACAGTCGGCTGAACGTGAGCCAGCAGTGTGCCCAGGTGGACAAGAAGGCCAATGGCATCCTGGCCAGTATCAGGAATGGTGTGGCCAGCAGGAGCAGGGAGGTCATTCTTCCCCTGTACTCAGCACTGGTGAGGCCTCACCTGGAGTACTGCGTGCAGTTCTGGGCCCCTCACTTTAGGAGGGACGTTGAGATGCTTGAGCGTGTCCAAAGGAGAGCAACGAGGCTGGTGAGGGGCTTGGAACACAAGCCATATGAAGAACGACTGAGGGAGCCGGGGTTGTTCAGCCTGGAGAAAAGGAGACTCAGGGGTGACCTTATCACTCTCTTCAACTTCCTGAAGGGTGGCTGTGGTGAGCTGGGGGTCTGTCTTTTTCTCCAGGCAACAACAGACAGAACAAGAGGACACAGTCTCAAGCTGCGCCAAGGGAGATGCAAGCTAGAATTAAGGAGGAAGTATTTTACAGAAAGAGTGGTCAAATACTGGAATCATCTACCCAGGGAGGTGGTGGAGTCACCATCCCTCGAAGAGTTTAAAAAAAGACTGGATGTGGCACTTGGTGCCATGATCTAGTTGAGGTGTTAGAACATGGGTTGGACTCGATGATCTTACAGGTCTCTTCCAGCCTAGAATTTCTGTGATTCTGTGATTCATCTTTTTCAGCAGAGCTTCAAGGTACCTAAAATGTACTGTTATTGAAAGTACCATACAGTATGTGGTCAAGTGCCTTGTAAGTAATCCCTAATTTCTTTAATTAAAAACAAACTGTATACTCAAGCACCAGAATTTTAAAAATTGAGCTATTCATTTTCAAGGTAGCCCTTACCTGTCTATTAAAAAGCTAACTCCAAAATTAAAGGAAATTCAGTGGAAAAATCTTGTATACCCAGCAATTTAAAGCTGTGTTTAAAAAATGGTATTAAAATTATTTGCTTTCTTGATTGTCTTTTCTTCAGAATCATGTCTCCAGAAATGAATTGATCAACACCTAAGAAATAAGATTACAAATATCTAATTCACAAAAGTCAGTTTCTAAGAGCAGACATTCCAGTCAAATCTATCAAGAGCAGAATCAATGGAGTTTCTGGAAGTCACCTGGACAATGTGACATACAACAGACGAAATGCCTGGGTAAACAGCATTTAATCCATTATTTTAGCTTCTCTCAAACACTTTTACATCAATCCTGGTTAAGATGTTTCATAGCAGAGTGCTTCATTTTCTAGTAAAATCAGGGTACCTAATATCTGTGTAAGAAAAGATGTGAAAGGTTTTAATTTTACTACAGCATGTTGACCTGGATTTATTATTACAGCAGGTTAACCTCCAGGATGTATATGGAACATAGATACATACATATATTGCATTACAGCAATTTACTTTTACATTCTATAAATATTAAAACATGTTTCCCCACAACTAAATGACAAGCTCATGACATTTAAAATAGATCAAAATTCATCATGAGATTGTAATACTGGATCAGATGTTGAAACTGAGGACTTCTACCTGCTGTTTTTGCTAATTTTTCATAAGACAGATGAAAGACCAACATCTTTCAAGCCCACAGGAAAAGACCCCCAAGAAAACAGACAAGTGGCTTTCAGCTGCCCCAAAAACATCCTTGCAAGCACTCTTGATTTCTCAGAAATGCATTAAAAATAACCTTTACATAAAGCTGAGAAGTAAGATTCTTTTAGTGGTTCACCCAACTGGCACATCTGTTTTAGTCATTCACCTTTTTCTTTAAATAATCCCTTTATTAGCTGGCACACTACAACTCAGACATTACCACGGTAAACAAATATGTTTGGCATGGAACCATCTGTACAGCTCCAAGAATACAGCACCAAATTTTTTCATACAATTAAACCACAAAAAAAATAAAATTCCCTATGTTACAGTGACATGAGAAGCTGTACTGAAATATACAAAACCAAAAAAATACAGAGTGCAGTGAAAACTCCATCCATCAAGATCAACATGGTCAGTTAAGGACAATGTCAGAACAAATAATCAGCTTTAAGTTTGGAATTGTTTTTGCTCTCTTAAGTTTAATTAAAACTCATACCATCAGTCCATCTGTGCCTCACTTTCTTTATTCTCTTTTAAAAATGATACTAGAAATAAAGCTCTGTCCCTAAAACTGTGGACTGTTGAAAGTGGAAATGAAAATATAGAGTCCCCCAAGCTGCATGGATATTTTTTCGTATTTGGTTTTAAGGGGTGTGTGTATGTTTTGCTTGTTCTGGAGCACATACAAGATTCAAATTCGTATAAGAAAATATGAATAAAGAATCCTCTCTCTGTGAAGATCAAGCTTCCAAACTTGTATCCATTTTTAAGAGACACTTAAAAGAAAGTTCAGTTTGTATGAATTTCTTTTTTAACATTTAAATGTAAGGAGCACGGACAGCAAAGGAGACATGACTAGTATCAAACACTGTTTAAGAAACTGCAGGATTAGAAGGATTAGAGTATTACGAGGATTAGAATCTTTTAAATGCTTCCCAATACCCCCAATCACTCTAAATCATGTTTTCTGATTACTTTATAGCTCCTATTTGTAGATTACTACACCTCTTGCATGAGAGTGCAGTCTCAAGAAGATCCTTCACAACACATCAATGTCTTAAAAGGAAAATATATCCTGTAATATCTTTGTAAGTACTTATCATCCTTTCCATCTCAGACAGAAGTAATTTTCACTGTTGACCTCACTGCAAAGTTTCAAAGCAGTACATATCATTAAAGATTTTACGAACTCAAGATAGATTAGCTGCTGCTAAGCTGAGTTCTGAGAAGTAATAAAAAAAAACATGATGAAAAGTAGGTAGCAGCAATACCATCTATCTCCACTTTTCTGAAGCACAAATATATCCTCTAGACCTTCTTATTCATGTTTAGAATTGTGCCAGCTAGTCTGAAATTATCTTAACAGAAGTGGAGAGCAACCCAATGATGCTACACAAGGCTCAGATTCAGATCTCAAACCACGGCAAATTCCATCTCCAAAATGATGCTATTAGCATGGTGATTCACATAAAACTACAGGTGGTTTTGCTCATTACCCAATAAATCACTGTCCCTATCCAACATTTTAAGTTAGAAGACAAGCCAGCAGTTCTAGCTGCTTTAAATGAGACAGCACATTGATAAATGGCAAGTATTCTTCCCCCAACTCTTTCTCCTGATGCATGATTGTATCACTGCCTTCATGCTCAGCACTATGATCATTCTGCATTAGCAGACACATAAACCCAGACCTCTGATGCTGGCTTACAGGCTTCCAGACAGAATTTCCCGAAATGCCAGACAGAACTGGAAATTTATAGTGAAGTTGGGCTTCAATATTGAAATAAAGACTAAGAAAGATAAAAAATTACTGAAATTCTTCATTTTTCCTGCTTCCCAAACCCACCTCCCCTCAGTTAGGAGGTAGGGCCTCTCAAATTGCAATGTTGTCTTTTAGAAGACTGTGCAGCCCTCTGAAAAATCTACAGGGCACACTACCTCAGCAGTTCCACATTGTTCTGCTCAGACTCCAGCTGGAGAACTACATCCAGTCCTGGAATCCTCAGAACAGGAAAGCCACGGACCTGTTGGAGCAGGTCCAGAGGAGGACCACAGAAATTATCAAATCACCTTTTCTCACAAAGAAAGGCTGAGAGAGTTGGGTTTGTTCAGCCTGAAGGAGATAAAGGTCCAGGGAGACTTTACTGAAGCCTTCCAGTACTTAAAGGGGCCTATAGGAAGATGGGAACACACCTTTTAGTGGGACCTGCTGCAACAGGCAAAGGGGGAATGACTTTCAATTTAAATTGGTTGGATTTAGACAAGATATAAGGAAGACTGGTTTTTAAAACAAGGATGCTGAAACACCAACACAGGTTGAACAGAGGTGGCAGATGTCTCACCCTGGAAACATTTCAGGAAGGGCTGGATGGGATTTCAAGCCACATGATGTAGTTGAAGATGTCCCTGCTCATTGTTGGCGGGGGTTGAACTAGATGACTTTGAAAGTCCCTTCCAATCCAAAATATGGAGTAGTTCTAGAAGCAAGTCTTGACTCTCTCAAAGCTGATGGCAGGTTTTTTGAATGAAAGCATATTACTCCCTAATCCCAAATTCTCTCATAGCATAATGTCACTGATGAATTTCAGTATTACATTTCAACAGAAAATTTAGGTTCCCAAATATGATTTCTAATTCCCACTGTCTGCTTGAAGCAGAAAGCAAATTTTAAAAGAAATGGGGAGGAAAAGAGAGAATTCAGCTAGTCCAATAAGAAGTATAAATCAGAAACTCTAGTCCAAGGTACATCTTCTGTTAAAACTGAGGGTCAGCATATCTTAAAAATGAAGCTTTGTGGTATGGTAACAGAGCATATGATGTGTCCAAAATTCAAGCAGCTTTAACTTAGAACTATACTTTAAAAAAAAATTACCAAAAAGAAGGCAAGAGTCATCTCCATGAGGAGCAATTTTGGCTGTTCTCCAGGAAAGGCTGTGCCTGTTCACTCAACCACATGCAAATGCTTTTGATAGAGTTGTTCTGGATGCACATTGTCTGAAATGAGAGCTGACTGAGCCAGTACAGAACGGTTACCTGAAGAAATACTATGCTGACAGCTTTTGTTACTTGAGACAAATCTTATTCATTCAAGACAAAGGGAGCTGCGAGAGAGTCTGGCATAAAACTCAGTGGGAGAAATTAAGTTTGTTTCTGTTTCTTTGTTTTTGTGGGTTTGCTGGGTTGGTTTTGTTGTTTGGAAGATTTTTCTTTTTGGAGAGAGTGGTGTAAATTCTGGGGAATGGTACTAATCAGAGAACACCAATAATTTTATGGTTGAAAAGATCATAAAAGACCTTTAATACACATTGCCAGTTCCTCAGGAACCAATAGTGGCTGCCTTACAAATTCACTGAAACAAAGTGGCAAGAGGCTAACCAGGGTCCAATCTGCATCAGTTCTCCATTAGGGGTCTGAAAGGTGATCTGGGATTCAAGTGGCATCTTTCACAAGCTGGTGCCAAACAAAACTGAGGATGGATGAATGATACTAGTTAAGCACAGAAACCTTTGAAAAGACTGTAAAGCAAGAGCACAGAACGGCACATAACTTAGAAATCCACAACTGCTTGCAGGAAGGGTGATACAAAAACAACTGTCTCCAATTCTTCTGTACCAGAAAAGGGTTGAGAGAAGAAAAATCAGATGAAGAATGCCTAAGAGCATCAATGCAGTACAAGGGATTTACAATGCAGTAAAAGGGATTACAAATCCAAGATTATTTCTATCGTGTTCTAATTTGTTTTCCCCAAGCATGACTTCAGTTATCTCTGACAAATGTTTAGTGCATCGCATGTGCTATTTAGCATCGGATGTGAGCATTAGATATATGCAGTTTTCCTCACCTAATTCCAGACCAGAAATAAAAGGGAAATACAAAGTTTATCCAAGTATACTTTAAGCATTATTATGCAGAACACATTGAATTTCTACTTAAAGGAGATGAAAGAACCACCCCACGATACCAACCCAAAACCTTCCCATTTCTCCCTCAAGCTCCCACCTTTAAAAAAGGCTCCTTTGTGTTAAATTTATGAATGAGGTTAGGGCTTACAAAAGTCAAGGATTAATAACATTTGCTTGAGCCAAAAACAGTATGATAGGCACTGTGCACGCTCCCCTCCAATCCATCTCAAGTCCGAGCTGCAGTACCCCTGCTGCTTTTCCAATCCGAGGCCTCTCACAGGCAGAGGCTGCCAGAGGAGCTGAGTGGTGCCAAACTGTCTGGTGGTTTTGTGATAGAGCCAGATGGGGACTATGGTGAGATGAAGCTCATTTCCACCCATGAGCTGAGCAAAGATGTGAAATGAGGAGAAGAGATGGAGCAGTGGGCCTTTTAGTCCTTACCAGCCACATAATGATAAGGAAAATTAGAACACATTGGGGCTCCTGCACCCCAGACAACAAGTTCTGCACAGAGACTTACATCCCACAGAAAGGTTTGTTGAGTGAATGTCAAAAAGATCCATAAAATCGCCAAAGTAGTTATTATAGCTTATAGTTGATTTTCTGACTTGCAAAAGAGAAGGACTGCCAGAATGGAATGCAAGACAATGCAAAGAATCTTTGGCCTAGATTTTTTCAGGGAATTATAGAAGGCAAGGTATATGTATTAAAACAAGCAGAGCCTAAATGGTTTTAGATTTACCATGTTAGCTACTGCAATGCCAATTTAAACTATCACTTTCTATTAAAAAAAAGAAGTTTAAATTGGGTGGTATTCAGTTCTGATTTAGAAACTCAATAGAAACCTAATGTTTAAGTCACAATTGTAGCAGCTGAAACAGTATTTAAAGTTGTAGGCATCCTGACCCAAATAAAAAGGGAAAAAGGAAACCCTTTCCTTTAAAACTATTAATGTAGACGTGGCTTTAGAGATTGCATCAGCTACTTGGGCTCCAATTTGAGCTTGGAGTTTTTTTTAAAGATTTATATTAGCATTACAATGGAGAGAAAATAGAATTCTGTTATGTTTAACAAGTTTAATCTATGTGCAGAAGCGCTAATCTTGACAGAAAGCTAGACACAGCTAAAACAAGTTCTCTGCTAATTTTTAAGTATCTCAGTATATTGCTGAGATACTTGGAAAAAAAACCCCAAACCTCCTAGCAATGTGTAAAACTTTTAATTTGTAAAGCAAAATTTGTAAACCCCAGGCAAATGCACCTAATTTCCAACAATATTCCAAACTCAGGTGTCAGTACTCTCACTACATCACACCAAGTCTTGGAATGCACATATTTTTTCCATTTTTATCTAAGCATGCTTTTTACCATATGTGATTTATTTAGTATTTTTGGAAGTTTTTCTTTTTTAACTGTAAATTTTACTATCCACATTCTGTTATTTTTGCTCAAGAAACAACCAAATATGACACTCAATGCACTTTCCAATGTGATGGGGAATAAGTGAAACAAAATGCTGTTAACACTTCCTGTCCAGGGGGCATCAGGTGATTGCTCTCTGCACAAACCCTGAACATCACAAAAATTATTAAAGTAAATCTCTTTAAAAAAAAGAAGTGTGACTTTTTACAGATACCTAAAGAGAAGAGTAAAAAACAGTTTTATAAAATGTAGTTCAGTTAAATTCCATTGCTTTTACCCATAATCTTCTTCTGTGTTTGCCGAAATCAATGCTAGTGAAGCCAAAGAACATATTTCAGAATTCTTCCAGATTATATGCTGGACTGGTTTTCCAAAATAATTTTCAAATACACTGACTCTTGAATCAAAACATGTCTAAACCTCTGATGCTGTACAAATGAAAAATATGCATGTTTCAGCACCTGGGACAAAATCTAAACAAAACATAAGTACAACCCAAATCCATCCTCCACAAAAAAAAAAAAAAAAAAAAAAAAAGTTGTGTTGAAAAATGTGAATTCCACTGCTTTTCAAAACTCCATTGAACAGACATGAAGAATGTATATCTATGGATATCTATGGATCTATTAATTTCCATCAAAAATATGAAGAGGTATTCCCGACCTGCAGTTTATCCTGCCAAAGCCCCTAGCTTTGCAGTTATATCATCGTGCTTGTACTGGCATAGCTACTTTGACAGAGCACATTCACTGTGCATGTGCAAAGAAAAGACAGGAGCTCAGAGCATGAAGCACATCCACATTAACAGCATTTTGCCAGAAGAGCACATCAGCCAACCCTAGGAGGGCGCTGCCAAGCTTCAAGCTTTCCTTTGATTTCATCATCAGCACAAGAACCTGCAGGCAGGCTTTGCACTGACGGTGCAGTGGCAGGTTAGAGACCCACGGAGGCTCTCTCTCAGCAGCCTGACCTTCAGCCAGCACATTCCTCAGCCGCTGGGTGGGCAAAGAACCTGGTGTCAGAATCTTCTCAGCAGATCTCTATGTCCATAACCACCCAGCTATAGGTATCATTAACAAGAATGCTGAATTCCTCCCCTGCTGCCAGAAACATTTTGAGTTCTTATCAAAATATATATGCATATAAATATACACATAAATAAAACCAACATATGTACTCAAGTCGAATTACTTTAATGTCAGCCATTCAAGTTTGGAAGGTCTAGGCCTTGCTTTTATTTTTTGTGAAAGAAAGGAAGACAACTGTTACAAAACCATTTCAAAAAAGCATAATGTGGTTTGTTCTTGAATACCAAAACAATATGAAATAGGTCTGTAAATGCTTCGTTATTTTGGTTTCCACCAATGACATGTATCATCACAAACTTCAGCACTGCTGCAAACAGTGGCAAGCTGCTTAGGAGCATCTGTTTCATTTTACTGTGTCAGCTAGGGCTGCTCATCAGCAACAAAGAGCTATACACAAGAGTGCTTTGCCAGTTAAAGACAAACGGTGTGGGTATTTTATATTCTTTGAATGTACAACTTTTCTGTTTTGCTAAAAGCCACTTAATCAGCTCATGCATGACTCTACCTGCTCTAGAAAAGAACAAGAATAACCTCAACTTAAAAAAGAAGAGAGTGAAATAAACTGTTTATTCACATGTTTTAATAACAACAGAATCTTCCCATCTGTTTAGCAAAGTACTGAAATTCAAAGTCATAAGATAAAAACAAATTCCTTCATTTGAGTCAGGAGATGTTATCAGGAGATGCTGGTTAATCAGTCATACATCACTTACATCTGTAGTTACCCAAAGAAACCAGAATAAATAAGAAAAGGACTGGACTTCAGAAGTGCAGTGGGATGGAAAAGTCAAGCACTGGCCCACCAGATGTGGTCTGAGGTGCTCTGGCTGCATATAGCAGAAGGGAAAAAAAATAATTTTCCAGGGAGGCAGCTCCTCCTGCATTTCCCCAGTACCTGCTGTGCTGGGAGGGAAGCAGTGGACCCACTCAGTGTGTGTGATGTGCCACTGATAACTCTAGCACCACTTCAGCCTGTCATCAGGCTGAAATTATTTACAGAAAATGGGATTCACTCCCTGCTAACCCAGAACACAGTGCTTCAAAAGCTTCCACTCATGGGCTTGATTTTTCTGTAAAACAGCAAGTACATTCACTGCAATCTCTCAGTTGTTTTTCCTGCCCAAGTAGACCATAAAAAATACATGGTCA